>NC_044303.2:112617994-112921025 GCF_007474595.2 Lynx canadensis | reverse complement strand
AGCTGGGTGTCTGCTTTCAAGGTCATTCAGAAAAACACATGTGAAGACATTTGACATTCTGGCAAATACTAGTCACACACATATATTTGTTCATGGATAAAAGAGGTTTCTAGAAACATCAGGATTTGTCCATGGATAATAGATGTTTATAGAAACATCAAGATTTATATGATGCTCTACTCTTGTGAATTATTTGTCCTAAGGTTTAGTCTTTTTGCTTCACCTAAAAAACAGGAATGCTCATACCTTGTTTTCATGTTTGTTTGTTTGTCTAATGAGGGAAATTATCAAATGATGCTTTAACAACCTTTACGTTTTTAACCTGCAGTGTCTACGATATTTATACGGACTCTGAATTTAGATTGGGTACTTACATGTTTCTTGTAAAATGTTTCTCTGCTCTGACTTGGTTCAGTAGTTATTATTATATTTCCTTTGAATTAATCTCTCCATGGCTTACTTCTGTGGATTGGTTGTGTACCTTTGACCTTGGAGTCTGACCTATTCTCCCTCTTGAGCAGACCTCTAATGGAAAAGTAACATAGAATCAACCTCAAGCCCTGGTTCCTTCTAGGACAGCCACCATCTCATCACTGACACACCACTCAGATGTTCCTGAGTGGAAACTGCCTTTTCTCAGGTTGAGTTGTAATGTCTAAATCCAGAGAGGCGCTCCTGAGCAGGGTATACGTCTCATCAGAGGGCAGATTGAGTAATTCTGTCAGAAAGGTAATTAATCTAAGGGCACCTGGGCGGCTCAGTCGGTTAAGTGTCCAACACTTGATATCATCTCAGGTCATGATCTCATGGTTCATGGGACCAAGCCCTGCATCAGGCTCTGCACTGACACCACAGAGCCTGCTTGAGATTCTCTGTGTGCTCTCTCTTTGCCCCTCCCCTGCTCCTGCTCTCTTCCTTCCAAAATAAATAAATCACCTTTAAAAAAAGATTATTAGTCTTTTGTAGGCTCAGTTCCCACCTGAGTATGTGTACCCAGATGACAGACCTTGAAACTGATTTCATGACATCCTCTGAAACAAGGCTCTTTGGGGATACAAATGAGGTGGCTGCTTAGCTTTCAACTCAGTCACTTCTCCTCCCTCTGGAAAACCTGTAATAATAAAGCCTGCTTCCTACTGTAAGTCCCTCTCTCCTCTAAAGGTCACTATTGGACTCCCAATCTCCAGTCTGCTTTGGCATCAATAAGCAGCCTCTCTCCCTGGAATGATGGCATTGTTGAGAGAAATGGGCTCAGAGGAGATCATGAACTTGAATCCCGAGAACCTTTTCTCCAGCCATCTTTTATCAAAATGCACTTTAGAAAAGTGGATGGCAGTTCTGATCTCTTCCTAAAGGAGCACAGAACTCTCTATCAGGATTTATCACCCACAGTTACCTTTTGAAGGAGTTACCCATAATTATTCCTTTTACTTTTTGCAGATGAAAAAGCTACTCCACTGAATAGTTTAGCAGCTTCTCCCAAAAAGCGTATGACTCAGCCCTAGGCAAGATTAGAGCATAAGCTCTGACCTCCAAGTCTTTGCTTTATACCACAAAGGGCCCCAGGAAGCAGCTAAAACCAAAAGGGTTTGAGCAGGTCAAAAGGTAAAATTAGCAGAAAACTAAATGGAGACGCAAAATTTAAAAATCACAAGACTGAGTTGTCTGTCGCAGACTATGAGTCTGGAGTTCTCTCTTGTCCAGCAAAAGAGCGTGTGCCAAATTGAATATGAGAGAGGCTAATGTCTGGGAGAACCCAAGAGCCCTGAACAGGGAGTTTCATCTCCACATTTTTTGAGATCACAAGGTATTTACCCACGTGGTGAATGTGAAGAAAACAAGATCTTAAACACGTGAACGTGGAGAAAGCAATCAGATAGTAATCATTAACTTGTGTGTGTAAGAAGCAAAGGATCTGGGAGCGAAGGGAGTTTGTGACAGAAGTATATATTGGAGTCAGATGGAAAGGATGTCCTACAGGTGATAACAACAAGTTACCCGTGATCCCATTACTTTATCTCGTTACCTAACCTGGGTGCTTTTGCCCCGTGGTGGCAGCTTTCCGCCCTAAGCCTTTTTCTAACACATTTATGTAAGTAGAACCTATTTCCCCACACTGAATGGAACATTTTTTTTTATCTCAAAACACAAGATTTAATTTAAAGGCCTTCCTTAAATTAAATACTGCATATTCTTAATGCATGGAAACATGACCCCTAACAAACAGACCCAGGGAAACGTGGAAAATGGTTCAAAATAAATCCCCAAGCACTTACTCTTTAGAATAGATACCATCTTATTGAAATGTATGCCGTTCTACTATCACTTGAATACTGTGAGTGAGGGGTAGACTAGAAAAAAAAAAAGAATAGAAAATAAGAAGAGGGCCAATTGGAGAATCAGATGCTCACGTTCATAGAGAGTAAGGGAACATCTGGCCCAAATCCTGCGTGACAGTTAAAGTATCTTGAGCCAGGGATCCACTCAAAGTCTCAATGCTAGCTGAAGCCGGCATATCTGACTCAAGCTCAAATTACCCTATAGCTATCTGCCCTTTTTTGAAACCCTGGGGAATTAAAGATCGGGTAATTTGCACAAAGTCACAAGGTTGGCCAAAGGTGAAGCCAGGACTCCTACTCTAGGTCCTCTGACTTCCAAGCCTGTCTCTCAGCCCTACTTGTGTCAGCATCATCACCTGAAATGAGGACAGTCATAGCATCTACCTCATGGGATAAATGCAAGAATTATACAAGTAATATATGTGAGTTTATTAACTTCTTAGTATATTTAGTAGCATGTAATAGGTGCTTAATAAATGTTAGCTGTTATTACTAGTAGTATTAGCATTAACCTCTACACTATGCCACAATAGCAAAGAGCAAATTAGGAATAAACCCACCATCTAAGCCGACCTGTTCTTCCATCCATACAAAAATCCAGGTTTGGTCTTAAGAAGCTACAGCTGAATTTCCTCAGGGGAGCCACCTCAGAAGCCACCACTAAGTGACAATGAGTCTAGGCCTGCTCCCTATCACATCTTGTCCTTCAGTATCTGCTTAGGCTGCACCGGTATCAGAAAGAAAACACAGACCCCATATGGCGTAGGCATACACTGAATGCAGAAAACAGAGGCGTGTGGCCATGCTTGCATGTTTTGTCACAGTGAGGGAGCTCAATGGGGAAAATGCACCTGAAATCAAGGCGGCAGTACCCAAAGTGGCCATCTCTACAGCAGACCACTTGGTGAACTGGGCAAGGCAACAGGAAGGAGGGTACAGAATAAAACCAACACTGACGATTTTCTAATACATGTTACCTCATTTAATCCTCCTATGGACCTTATGGCACACAAAAATCTACCCACATTGTACGGGTGAAATCACAGAGAAGCAATATACTAAAGCCCAGAGACGTTAGGTGCGGTACCAAACTTTGCACAAATGGAAATAAAATCCACAGTCTTTGGCCTGTTTCAACCACATCACTACCCCACACCCTCCCCCTCTAGCTCTCATTACACACCAACCTAAACCCACATTTCAGTTTGCCATCATTCCTCCATCCAAGCGTCACAGACGCTGGATAACTACATCAATATTCCTCTCTATGAATAGGAATAGTTAGGTTAGCCAATCTGTCTTAATCTCAGTAAGAGGAAAATGATTTGTCGTAAGATCCCGATCATGAGATTCTTTTTTATCTCAACAATTTTTGTTTGTTCTGCCCCTGGGGACCCCGCAGGCCCCTGGGAGAGTAACCAAGCATCTCTGCCTTGTTCCCCCACAGGCTGGGGAGCAGCACCTTCAAAAACATGCAGCGCCGGCACACAACACTGAGGGAGAAGGGCCGCCGCCAGGCCATCCGGGGTCCCGCCTACATGTTCAACGAGAAGGGCACCAGCCTGACGCCCGAGGAGGAGCGCTTCCTGGACTCAGCCGAGTATGGCAACATCCCCGTGGTCAGGAAAATGCTGGAGGAGTCCAAGACCCTCAACTTCAACTGCGTGGACTACATGGGGCAAAACGCGCTGCAACTGGCCGTGGGCAACGAGCACCTGGAGGTCACGGAGCTGCTGCTCAAGAAGGAGAACCTGGCGCGGGTGGGGGACGCGCTGCTGCTCGCCATCAGCAAGGGCTACGTGCGCATCGTGGAGGCCATCCTCAACCACCCGGCCTTCGCGCAGGGCCAGCGCCTGACGCTCAGCCCCCTGGAGCAGGAGCTGCGCGACGACGACTTCTACGCCTATGACGAGGACGGCACGCGCTTCTCGCACGACATCACGCCCATCATCCTAGCGGCGCACTGCCAGGAGTATGAGATCGTGCACATCCTCCTGCTCAAGGGCGCCCGCATCGAGCGGCCGCACGACTACTTCTGCAAGTGCAACGAGTGCACCGAGAAGCAGCGGAAGGACTCCTTCAGCCACTCGCGCTCCCGCATGAACGCCTACAAGGGGCTGGCGAGCGCTGCTTACCTGTCTCTGTCCAGCGAAGACCCCGTGCTCACCGCGCTGGAGCTGAGCAACGAACTGGCCAGGCTAGCCAACATTGAGACTGAATTCAAGGTAACTCTCCCACTCACCACTCTACAGACAGATTGCCCAGAGGGCTCTTCCAGGTGTGTCCAGTAGTCAAATGAGTTGTCTTCCGGTCTCACGCAGGGTGAGGGCCCTGGGGTCTCGCTGGCGCCCGGGGTGGAAGGGGACCTCCTCGACCTGGTCAGATGCAGGCCTGAAGGAAAAGCAGCCCCTTAGGTGGGATATTTGAAACCATATACATGTAAAATAGAGGTTGACGTAAGCCCAAATCCATACAAGACAAGCAGCACACAGGCAGGAGGATACTGCGGTCGTCCTGTAAATGCCTAATTCGGCTCTGCCCCCAGGGAGCTCTGGAGTGTCTAGGACACCTTGCATGTTTCCTAGTCCAGGTCTTGGACTTCTTGATTGTGTCACCTGAAAGGTTTTGTCTTGTCCATCCTGGACTGCATTGATCTGTGTTTGGTCTCACAGCCAGTGCTAGAAAGGCTTGCCTGCAGCCGTTCTCACTGTAGCAAGCTATTACTATTGTTCTGTCAAGGGGCTCAGGAAAAGGTGCATGGAAATGAAAATAAAACCATCTCTGTAATATTGGACTTGTCACCTCAGTAGACAGGCCCAGGGCAAAACTCTATCGATGCACCCCCCCTCCCCCACCTCCTGAGAACACCTAGACTACCAGGCTAGCCCAGGGGAGACCCATCTCCAAAGTCCACTGTTGAGTGGTGGAGGGATCCTGTGCGGTAATTGTCAACTGACACTCTCTGTTAAAGAGAAGACTGGGACCTAAATCTTTTGCCACTATTTAATAATACTTAGTGAGAATATTTCGTGGGCACTTATTGTGTGCCAAGCATTAACTGCCTTACCTATATGATGCTGTTTAGTCCCCTCAACAACCATTAATTTGGATACCATTATAATCCCCATTTTATGTGAGGGCACACAGGTAGAGAGATATCATACAGCTAGTAAGTAGCAAAGCCGCTGTTCTCATCTAGGCATTCCAGAGCTAGCTCTTAGCCTTTCTGGGAATTGTTCATGGGATTCTCGGGGTTCATTTGTCTTTGAATGATGAAGAAATTCTTGGCTGCAGAAGGTATGCCTGGAAGGGTAGGAGCTACAACTAGGTTCATAATTTCTCATCCTGAGCCATCTTATCAGAGCCTATGATGCCATGGAACATACAAAAAGGTGTCACATGCATGGCTGACCATGGAGCTGGGAAAAGAGGTTAACCTGCAGGAGAAAAGTGCATTGTCCAAATAAGGTGTCGCTGTAAGAGCTGTCCCTGGAGGGACACAAATAGGTGGCCGAGGATGGGTACCAATTCACAGCAAGGGAAGCCCCATGGACCACACAGTGTTCAGGGAGATCTCAAAGGAGGCAACAGAATGGGGCTGGGCCTTGCAGAGCAGGAGGAATTAGATCAGTGGGAAGAGAGAGGTGGGAATTTGGAGGAGGCAAGTGAAGGTGATATCCAGAATGGCCCAGAACAGTCAGGGGGCTTCTGAGAAGCTGCATGTGACCATAATAAAGACTTCCTGGAGGGGCACACAGGAGGCATGCTGCAGAGATGAGCTGGGGGCAGATCTCAGAGGGTTCTGTGTGTCAGATGCTATCCTGTAGGACATGGGAGAGCCACTGAAACTTGCAATAAGGGGGCTAAAATGATGAAGCTAAGTTCTGGAAATTTAGTTCACTGGTAGATGAATTAGAGGACCTGGAGTGTGAGGCCCTGGGACTAAAGATAGGGACAATTTAGTTGTGTATGCGTGAGACCACAGAGGCCTCTCTGAAGGAATAGATCACCCACAGCCACAGACAGAAAAGCCAGGCTCACAAAAAGCTGCAGGGTACCGCAGACTGTGAATAGATGAAGAGTCCTATAATTAATTTTACCCCATCTGTTCCCCCTATCTTGGACTGATCTACTGAAGCAGAGCAACTTCCCAATTCCTGCATTGTCCATAGCCTCAGCTAAAAAAATTGGTGGACGGAGATGGAGAAATTACCCAAAGAAGCTCCCAAGAACGTAGGTCTTGCCTGTTCTTTCCTTGTTTCTGTACCATAAACTCCACCCACCAGTAATAAGACCAATGATATCCCAAGGAAGCTTGGTGGGATTTTGCTTATTCCCTCAGCTTATTCCCTCAGCTAGAGTGAATCTTCACAGGCCTTGTAAAAGAAATGGCCAACCCAATTAATTTAGATATTTCTGGCCAAGAAAAAAAAAACAATTCAAGGAAAAAAATTTTGGATCAGGTTATGTGGCTAATTGCACAATCCTCTACTTATCTGGAATTTGGGAACATGCCAGCCTTACTAAATAAGACGATGCTAGACTAACATTTGGAATTCCATCTGAGACATTTGTTTCCTTTACAAAGACTAAAAGTCTAGCATATTTTAGTATATATAATATCTAAAAGTGGAAGTTTGTGGAAAGCATGATATTTTGATTTAAAAAGTAAATTAGGAAAATTAGAGACAATTAAGAACACTACTAACATGATGATAAATCCATTCCACAATGCAGTGACTTACTCAGAATAAGAGTTAGCATAAATACATTTGCTGGCTATTAACATCCCTCTAGTTACCTTTGTTTGAAATAATGTCTTTCACATTGTCGACAAATGGCGCATTATAAATTAACATAAGCGTTCCTTTAGAACTTTATTACTTATTCAACTATCCTTGTATGTGCATTCCTGACATTATAAATCTTCTCAGAGAAGAGAGCAGCTTAGCAAAAGACAAGTCAATTTGTAATAAAAGAATAAAGAGCAAGTGTGGTTCTAAAATACACTCTTTAGGAGTCTGTCCTACTTTAAAGGGACGACACACAGCTGACTGTAGCCACGTGTTATGCTGATGACCCAGTATCATCAGCTGTACAAAAAGATACCAGGTTCCGACAGGAGGTGTCATATGTCATCCTCCAGATCCTCTAAGACACTCACTCTGGGAATGGCTCCTCCTGACCAGACTCATGCATGGAAACCTCAATCAGTTGCCCAGTCTATTATTTTTGAAGTCATTGTAATTTATCACCAGAATAGAGTCTAGTCATTAGCAAGAAGTACAGCCAATGTCAAGGTCTCCAGTAAATTGTGGCTAGAGTCAGATGCCTGCTAGCAAACCATTATTTTTGTTGTGGAAATTACATATCTCCTCAAAGATTTTTCTCATGCATCTCTAATCTTCTGGGGTCTAAAAAGATGCGAAAATTCAATGAGACCTTCCTAATGCCGTGTATGGTGCTCAGTAATCTCGTAAGCATTCCAGAAATACTTGATGAAGGGAATGAAGGAAATCCTCAAAGGATAATCATTTCAACTGATGAAGCACGTGATTACTTTTATCTGTGATTTAAACTCTTCCTACATGTATGAATCTAATAGAGCAATTTGATAGACACAGTAAATGGGAAAGCTCTACAGAAGGGTACAGGGTGGGTAAGCGGATCAAACCCACACACATTAAATAACATAAGACCAATCATATGCTGCATTATATGGTGCCAGGAACCACTAAACTCCTGGAGGGCACCAATGACATTCTGATTAACTGGTTTATCTATATAGTAAGAGACAAGGAAAGGGAAGACTGGCGTGCGATGTTTTATCCTGATGGAACAGGCTCTATGTAGAGGCACCTGGAATAGCATGGAAAAAATTAGGAATTTCTCTATCCCCATTGAGTTACAGTCTCTGCCACCAAGAACACAACAAGGTCTTCACATTTCTCTCGAATTAGTCTGTTTGGCTATATTCACTGATCATCCTTCTGGTAAATCTGCTGAAGATCCTCTTTATTTCACTGGTATCTTCCCAAATTCCAGGGCATCCTGTATATGCATATGGCTTATCTATAAAGCTGATGTTTCAAAAGGATTAGAGGTGCTAATCTCTCTTCCATCCCAGAGTTATGCCAACAGCAGTGCCCAGTGGGAGCAGGAAGGGGTGGGGAAAACTGTGGAAAGAGATTTAGGGATTTGGAAGGAAAGAGAAAACAGGGTGAGGATTGGGGTATCCCTCCTGCTCTTTGACCTTTTGCTTAAATTTAAAAGTACCCCATGTTCCCAAGTCAAGGGACTGTGGAGGCCCAAACACTTTACCTTCATTACTTAAGACTTGGTCATTCTGAATAATAACAAAGCTACAACTAAGCAGGCTTTTCATGTTGACACATCAGTATGGAGGCTGCTGATTGTGCTTCCATCAGCAATTTATTCTTATAGACCAGAGATGAGAAAAGTAGGGGGGGCAAGACAGCTAAAGCTTGTAGCTTCATCTTGCTTCAAGTGTTGATGTCAATGGGTTGTTAACCACAGGTATTATGAAAAGTAGATGATGAATTATGTATCGATGTTTGTGTTGCCATTTTAAGACCCATAAAAAAAACTCTCTGGGCCTAAAATACCACAAATTAAAAATGCAAATAATGATAAATCAGACCAATTTGCCACCTGCTATGATCTCTAGTGAGGTCCCATTGTGTAAGGTAAAGGTGTTGAGATGACAGTTTGTAATCTGCTTGCAAACTTATCAAAATGGAAGAGAAAAGAGGAGGGGAGAGGAGGAGTAGTGTCTTTTTATTGTGGTAGGGAGAGCTCAAAGTACATCTGAATTCAGGCCATATGGAGCCAGGGAGCCAAGAAGCCAGAAAGCTTGAGTGAAGGCCCACCCAGGGCCTGAGGCAGTACTGAAAAGTTGAATACGTGGGTTGCCCCAGCATCCAGTGGAATCTGCATTTTGCACCTGTTTGTCGTGCTTTGAATATTTTTAGGATTTTTAAATTTTATAGGCCAACACTCTGGGAAAATAGATTTCCTTGAAGTTTGAAAGCCAGGCTGGTAGTATAAACAAATGCCTATTTAACATGCAGGAAATGACTTGAAAATTGTTTCCTTTTCCTTCAGGAAAATATTTTTTAAGCTGTCAAGGCTGCACATCTTAAAAGCAAGTTGTTGGTTTTTTGTTTTTTGGTGTTTTTTTTTTTTTTTTTAAAGAGAATCTGGCAGAAAACTCCTTAAAGCACTCACTTCTATATAAATCCCCAGTACCCTCAGGAATCAGACTGTGTCACCCAAGCCCTCTGCTTGAGCATCTGGTGATAGAGAATGTAAGAAGAAAAGGATCACAAATGTCACATGATGAACTGTCATGGGACCACCCCCCCACCTGAGCATATGCAGGTATGGTGAGAATAGGGCATACATGCCAGTCCACAGGTCCTGGGGCCAGAATCATCAGCTTCCATGTCTGAGAGCAAGATCCGGGGGACTGGCTGATCTCAGGAGAAGGGACAGACATGAATTCTGCGCACACTAGCTCTTTTTCTATTTTCCTACCTAAGCATTTGGAGGAACACTTTCACCAGGGCATTTGTTAATGAGTCATCATAGGAAGTGAGCTAATTAATGTATCCTTTCATGGCAATTTTTCATTGGGTCACAGCGAATGCCTGAAGTTATGTGATTGTCCTCTCCTAGGGTTTATGCCAAGAGTATCAGCCTCTAAAATATAGGGATAGTGTACGTTGGGTGACAAGAATTCAGGCGGGATAAGGAGGCCACTTTGCTTGATGAGGACAAGAGCAGGGAACAGGCTCTGCTGAGCACCCAGTGCAGCCATGCTTCATTTCCTCAAGCCTGTGGAATGGAGATCCAAGAACTTGGCTCTCTAATCAGACTGACCCAGCTTCTAATCCCAGTGCCATCTCCTGGTAACTGTGCAATCTTAGGCATCTATTGCAAATTCCTTTTCTTACTTTGAAAACTGGGGTATTAGAGCTGTAACATGTCTGAAATGGAATGCCTGTTTTCCCCCACCCAAACACTGGCTCTTACCCTAATCTCTGTAAATAAATAAATGAGTGGTGAGTGAATTAATGACAGCGACCTCCCAGGGTGCCGATGAGGATTAAATTAGATGAACAATATAAAACTCTGCAGGGAGGGGCGCCTGGGTGGCGCAGTCTGTTAAGCGTCCGACTTCAGCCAGGTCACGATCTCGCGGTCCGTGAGTTCGAGCCCCGCGTCAGGCTCTGGGCTGATGGCTCAGAGCCTGGAGCCTGTTTCCGATTCTGTGTCTCCCTCTCTCTCTGCCCCTCCCCCGTTCATGCTCTGTCTCTCTCTGTCCCGAAAATAAATAAACGTTGAAAAAAAAAATTTAAAACTCTGCAGGGAACCCAACCGACCCAGAATACATACATAATTCCTACCACCCAGAGCTCAGTGGAGATGAGCCCACTGGATTCCCGGCACAACTTTGCTCCCAATAAACGTAACTTAAGCTTCAGCACCTCATCTATTCAGAGGGTCTTCCTGATCTCTGCTAAGCTTCCTTCCCCCAACCCCTGAAGATCTTTCTGGAATGAGAAAAACTACTACCTGTGAACTCCCTGGTTAAAAACAGGCCAAGAGAATATTTCCAGTTGGAAAAATGCAGACCACTGAAAGTGCATAAGCCTCAAGCGCTGCTAAAATATTGCTGTGGAAAGAAATGGCATGGGCAGGAAAGATAGAGCAGCAGGGGAGGGGGAGGAAGGAAATGGGTAGGCAGAGCTCCTGCCAAATACAGACAGAGATTATTTTTTGAAAAATATCTCCGTAGAAAAGATTCATCACTACACATACAAAAAAAAAATGGGGAAAATATCATTTCCTCTGCAAGTGCAACTATCAGCGTAAAGTATCAGAGATAGGGACAAAATGGAGACAGTTCTAGAGAATATTAGTCGATGAGTAGCAGCACAAATTAAATCAAATAGAAATGAAGGATTTTTCTCTGAAAAAAAGTTATAATGCTATATAAATTAATCATCATAGGACATCATTAATCAAGTATGCTGCACACCCTATCAACACGCAGGCATGTATTTTACTAGAAGCAGTTTCATGGATTAAGTGTGGAAAACATGTCAGGAGGACAGGATGTGAGTATGGTCTGTAGGCCCAGAGAATATCACAACTGGGTGGACCTCGTTACAGAGCTATCTGAAAATCCAGCATTCCTGCAACAAACATTTATTAAGCCTGTAGTATGAACCAGGCTCTAGGCTGGGTGCTGGGATGATGATGAATAAGATAAACACAGTTCCTGCTCTCAGGACCTGATAATCCAGGGGAGGGGATAGGCATTCTTCATACAATCATACAGATAAACGGGGCTTTACAAATCATGCTGAGTGCTAAGCAGTAAAAGGGAGGTTTTATTTTATTTTTTTAAAGGGAGGTTTTAAAACTTGACTTAGTGGGACACCTGACCATGTGTGTTTAAAGATTTCTCTAAGGAGACATGTTTAAATGGAACCTGAGGCTATGGGAGACCTACACGGCCAGCAGGGAATGGGAAAGATGGCGCTAGGCATAAAAACTGCACATGAAATAGTTCGGTACTGATAGGGGAAAGAGGCCCTATGTAGAGAACTGTTAAGTCGCTCACGTTATAGGGAGGAAAAGGGAGAGGTGGCAGGTGACAGAGGCACTGAAGAACACCACCTCACCCATGGCCTTACCACCTAATAAGTTGGGCTTCATTTTCGGGTAAATGAAGAGCCACCAAAAGGTTTCAGGAAATGAGTGAGTGACTCATATGTGCGCTTTGGAAACACCCACTGTGCCTGCTGTAGAAAATGGACTGGAGGGGACAAGGCTTGGAGGAGTTGGACAAGTGCTGTTGGAAAGGGGGGCCTCCCAGAAAGGGGGTGAGTGGCACATGAGAGCAAAAGAACCAACACATCTCAGGGCAGCTGGATGGTTCAGTCAGTTAAACATCGGACTTCAGCTCAGGTCACGATCTCGCAGTTCACAAGTTCAAGCCCCGCATCGGGCTCTGTGCTGACAGCTCAAGCCTGGAACCTGCTTTGGATTCTCTGTCTCCCTCTCTCTATGCCCCTTCCCCACTCGTACTCTGTCTCTCTCAGAAATAAATAAAATACTAAAAAAAAAAAAAAAAAAAAAAAAAAAAAAAAAAAAAAAAGAAAGAAAGAACGAACACATCTCAATCTGCCGGGGACTCAGCACAGTTGGAGCAATGGCACAGTCAGAAAAGGTGACCATCTATCTCCTGGCTGTGTCCAGGACAGCCTGCTTGTCTGTGAGGTTGCAGGGACCCTGCTTCTTCTGTCCCTGGGGACTCTCCGTGCTTCCCAGCAGGGAGCTCTCACAGTGCAGAGACACAGAGAGAGGAGGCAGAGAAGTGCAGGCTCCTCATCTTCTCCTCCAAGACAGGAGCCCCATGGTGTAGCAGCAGGGCAGGAGAGCAATAAGGATTCCCATTTTCTATCCGGGTATCTGGAGGTAGAGAAGGGTGTGGCCCAGGCCAAACTGCTCATTGCTAGAGCAGAGGTATTGGAAAGTGCGTTCAGAAGTGATATCCCCAGAAGAAAAAGAATTCTACTGAGGGGCGCCTGGGTTGCTCAGTTAGTTAAGCATCTGACTTCGGCTCAGGTCATGATCTCACAGTCTGTGAGTTTGAGCCCCACATCAGGCTCTGAGCTAACAGCTCAGAGCCTGGAGCCTCCTTCAGATTCTGTGTCTCCCTCTCTCTCTGTCCCTCCCCACCCATGCTCTCTGTGTCTCAAAAATAAATATTAAAAAAAATTTTTAAAGAAAAAAAGAATTCTACTGAATTTTAATCTTTCCAGTGCATCTTCCAGATTCTGAAGATATCTTTTTCTGTTGGCTGCAATGACCACATAAACATTTCATTAGAGGAAAATAGCTAAATCTTATCTTACAGTTTTTTCAACTGGAACTAGTATTAGCATAAAAAAGTATGAAGTAGATCTCTCTCCCTTCTTCCTCCAGGTTTTTGGATGCTGAGAAAACCAGAGGAGGATACTAGGGGCAGGCAAGGCTTTTCTTGGCACTGAAAATCCTCCCTATGAACACCCAGTTGAGTATAGGGGGATATTAAGCTTAGCACTGCTGTGACAAAGTACCATGAATGTGAGCACTTAAAACACAGAAGTGATGGGGCGCCTAGGTGGCTCAGTCGGTTAAGCGTCCAACTTCGGCTCAGGTCATAATCTCACGGTCCGTGAGTTCAAGCCCCGAGTCGGGCTCTGTGCTGACCGCTCAGAGCCTGGAACCTGTTTCAGATTCTGTGTCTCCCTCTCTCTCTGCCCCTCCCCTGTTCATGCTCTCTCTCTGTCTCAAAAATAAATAAACGTTAAAAAAAATAAAAAAATAAAATAAATAAAACACAGAAGTGATTCCCTCACAATGCTAGAGGCCAGAAGTCGAAAATCAAGTTGTTACCAGGGCCATGTTTACTCTGAAGGATCTAGGGTAAGATCCTTCCTTGCCTCTTTCTTATTTCCTTGGAGAGCCTTGTCTTGTTGACAAATCACTTGAATCTCTGCTCTGTTGTCACATAGTGATCTTCTGTTTGTTTCTGTCTTTTATCCTGTTCTTATGAGAACAGGCTTATACGGACCAGTCATTTGGGATTAAGGGCCCACTGTACTCCAGTAGGACTTCATCTTATCTAATTACACCTGCAACACATTATCTCCAAATAAGGTCCCATTCTGAAGTTTCAGGGAGGATGTTAATTTGGGGGAGATGCTATTCAACCCAATATAGTGGGGTAGACTACCAAGTTGGGATAAACTGGGGAAGAGTGAGAAAGGAACCAAAACAAACCCTCAGAACAGGGCAGGATAGAAGGCCAGAGGTCAGTTATTTTAGGAAGCCAAACACAGTCCTAAAACTAGGAGGTTAGTCTTGAAGAAAAGGGAGAGATTGCTAATGCTTTCTACTGGTCAAGGTAAAAGCAGAGACAGAGATACTAGAATTCTGTAAAAGTGTGTTATGTGTTGTATTGGAGGGAAGTGGGAGGTTGCTGGCAGAAGCAATGGGGGAACCTTGGTATTGGGGCACTGCCCCTCTCAAAGACATTTTCAAGTGTTGGGTTTGGGAATGATGAACATAAAATACATTGATTACAGATTTTTAGAAAATCTAGAAAAGCAGTGGGAACAAAAAGGTCAGTGTTAATTCCCACCATCTAAGAATAATTCATATTTTGGTATTTTTTCTCCTAGTGCTCCCCCGACACCCAGGCACAAAAAAAAAAAAAAAAAAACGTGAATAGAACTATGAGTCAGATGATAAAACATTATCATCATTTTTTGTTTCTCACATACACTTTATCCTCATTCCCATTCTCCCCCACCCCCAAAAATCACCCACTTGAATGTATTTATATTAATTATGAACATACATATGTATTTATGTGTTGTTCACTCAAGAACTATCTCTTTTGCACCTACCATGTGCAGAGTCCTAGAGATTGGGAACACTTAGAGACCATCGAAACCCTAATTTCTCTGCCCTCCTGGAGCTTACATTCCAGTGGGGGTATGGAAAAATATATTGTTGGGTGATTGTTAGTTACATAAAAGGGATTACAGTACAAAATTATGACCCGTCTTCTGTTTCCCTTAACACCATGGTTTTTACGGCCTATCCATGTCAAGCTAGCACCCTGCCTCTGTCTGCTGACTATCTGCAGCCTTCCACTTCCTCATTGTCACAGTGATGGACACCTAAACCGCTCTGTCGCCACAAATGATGCTGCAAAACACACCCCCATGGCTGCATGCGGTCCTATTTAAGTGTTCCTATGACACACCCAGGAAGGAATACCCAGGGTTAACGCCACTCAGCACAGCCGACTGCTCCCCAGAAGGCCTGCCCTTGGTGGCTGTGGCCTGCCACGTGCTGCCAGCTCTAGGTATTATCCCGCTTTCTCACGTTTGCCGGTGTGAGAAATGCAGTTATTGTAATTTGCATCTCTTCAGTAGTTAATGAGGTTGAACCTTCCTTCACATAATTGATGAGCCATGTGCATTTCTCCTCTCGGTGAACTGCCTCTCCCTCTCATTCCCTCATTCGCTTTTTAACAGGATTTCTGTTTGGAGTATTTTTAAATCTTCTTTCCAGAGTTCCTCATCTGTTCTAAATACTAGCCCAGTGTCTATTTCAGACACTGCAAATATCTCCTCCCTGTCTATCACTCGTCTATTAAATCTGTCTATGGCACCCTGTTTTGAAGAGGAACCCTTATTTTTGAAATAATTTGTGTATTTACTCTGAGTAAAAAAAACTCTTCCCCACACAAGGTCACAAAGATATTCTCTGACATTACATCTCTTTTTTCTTCTATTACCTTCACGGATCCACCGTTCACTTTTAAGTCTTCAGTCCAACTGGAGGTTGCTTTTGTGTGGAGCATTGCATTTTTGCCTTTGTCCTTCTAGGGAGCTGGTTCCCCCTCATCATCTATTCAGGAACCCAACTTTCCCCCCACTGTGTGCCACCAGCACACATCAATTCCCACATATATGTGTGTCAGGTTCTGGACCTTCTGTTCCATCCCAGCATCCTAACTCTTCCTCTACCCACTCCTCCACAGTTTTATTACTAAGACTTTGCTTTATGACCTATTACCACATATGGAGAGTCCTCTTTTTCGTTTTCTGTGCAGAGATTTGTTTTGTGCGATGGTGACAAAGTCTGTTCATAAACACTTGGAATCCTGGGCTTTCTTACTGAATATTGTAACTTTGGCCTTGCCCCCATGTAATGGTCAACACTTTATAATAACAGTTCCTGGAAAATTTTGGTGTCCTGTGTGGGAGTAAACGTCTCCTTAAGTTGTACTGCGTGGAGCCTGTAAATTAACTAAGAAAAGGCAGATTAAAAGGAAAAGACCGAGTTTATTCATAGACATATAGAAGTGCAGAAAGAAATGGCTACCTTTAACAGTTAAGATGGGGGTTTCTATACCACCTTAGCAGAAAAAAAAAAGGGAGGGGAAAAGAGTTTCTAAGGAAAGAAGAGGATGTTTAGATACACATGAGCTTTTGAGGGAAAAAAAAATGAAAGCATGAGTGTTTTGTGATGTTCTCCATCTGGGTGCAAGCAGACAGTCTCCTTTTTAGCTGTTAACCCTCCCCCCACCCTGACCCACAGGATTGTGGCAGTTACATTTTGGGAACGTGCTGCTACGAAGTTTTTGTTTTGTTTTTGTTTTTTTTAAAGTAAAAGAAGTCTAGCTGCTGGTCTGTTCAGATTTTTTTCACTTAAAATAATCTTCATGACATTCTGATCAATAAAAGTCAATCTCTGACAATTAATTCACTGAGTCCCCACCACGGAACAACGTCTGCAGTCTAGTATAAGGGAAGGGTGGGCCTCAGGGACTGAGGAAAGGCCACATGATGAAGGATATCCAGTCCTGGCCAAGGAGACAGACAGACCTGTGTAGAGGAGGAAAATATTTTCCCTCCACCCTTCTGAGTGCACAGTTGAGACCCTTGTAGGAAAGAAAGATTAACAAGAGGAAAATGGAAGTTCAGCAGCAAGTATATCTGATGTATACAAGGGAAACACCCAGGGAAAAATGAGTAACTCTCTGAGGTGGCTTAGAATTCAGAATTAAATACAGTCTTGATCAGGAAAGGGAGGCGGATGTGCACCTCTCAGAAGAGGGTAAATGATTTTTAGGTAAGATGAATGGGCCCTCAGACGAAGAGATGGGAGATGGGAGAATTTGTGACTGAGTCTGTCCTGGGTGTGGGGGGGCCTCTTCTCCTATGATGACTCCACCTTCCCTGGTTGATGAGGCTCCCATGGAGGGGATTCTTAACAATTGAGTTCCTTTTGGAGGATCTATTTCAGGCAGATAAGGGGGCACTTGCAGAGACCCTCCCCCTCATTTGCTGTTTTTCAAGAACCTACAGCTCAAATAATCAATATACCAAAAGGGCATATTTTGGGGTGGGCATGTCCTGAACTTCTACAAGTCTTTTTGGGGTGGCAACATTCTGCTCTCCTTCACTGTCTACCTGGTAATGTCTGCACCAAGACTCAGTTTCCACAGTGGTCACCTTCAGTCATTTTCTCTAAAACAGAACCCACTGCTCCCAGGGGCTGTGACAGTCCATTCATGAGGGAGAACGGGGCACCCTTGTTTTGTGAGAGGCTCCTTCTTGTAAACACCCCCAGCTGGCAGCCCTGAGCAGAATCAGAAGACAAATCCTGAAATCCTTGATACTCCAGATGGCTCTGCAGGACTGGCTTGGTGAGAAGGTTGTGAGTTCACATCCATCCACTAACCACGCCCAGCCCAGCCAGCGGGTGGGCCAGGCAGGACCAGGCAGCCTCACAGTCAGCTGCCAGTGGAGTTTTCACCATTTTTGTTGAAGTTCTATGAAAAGACGCTTAAGAGACCCCTAGAAATTGGCACATTAGGGTTTAAAGGATTAAGTGTAGAACAGAGATGGGAGAAGCCTAGAAAATGTGAATGAGTGACCTGAAGGGCTATTGGAAGAAAGGAGAAGGCCATTGTCTGTATTTTCTAATGATCAACAAGAGCTGGAATTAAAAATCAATACTAAGAGGACAAAGATCACAGATTGGTTTTCCAAATGGCTTCGGCAACATGACCCAGATAGGCTTAATGTGTTTCCGCTAAATTAAGCCACAGTAAGGACCAGCACCGAATGATTAGAATAACGTGTGTTGGTCCTGCCTTGCTGCTGCTGCTGCTGCTGCTGCTGCATCCAAAACTGGTTGAAAAGTTCCTTGTCAGATGCAACAGCTCAGCCTGGAGCAGTCCAGAATTTGGTTTCCCCTTGAGGTTCCCTATATGGTGAGAGGTATACAGGAATAAGGGACAAATGAAGAAATCACCCATCTACTTCTCAAGTTTTTATCAAAGGAATGTATGATGTAAAAAATAATAATAGTAATTCAGATAGCACCCAACAGTATACAAGGAGAAGTGAGCCCCACCCTTCCTTAACACTCTCCCTCGCCCCAATCTCGACTCCCAGACTCAGCCTTATGAAAAATGTCTTTTATATCTGGGCATAAACATTTTATTCGTACACAGGCATGTATTCATATGTAGGTGTAAGTATATATGTATTCATTTGAGTTTTGCCTTAAATATATTGTGACATTCTCCACATTCAGTTCCCGGCTTGCTTTTTTTCACTTAATAATAAAATCTGCAGAGATGTCGCTCCATATTGGCATCTACAAGTCTACCCCTTCCTCCCCAAGAGCTATAATAGAAGTGCTCTAAGAAATAGACACACTGTAATTTCTCTAACACTCCCTTCTGGGTGGTCCTTTAGGTTATTTCCAGCTTTTATTTCAGTACACAATGCTGCAATGAGCATCCTTGCAGCTTTGTGTACTTCTGTGTGTATAACTGCAAGCTAAACTCCTTCACATGGGATTGCCGGGTCCAAGAACACAGACATTTAAAATCATGCTTCGGACCGACGACTGCTCTCCCAAAGGGCGGTCCCAAATTATACATGTCACCCATGGGCTATAAGAGTACCTTTTGTACTTCTCTTGCCCACAGTGAGCATTATCACACTTCCTGTGGGTTTTATAGGTAAGAAATGGCCACTCAATGCTCTTTTACTTTGAATTTTTTGACTAAAATTAAACATTTTCTTTATTATTCATCTGTGTTTCTTTTACCATGAATTGTTGGTTCCTGTTCATTGTTGGTTTCTTGGTTCATTCCTCATTTAATTTTAGTTTGTAAAAATTATTTGTATGAAAAAGAAATCAGGGGCACCTGGATGGCTCAGTCGGTTGAGTGCCCAACTTCAGCTCACATCACGATCTGGCAGTTTGTGGGTTCGAGCCCTGCGTCAGGCTCTGTACTGACAGCTTAGAGCCTGGAGCCTGCTTCGGATTCTATGTCTCCCTCTTTCTCTCTGCCCCTCCCCGCATTTCTCTCTGTCTCTCTCAAAAATAAACATTAAAAATTTAAAAAAAAAAAAAGAAAAGAAAGAAAGAAATCAGACCTTTCTCTAGGCTGCATGTTGCAAGTTTTTTCAGCTGGTTGTCTTTTCAGATCTCTGAGGGTATTCTTTCTGAACGGCAATGTTGTTCAAATTCTATAGGCTCCTCTCTGTCATTCTTTTGGTTGGGATTTCTCAGTTTCACGTCATGCTCGCAAAGGTCTCCTTACTCACAGATCATCAGGAAAATGCACCCGTGTTTTCTCCAGTGTTGTTACAGTTTCACTTTTGTGTATTCCACTATTCACTCCATTGGGAATTCATTTTGGTGTAAGGAAGAAATGCTCTCACCTTCCTGACGGCAACATTCCTCACCTCATTCCAGTCAGTCACCAAGATTTGATTCCATTTGGCAGACTCCAAGACACCTATCTACAAATATCAACCAGAGAAACTTAATGTCAAATGAAGCAGCAAGAAGGTGGCTGCCGGTCCACATGACTACCCCTTTGCTCATCAAACCCCAGCTACACAGATTTACACCATAAGTTTCTTTTCTTTCAATGTTTATTTATTTTTGAGAAAGGAAGAGCGCAAGCAGGAGAAGGTCAGAGAGGGAAGGGGACGGAGGATTTGAAGCGGGCTCTGACAGCAGTGAGCCCGATGCAGGGCTCAAACTCACAAACCGTGAGATCGTGACCTGAGCCACGAGATCGTGACCTGAGCCAAAGTGGGACACTCAACCAACTGAACCACCCAGGCACCCCTAAGCCATAATGTTTTAAAAGACACAGCCAGAAGTTACAGTCAGCTCATTTTAAATTTTCTTAAAAGGCTGCTTTTTTTTTTTTTTCAGGATATGGATGATTTTAGTGTTTTGTTTTTAGGTTGTACAGTGGTAAAAAGTCATGGTTCTTTTCTTTTTCCATTAAGCTGCTTCTACCCTTGGATGCTGCCTCCCTGGAGTCTGGTAAATGACACAGACAAAAGTCAGATTGACAAGAGAAAAACAAATAGGAATTTATAGACAGGTGCACCCCATAAACAGATGAGAGAAGTCAGAGATGAGTAACTCAGGAGGGTGAGTAGGAGCTGGGCTTAGATGGCACCTCCACAAAAGAAGAATACATTTTTAGAGACGTGACAAGGCAAAGGAAAAGGACTTTGAGCTTCTGGGGCATTAAATCTCAGGAAGACTAACGGAGAGACTAATGGTAGATGAGGGCTAGTTTCGGCAAGGCTTGTTATGTAGATTCCTCTGGCCGCTGTCTCTGGGCTGATGGGGGTCTAGAATTGTCTCCTATGATTATCTTCTGTCCTTCTTGCTACAGAGAGGAAAGGGGAAGTCCTTTACAAATTTATGTCCTGCTTCTAGTCAAATAGGGGGAGGGCGGAGGGCTTTTCTTGTATCTGCTTCTTCTTCATTGTCTTCAGCTCAAAATAATCTTTAAGCCAAAGTTGCCTATTTTGAGGTAGCACATTCTGCTGCCCGCCAAGTCCATGAATTATAAGAAGCTGGCAAATGCCACTGCGGCTTCTGGATCCAAGGCAGACTTCCACCTAATACCAATCAAGAAAACTGGCAGAACTGCATTTGATTACAAAAAGGAAAAAAAGTCTCTATCATTCAGAAATTTCATTGGGCATTGATAAACTAAGTATCTCTCCTCCTTTCCCATTTATAAATTATGTGATCAGCACCTACTGTAAGTGTTATGTACCCAAACACGGTGCAGGGATAGGAGATTCTGCAATAAATAAATCCTAGCACAGGCTTCCTTCCAAAACATGTATTGCCTGAGCAAACACACTTTTCCATCAGTTGTCAATGAGACAGATCGGGTGGTATGGCGCCACCTGCACTCTTTTGCTGACCCCGAGGGGACTGGAGGAGCTGGTAAGTACTGGCTCTGGTCACAGGAGAAGCAGTACGGCAGAAGACCCAGGAAAACTAAGAAAACGAAAGTTGTATACCTGGTCCTAAAATTACAGCAATGTGAGGATGACTGAAGCTAAAACTTTCTAAATACTATCAATTCTCACACAGAAAAGGGCTCCCCAAATGCTTGCTGGCAAAACTATCTTTCATATTATTATGATCACTTTGTCTCTCCTACCTTCAGTGTGAAATTAATACTAATGCCCTGGTTTTCTGGGCTCCAGAGCAGGCTTGCTAATTACTGATGGATAAATGCTTTGAAAATTAATAAGGGCCATAGTGAAATGTTAAGCACTGCTTCCCTCTCTCTCTCTTTCTCACATACACACACATACACACACGCACACATACATATACTGGAAATACAACACACTCCACGTTTGCTAATAATACAGCTGCTTGAAACTGGGGGTTCAGAGCTCATGCTTGCATTCTTGGCAACAGATACATGAAGCAACTGGCCTTTTGCATGAGGAAGACCAGGGCTTTGCCTGTTGAGTTGACAGCTCCCTCCAGCTTCTCCTACATAGCCTGTGAAAACAGTAGCCCAAGGATCTATCTGATGACAATTTCTCTTCTCTGGTGATGATTAAGTTTGCTAAAAGTTTATACTCCAAAGGATTCACCCCAAACCCTCCATAACACATCAGAAACTTGATGTTTTATGTGCTTAAAATGGATATTTTAACACAAACACGGAGATGACCTCCAGGAAATGTGGAGGAAGAAGAAAAATGTTTAATTTGGCTGACAAAATTAGGAGCAAGAGTTTATTTCCCTAAGTGATAATCTCCTCTAAGGTTACAAATTTGGAAACCAGATTTCAAACATAGAGTTGGGTCTTTTCTTCACCTAAAGCAAATATTTGAGGTATGTTCTCATGACGGTCTTAGTTTTGGATATTACTCAGGGGAACCAAACACCTTGAGCCTTGTGTAACATTCTCCCCAGAACATGGGAAATGTCAACAGGCGATATGGCATCATAAAAGAAGCTCCTTCAGCGCGATGCTAGGATGGGGCCTTGACCAGTAAGGCTCCAGAGCAGAAAGGTAGAAGGGAAGGGCATTGAGTGAGGAGACCTAGGGCTATAAACTGCTGTTTATATAAACAGCTCAGGCTCAGTCATTTCACTGTTTGGCAGCCCATCTTCCCCATTTACAAAGCCAGGTGCTTATAACCCCTTAATGAGTCCCCAGTTCTCTAGCCCTTTCTGTTTCTCATTTCTACAGAGCATTTTCATAAACAACAACGAAGTGGAGATTTAACAAGAGATTGGTGTTCCCATTTTACAGATGAGTAAACAACTGAGAGTGGCTGAATGATTTATCCACAAAGGGGGGTCTTCCTTCTCCATGCCAGACACTGTACTAAGAAGTAGGACTAAAAATGTGGATGAGACCCAGACTCTGTCCTCAAAGCAACAGGAGAGACAGGAGTAGTTAAAGGATAATCACAAGGTAGTAGAACGGGATCAAAATGCTGTGAGAACACACACACAACACAGAGTGCAACAAATGGACTGTGAGACAAGGCTTCCCAGAAGAGATGGTATTTTGAAGTGGTTCTTGGAGGGTGAGTAGGAGTTTGGCAAATGGAGGAGAGAAAGAGAAGCATAAAGGAAGAGGAACGAGTGTGTACAGGAGCATGGAAGGCTTAGTGTACTACTTGGTGGACAGGTGTCACCAGGGGAGAGCAGGCTTCTAAAATGGGGCTAATGTTAGTGAAGTATATTGAAGTAGGATAATAAAGATGCCAGGACTTTATCCTGCAGCTTTTCAGCCAAGGGGATGATGGGCTGGCATTTGGGTAGAAGAAAGAACTATTGGTAAAGAGACTAATCAGGAAGCTAGTTCAAAAGTCCAGACGCTAAATTACAAGGACTTGAATGAAGATCATGATGAATATGGGTGTCAGACATAAGAGATACTCTGTGTCATAATCCATAGATCTTGGTAACGGATTGGCAAAGAGAAAGATGTTCCCAGGGTTTCTAGCTCAGGAGGCCGAGTGGATAGGGATTCTACTTCCTGAAAGAGAAAGCAGAAGATCAGTTTTGGTTGTTACATGGAAAACCCATATGTTCAGTTTGGGACATGCAGTTTGAAGTGTCTGAGAAAACCAGAGGAGATGACACCTGGGAGCTGAACATGTAAATCAGCTCCTTAGAATACAGGTTGGGGTTGGAGATAAAACCTGGGAATCATCAGAGGTGACAGTGGCATCTGTGCAGATAAATGGAATCACATCGAAGCCTCGGTCTTCTTTTTTCATATTTACAAAGTGGATATAGGTCCTACTTCCGAGAGTTATTCAGTCATTCATTGGATGAATCAGTTTAAAGCAAAAAAAAAAAAAAAAAAAAAAAAAAAAAAAAACTAGAATATGATTTTCCTGATTAGATTTGAACTTATTTAAATGCAATCACTTACTCATCTTTTTCCTATGTCTTCTGGGACTTTTAGAAAGTCACTGCAGATGTCTGTGCACAAGATAATGAGCCTATAACAGTCAGCTTTGGCTCCAAGACCACCTAAAGGGCCCAGTATGCCCTCCGTCGCTGCTCCTAGGTCAATTCCTTGGTAGCAACACACTAGCCCTTTCTTGCTCCTCAGGTTTCTTCTATAAATAAAACTCTCAAATCAGACTATAGGTATAGGTCATTTTATACAGCATTTATTAATTCTTATAATGTGGCATGCCCTGAGCTGGAATACACAAATGAACAAAGTTGATTTGCTAAGTATGAAAATGTCAAAAATACAAAGAACACTTTGTCAGGGCTGCTGGGCTCCAAGAAGAAAATGCAGTGGGGGCCCAAGCATGAGATAGTAGATCTCCCCAAGGATATCAGAGAAGTCATCCTGGGGTTACGTTCAAGCTGGTCTTGACAGGGTGGGAAGGGATCTTAGAGGAAGCGAAGAGAGCACAGTCCAGGCTTAGGAACACAAGGCAAAGAGGCACCACAGTGAAAAGAACGGGGTGTGCTCCTCCAATTGGAGAAGTTATAAGTACTAATTTGCCTAACTTGGTTTTACTTTTCATTTTATGAGCAGAGCTCTGCAGTATGTATGTATGGACATATGTATTTTTAATTTTTTAAGTTTATTTATTTTGAGAGAGCTAGAGACAGCACAAGTGGGGGAGGGGTAGAGAGAGGGAAAGAGAGAAGCCCCAGCAGGCTCGGCACTGTGAGCACACAGCCCGATACAGGGCTCAAACCCACGAAACCGTGAGATTGTGACGTGAGCCAAAACCAAGAGTCGGACGCCTAACCCACTGAGGCACCGAGGTGCCCCTTTATTTATTTTATTTTTTTAATTTAAATCCAAGCTAGTTAACATATAGTGTAGTTCTGCAGTTTTTTTAATTGCTACTTTGCCATGTAGTTATTAGCCCCTCTTAATCAATAGCATTTTCAGCAATCACAAGCAAATTTTTAAAAATTACTTCTATACACACACTGTGCTATAATTACTCTTGAAAATGAGTCCCATGAACATGTACTATTCTGAATCTATAATCAGGTGAGTCATGACATAATCCTCTGGAAGGGTATGTTATCTGGTGATGCCAATTCAACATTCGTGCTTCTCTGAAATGTTTCCACAATATACAGTTGATGCCAATAACATGCGCAGGTCACATTTGCTCTGAACTTCTTTTTGGATCTTATTTTACTTTCATATTAAAAAAAGAAACAAAGTCATTCGCTATCAAGTAGAGAAGACTACCACCATGGCCAAGATAGCACCAAGGCTGGATACCACCTTGCCAACACTCAGGCTTAAGGGCTCAGCAAACGTCATCCAAAGAATATTAGACAAATTTAAACACCAGAACACACTCAAAATTTTTTTTCTGATTATACTGGTAATACACAATTAATGTAGAAAATGAATGTGTGCATAAAAAGAAAAGAAAAATCATCCTTTATCCCACCAGATGTTAACATGTAAAGAGAATCCCTTTCCAGTGTTTTACGTCCCAAGCATGCTTCACATGGAACTCTCGTTTTCTCTCCGTCCTTTAGGTCCTGTTAGTATTAATACTTAAATGTTTCCCCAATCCATTTCCATCCCTACATCCTTACCACTGTACACTGAAGCAGCTCCAACCACGATCCTATCTCCAGGCCACAATACTCCCCAACACCGAGGCTATCCTTCACACAGGGCCAGAAGGATCCCACTGACATGCAAACCAGACCATGCCATTCTCCCTCCTAAAAAGGGTTGATGGCTGCCCACTGCCTATGGAATAAAGTCCAAGCTCCTTATCAGGAAATACAAAACACTCCATGTCCCAGCTCCTCTTTACTTCACCAGACTCATCATCTTCTGCCACCCTCTACCTCTACTTGGATAGTTCCCTATATATTTGTATAGCATGGCTTTGTTTCTCTTGTATAGCATGGCTTTGTTTATGTTCTGTCCCAACATGGAATGCCCTTTCTCTACCTATTGAACTGAGTAACTCTGATTTATCCTTCAAGATTCAGCTATGACTTATTTCCTCCGAGACAAGTTCCCTGAATACCCAGACAGTGCTAAAAAACCTGTCTTTGATGTTGATGTCCCAAAGCAGTAAGCCTACATCTATCCCTTTATCGGTCCATTACTGCCACAATATCGTTGTGTAACAAACTACCCCAAACCATCAGTTGTCTACATGTCAGTGTTTATTGTGACATTCACAAGTCTAAGGGTAAGGGGAGAAGGCTCCTCTGCACATCTCATTCTGGGGTCCAGGACAGACAGGTAGTGACACATTCTTCCCTTGGTGGAAGTCACACTTCCCACAGGGCCAAGGGAATATACATGGTGCCTCTTACGACCCAGGTTTAGAAGTCACACACCATCAGTTTCATGGGCTAAAGCAAGTCCTATACTAAGCAGACATCAGTGCTGATGGAAGTATACTGGTCTTATGGAGGTGGGGAAGGAGGGAGAAATATCTGTGAAACAATGAGCTCATCTAACAGTATTCATCTCAAAGATGGTAACTATCTTTCTATTTGCTTGGACCAAAAACCTCATTCACCCTATCTCTCCTCTGTTTGTGTCTTTTCATATCCAACTCATCAGTAAATCCTCTTGGCTCTATATTGTAAAGATATCCAGAATTCTATCTATATTTCTCACCAGTTTGACCATTTACCTTTCTGGTAAATGAGGTGGTCCAGGCCACCCTCATCTCTCTCCCGGGTAACTACAACAGCCTCTTCGTTGGTCTTCACGCTTCTGCTCTTGCCCCTTAAGTTTATCCCATCCTAGCAGCCAGAGTGATACTCTTCAAGCATTCATCAGATCATGTTAACTCTGCTTCTTGAAACCCTCCAAGGACTCTCCACCTTAATAGAGTAAAAGCCACAGTCCTGACAAGTGCTATTAGGCCTTTGGCCATATGTCCCCTAGCTGTTCCTCCAGACCCATCTCTTCCTTTCGTCCTGCTCACCCACTTTGCCCCAGGAATGGGCTTCTTTGCTGTACCTCAAAAATACCAGATCCCCTCCTCTTCTGACTTTGCACACTTCTCCTTTTTTGCACTGGTAACCATCTGTCTGGAACACTTTCCTTGTACATCTTCATAGCTGCCTCCTTCACCAACTTCAATTGTCTATCCAAAAGCACCTCCTCAGGGAGTTCCTGCCACACCATCTGTGTAAAACAGCAATCTACAGTCCCCATGCCCCCAGAAAAAAATACAAGCTCCTCAAGGGCACAGGTTCTGTTTTGCTTATGCTGAATCTCAACAATCTAGACCACTGCCTGGCACAGGGTGGGTACTCAATATCTGTGGAATGAAATGACCAGCATTGCAGCCTAATACTGAAATGACTGGGTTATGTGTTGTCCCTCCCATGGGTGGGCAGCGACTGCATCTCACTCCTCCTTGCATCTCCAGTGCTGGGCACAGCTTCTAGAATATGGAAGGCTCAGAAAGCACGTGCTGAACTGGATGGAACATCTCTGTGAGGATGAATCACTGGAAAGCGCACAAGTTTTCGAGCTAACAGACTCATATTGTTTTTACTGCTTACCAGCTGGGTTTATTTGTAAGGAAATATTTTCCCAGGAATTACGATGAGACTCAATGTACAGAAACTCAGGTCTAGTTTGCACAAAAAGGTGAGATCCTCATCACACTTCACTGCAGGACCTCCACTGTCTACCTTTTCCTCTGGCCTGTTGGCTCCATGAAGACAGCAGCCATGCCTGCCTTGCTCTTCATTGTATCCCCAGGGCCCTAGCACAGAAGTCAACATGCATAGACTTCTGTTCATTTTTTTGAATAAATTAATGAATATGCGCATTCTTCCCTGAGCCAACCCACAGACCAAAGTGACTCAAGTGTGCTTGTGGACTAAGGCTTAGTAAAGATCCGAGAACAGGGAGTTGTCCATTCAGCACCACCCCACAACTATACTGTATGACAGTAGATAGTATAGTACAGTTTGGGGCAAACAGACCCCAAAAACACAATTGCTAAAAGCCGGTGCCCCATGAAGAGCGGTCACCTTGCTGCCCGCTTTGGAATTCACCTGGCACAAGCAATGGCTCCTCACCCTACCATGCTGTTTCTCTGCATATCTGAGGAATGAGCTACGAGGTCCCCCAGCCAATGCAGGGAGAAACTCTGCAAACCCTCTGCTTCCCATCCATTCCCAGAACTTCTCACCATGAAGACAGGAGAACCCGTTACAGAACAGGGGTGGGTGACATCCTGCTGGGAGTCATAAGACCAGAAATATCATGGGGGGAAACATCATTAGGGGCTCCTCAACCCATCACCATGACATTGTGAGGTCCCAACTCCTACTCTACTGGGTACAAAGACCAACCAGTCATGCTTAGGCCAGCCCCATGTGAGCAGGACAGGAAGGCAAGGGACAGAGGGCTGTTTCTGTGTAAGTGGAACCACCAGGGTCCCTCTTTCTCTTTCAACCCACACATCCTGAGCATTGTCCTGACTCACAGTTTGGAGCAATCACACCAAATACAAATCACTGGAATCGCTGACTGATAGACAGTTGATAGAGTGGTGTGTGTGTGCAGGTGAAGGCCTGGGAGAGGAGAAAGGGAGGGAGGGGTGCAGAGGTGGCTGGGAGGTGTGGGGATGGAACAAGTCTCACATGGGCACACCTGTCTTCCAGTCTCAGTTCCCTGTGGTTCCAGTATAAAAAGCAGAAAGCTGAGCAGAGGCACTGCTAGGGGTTCCATGAGAGAGAACCAAGTAGCATCTTTAATCTGAATAAGGATGTGCAGAGAGTGTGCAGGAATTCTTTGGATACCCAACCATGTTCATGCTTATTTAATGATGAGAAGTTAGAGAAAACAGTGGATAATGTGCATAATGTATGCACATACCTATGCTATGGCAAGAGTAGCTAATACCCATCCCAGTCCACACACAGTCCACATGTTCTCTCCCCTCTGGCCTCTGTACTTGCCAGTCGCTCTTCCTGGAGTATCCTTTCCCTGTTACCTCTCCTCCCCACTCCCGCCTGGTCATGCCTCACTTTACACATCCCCAGGTCTCAGTTTATACTCTGCTTCTTCTAAAGGGTAGCACTTTTAGTCACCTTGTGGTTCATACCTGGTTACATGTCATTCCTCAAGAGTAAGGACTGTTGTTTTGTTTAGGTCTGTATCCCCAGTGCCTGGCACACAGTGGGTGCTCAAATATACTTGCTGAATTAGTGAATAAAATACTTGAATTGCTCATCAGCCACTCTTCTTAGGCAGGCCTCCGACTCCATCAGAGGGGACTTATTATAAAATCAACAAGCAAAACTATCTGTTACTTTTGGGACCTCACAATGTCATGGTGATGGGTTGAGGAGCCCCTAATGATGTCAGTACCTGCCAATTAAGTAAACCAAAAACCGGGTTGGAAACCAAAGTACCACCAGAGGCACTGTCAACACTGCCTAAGAAAGGCAGTGCGGTCACCTGAGGAATCAGGCTCAGTACCTACTGTGAATGATCAGGGACTCTACTTCATGTCTGCACCTTGGTCCTGCTGTCTGCACGTTCCACCTGAGGACTGACACAGCGTGAAGCTGTGGGATTGAATCCAATGATAAAATGTGTCAACTTTACTAGAAAAGGCACTTTTCCATGCTCTCCACTAACCTACAAGGCACAAGAATCATCATACTGGTTAATACCTGTCACACATTGTGCTAAGCAACCTATAAAAATTATCTTATTTAATTTACACCTTGCAGCAACCCTACAAAGCAAATAGCATTATTATCCCCATTACACCAAATACCAACCCCCGTTACACATCGAGAGATTAAGAATACACTCACAATCACACAGGCAGCATGTGGCAAAGCTGGGATCAGAACCCAGACACTCTGATTCTGGAATGTAAACAGTGACCTCCCAGTCAGTCTTTTCATGCAAACATTGACCAGGCCTGTGCTGAAAAGTTCTGAGATCACCAATGGCTCCCATACAAACAACTTCCCCAAATCGTGAAGGACACGGAAAACCCACTGGGAAATGCAGGGAGTAAGTATGGGATGGATAAAGGAAGGCCTCCTCACAGAAGCAAATAATAAATTCAAGGAGGCAGTGGGTGACCAGTGGCAGAGTTAGAGTCGGGCCTTTGAGCGGGTCACTGGAGCAGGAGGCCAGCCCCGCCCCACTCCACCCTCAGGGCACAACCCTGGATTTGAGGACCTGGGGGCTGTCTAAATCCCCCTGGGACAGTCAAGGTGAGAAATGCTGCTATCTGAGTCATGTACTAGACTTAAACCACCTTCCTTGGATCTGCATTCCTAAATGGAGATTAAATGCTGAAGAGTATTTGTCTTTTATGATCCTTTGGAGCATGAGCTTATTGATACGGTGAAGGTTAATGAAACAATTAAGTGTATGCATGAAAGCTACAACATGGGTTGAAGCTTTTCAATGTTCATCTGCAATAATGAGCACCAGGCTCAGGTTCTTACCCCGCATCTCACATCCATTAATTATTTCAGTGATTCCAGCTACAATTAATGAGAATTCAGCCATGTGTGTTAAATCTTAACATTCAGTTTTCTCATCCATCAAATGAGTGAGGGGATGTGCAGAAGGGAGTGCTAGGGGCAGGAGGTGGCTTTGAATCCTTCTCAGCTGAAAGGTACTGAGTGCAACCTGTGTGGCCAGCACCGTGCCAAATGTTTAACCTTGCCTCACTGAATCCTCACAGTGTAAGTGTTGTAATCCTTCCTTTTGTTAATGCCATCTCTGAGGTCACCCCCTCAGAACCTGTACTCGATTCTCCACAAGGCTCCTTCTATCCCCTACTCTGTCCTCAGATCCCACATACCCTTCATCTCCAGACAGCCCCCACTTCACCCTCTGGAAGTCATAGTTCCTCCTTAGCAACATCCCCCATCACACTGCCCCCTCTACTCAGAGATGCATCACATCTCCCTCTTTGAAAGGGTGTGCTCCTTAGGGACATATTTCCCCTGTAACCCTAGCGAGGTTTTGCTCCCATGGTCCCCACACCCCTGGGCCTGGAGAAGTGGAGTGGGCATATCTCTCTTGCTGCTCCTTACTACTTCCAGACCTTCTTCCTTCTCTCCTCCCCAAGAATATTCAGCTTTGAATCATATTTCATCAGATTATATTACCCATTACCCCTCATCACTGCTGCCTACAACAGTGGATCACTCTGTCCTCCAGCAGTCTGAATGTCGTCACCAGGAGCCCATCTGAGCCTGAATCTGTCCTGATGAATAAACGCAAACTCTCCATAATCTCAGCATCGTACTCACATTCTCTGACCACTCACTCAAACTTCTCCTTCTGCCTCTAAAATCCCAACTCTATCAATCTTTTGCCTGCCCCATGTCCTCCAACCCACTAATCTTTTTTTAATAACTACTTTTATAGCAGTTTTAGGTTCCCAGCAATATTGAGGAGACAATACAGAGAGTTACTGTATATCCCCTGCCCCTCTAAGTGCGTAGCTTCCCCCATTAGCAATATCCCCCACTGGTATATTTGTTACAACTGATGAGCCTACACTGACACATCATTATCACCCAAAGTCCGTATTTTATATTATGGTTCATGCTTGCTGTTGTGCATCTTAAGTGTTTGGGCAAATGTAGAATGACACACATTGCCATTACAGTATCATACAAAGTAGCTTCACTGTCCTAAAAATCCTCTGTGCTATACCTATTTAACCCTCTCCACTCTCCTGTCCCCATCCCCTGACAACCACTGATCTTATTACTATTTCCATAGTTTTGCCTTTTCCAGGCTGTCATATAGTTGAAATCATACAATCTGCATCTTTTTCAGATTGGTTTTTTCACTTAACAACATGCATTCAAGCTTCCAACATATATTTTCATGGCTTGGTAACTCAGTTCCTTTAAGTGTTCAATAATATTCCATTGCCTGGATGTACCACCATTTATTTATCCATTCACCCACTGAAGGGCATCCTGGTTACTTCTCAATTTTGGCAACTATGAATAAAGCATCTATAAACATAAGCATCTATGTACAACTTTTTGTGTAAACACAGTTTTCAACCCCCTTGGGTAAATACCAGGGAGTACAACTGGTGGATCATATGGTAAGATTATGTTTAGTTTTATAAGAAACTGTCAACTTTATATTTAAAGCGGTATCTTGTAGACAACGTGTAGTTGCATCTTGTTTTCCTAACCTTTCCACTTTCCTCTCCACTGAAAGTCCTGTCCCCCTTCATAACAGCCTCAATTCCAAGGACTATCATTACAGTCTCTCTCTCCCTCTCTCCCTCCCTCTCTCTCTCTCTCTCTCTCTCTCTCTCTCACACACACACACACACACACACACACACACACACACACACATACACACACCCACCCCTCCACTCCTCTGCCCCTCTCCTGATCTGCTGTATTCTAATTCTACCTATTCCATGCCAGTACCCAGGGAGGTTAATGTGGTTAGAAAAAACCAACCACAATAGCTGGCTTCATTTTAAATTTCTGACCATGAACCTCAAATAAACTCTTTTTGGTCCTCCAGTAATTATATCCTATTTCCTGAATTTATTCACTCTTAAATTTTCCTAAAACCTATTTAGACCTCTTCTCAAACTTCTATCACCTCTTCCCCAATTCTTACTCTCAGCTGTTAATTTTTAGTTCCCATTTCACTGAAAAAAAAGTGATACAATAGAAAGAAAATGTCTACAGATTCCCACCACCAATTCATCTACCTAATGGCATGCTCACCCACATGCTTGACCTTCCCTCCTACTATAGATAAACCATATGTGATTCTATCTAAATCTATTCCTTCATTTATATATGAATATCTAATCTTCTGTCATATATTCTTTTGAGCTACTGGATTAATACAATGATCTACTAATATGATATACAATGCTCAGTATAATTATCCACTGAAAAGTTCCTAACAATATACAAAATATTATGGTTTCTCCCATCAGGAGAAGGAAGGAAGGAAGTGGGGAGGGAAGGAGGGAGGGAGGGAAATCGGGAGGAAGGGAAGCAAGAGGTGGGCAAAAAGAAAGCTTCTCTTGACCCTACTTCTCACATCAGCTAGTTTGCCAGTTCTCTGCCTTCCTTTGCAATAAAATTCCTCAAAAGAGCTGTCTATATTACTGGCCTAAATCCTCTCTCTTCCCAATCTTTAATCCTCACCAGTTATACCCTCTACTCTCCCAAAACTGCTCCCATCAATGTGACCAATGACCTCCAAGTTGTTAAATGTGATGGTCAATTCTCAGTCATTCTCTTAGGGGAATAATATTTTCACCATCTTTAAAGAGTAATTGTTACCACTTAATGAATTACTAAAATGTTTAGAACTCTTTTATTGTAAACTGCTATTATAATACTTTTTTAAACAAACTCTGCCTAAATATCAAAGGCAGAAAACCTCCCAGCATGCACACAAATGTTGATTTACGTCCAACTGTATTTCAGTTGAATCTTTCAATGAACATTCCTTTCCCATAACTGTGTCCCTGAACAGAGGAGAAGGGGGAGTAGACTTGAGGCCCACACCCTTGTTTAATCTAATTTCTAAGGTCTCCTCTGAGGAATAAGTGTTAATTATCCCGTACTATGTGGGTGTCTCCACAACATCAGTCTGAGAAATTCACTTAACTTTTGACCGATCAGCATAATGAGCTTCTCTTTTTCTCTTTTCATTTAAGTTTGTCAGTAGCTTTGAAAAAGTTTTAGAGTTGGGCTTTTTAACCAAAGTTAAGCAAAGTAGTAATTTGTGTTGTTGTGTAGTAGAAATTGTGGTGTTGTCGAAACAATAGCTTTAGCACTAAAAATTCAAGCATCAACATACCATGTTAGATGGCTTTGGTTCGTCCTCTGTGTTAGAGACTGAGATTCATCCCAATAATAAGTGAGCTCGTGACATTTATGAACCATAATAAAGGAGAAGAAATTCTGGATAGTTGAAAATCAAAGAATCTCTAGTAATATCCGTGTTAAAGAGAGCACAAGAAATAAATGATGAATACTCTAAAAACTGTTCAATACATTAACCAAGGAAAAACTTTTGAGCCAGTAATTTGAGGTTGAAAGACAGCAAAAATCTATTGGCAATATTTTGTTGAGACATAATACTTTATAAATCTTTAAACCAATATAAAAGCATGTGACTATTTTAGTACTTATAATAATAAATGCATCTAAGTGTTCATTCAAGAGTAAACAATCCATATTCACAGATAACATGCTGATCTATGTAAACATTATAGGCAATCTACAAACCACCAGTAAGTTTATCCAAGTCACAAAATATAAGCTCAACACAGAAAAAAATCAATCATACTTCTATACATGGTAATGAACAATTAGAAACTAAGCCTTTTAATTTTTTATTATTTTTTAAATGTTTATTTATTTTTGAGATAGAGAGAGAGAGAGGGAGGGAGGGAGGGAGGGAGGGAGGGAGAGAGAAAGAGGCAGAGCATGAGCAGGGGATAGGCAGAGAAAGAGGGAGACACAGAATCTGAAACAGGCTCCAGGCTCTGAGATGTCAGCACAGAGCCCAATGCAGGGCATGAACCCACAAACCATGAGATGATAACCTGAGCCAAAGTTGGATGCTCAACCAATTGAGCCACCCAGGCACCTCGGAAACTCAGCATTTTCAAAAATATATTTCCCATAGCTAAAAAAAAAGGAAATACTTAGATACAAATTTTACAAACCACATGTAGAATCTGTATGTTAAAAGGCATAAAACACTAAGGAAAGAAATCAAGGAAAGTCTAAATACTGTAGAGGTAGAACATGTTCATAGTTTAAAGGACTCAATGTAGTTAAGATGTGAGTGTTCCTCAAACTGATCTATAGAGTTAACACAATTCCAGTAAAAAGCACAGCAGAATTTGTCGTAGATGTGAACATGCTTATTCAAAAATGCATATGAAAAGGAAAGGAATGAGGAAAAAACAAAACAACTTGAAAAAGAATAACAAACTTGAAAGACTCAAAGTACCTCATCTTAAGACTTAAAGCTACAAAAATAAAAACACCAAATACTAGTGAAATAATAGATATTCGATCAAGGAAACAGAACAGAGAGCACAGAAATAAACCCACACAAATACGGTCAACAATCTTGACAACTGAGTAAAAGCAACTCAGCGGAGAAAGAATATTTCAACAAATGCACCTGGAACAAATGAATACGTATGTGCAATAAAAGGAACCTTGACCTAAACCTTACAAGGTTAAAAGTTAAAACAAAATGGTTCATAGACCTAAATATAAAATCTAAACTATAAAACTTTAAGAGCAAGACAGAGGAGAACACATTTGTGAACTTATGTTAAGAAAAGATTGCTTAGCTATAACACCAGAAGCATAATCATAAAAGAAAAAAATGATAAATTTAAAACTTCTGTTCTGGGGCGCCTGGGTGGCGCAGTCGGTTAAGCATCCGACTTCAGCCAGGTCACGATCTCGCGGTCCGTGAGTTCGAGCCCCGCGTCAGGCTCTGGGCTGATGGCTCAGAGCCTGGAGCCTGTTTTTTATTCTGTGTCTCCCTCTCTCTCTGCCCCTCCCCCATTCATGCTCTGTCTCTCTCTGTCCCAAAAATAAAAAAATAAACGTTGAAGAAAAAAAAAATTAAAAAAAAAAACAAAAAACAAAAAACTTCTGTTCTTTGAAAGATGATAGTAAGAGAATGAAACTACAAGCCACAGACAGTGAGAAAATATTTACAAACCTTATCTCTTATAAAAGAATTATATCCAGAATACATGTAAGAATTCTCAAAACCCAAGAAGAAAATAAACTCAATTAAAAAAAAAATGGACACGGGATGTGAACAGACACTTCATCAAAAAGATACAAAAATGACAAATGAGCACATAAAAAGATGCTTGACATCATGAGCCATTAGGGGATGCGAATCAAAACTAAAATGAGATACCACTACACAGAAAATAAGTTGACCATAACAAATGCTGGCGAGACTATGGATGAACTGGAACTTTCATAATTTGTTGGTGGTAATATAAAATAATATCCATTCCAAAAACTAACTGGCAGTCTCTTACAAAGTTAAACATATTCTTGCCATATAGCCAGCAATCCTACTCCTAGATATTTACCCTAAAAAACTAAAAACTTACCTTCACACAAGAATTTGTACATAAATGTTTATAGAACAGTTATTCATAGTTGCCAAAAACTGGGAGCAACCACATGTCCTTCATTGAGTGAAAGTATAAATAAACTGACACAAGCACACAGCAAATGTCAAATAAAAAGAAATGAATTACTGATACATGCAACAACGTGGATGGATCTCAAAGGCATTAAGCTGAGTAAAAGAAGCCAGTCTCAAAAGGTTATAAATGATTCCATTTATATGACATTCTGGAAAATGCAAAACTCTACGGCCTCTTGATTCCAGGCTTAGCACAGCCCCAGCTCATGGTCCCAAAGAGCACTGTATCTGGACAAACTGGGACGCTTATTCTTTGTCCATTCGCCGGTGCCCACAAGCTAAGAATGGCTCCCCCTTGTTACTTTCTTTAAACACAGATTTGAGTATGCCCTAATAGTAAGTAAAGAAGATTTGCATATAGCAGTTCATTGACATGGATGGCAAGGTTCACATTGATATAAACCACAATGCTGGTTTAATGGAAGTCATCAGCAATGACAAGACTACAGTGAACTTCCATCTGACTATGACACCAAGAATCACATTAATGTTCATCAGATTAGTCCTGATGTAAGTTGTGGAAAATAAGAAAGATCTACGCGGGCACACGAGAAATCTATTATCTGGTGATGCATGATGCTGACACTACCCACTACCCTGATTTCATCAAGTGGAACAAATTCATTCAGATTAATTTGGAGACTGGCAACACTACAGATTGAATCAAGTTCAACACTGGTAACCTAGGTATGGTGACTGGAGGTGCTAACCAGGACAGGATTGATGTGATCACCAGAGATAAAGAAAAGTGAACATATTCAGAGTATATTTTTGATATACGGATTAGAACTGGAAGGAGAGGGAGGGAAGAATCAAGGATTTCTCCAGTATTTTACATTTTCCTCCCTATGAGCCAGTCTTGCTCTCACTCCAGCATTTAAAAACCGCAAACACCAAGAGGTCAAGACTGTAAAATCAATGGCCAAAACAAAGTGGTAACAATAATAAAAACTGCCTAAACATAGACATGTTGAATCACTATGTTATAGACTTGAAAATAACATAACATTGTGTGTCAACTATAAAAAGTTTTAAATCGCCATTACAGGCTTTATTTTTAATATAAATTTTTATTTATTTAGGTTTTTATTTATTTTGTAATTTGTGTTATTTATTGTTAACTATACTAAGCATTTTACATTGTTTTGGTATTGATTCTCCCAATGATTACATGGTGTGTATACCGTTACAGAGTAAAAACTGACATGGAGAAAAGTGGAATGGCTTGTTCCATTTCCCACAACTAACAAGTAGTAAAATAGGACTTCAAACTCCATGTTCTCCTGACTTTAAAACCTGTGCATCCACTGACTATATGACAGAATCTGTTGGGTGTCCAAATTTCCATATCCCAGCCCACCCTTTATTGCCCCAAGTTAGTTGAGAGCTCCAAGTAAGCTTCCAGTTTTTAAAGTGTGCTAGAGAAAATATCCTATTCACCAAGAGGCGACAAGGTGAGAGGGAAGACAACAGGATTTGGGTCAGACCTACTTGTTTTGAATCTTGGCTCAATCACTTAGTAGCTATGTTAGACAAGTAAACTGCTCTGATTGACTCAAAATTTATTGAACACCTATTATGTTCCAAAAAATGTTCTAGACTCTAATTATATATTAGTGAATAAAGCGGCAATGTTTCCTAACCTCAAGAAGCTTACAATCTAGGGGAGGACATAGACAATAAATATAATAAATAGATAAAATATATGTCATATGGTCATAAGCAGGAAAGGGTGATAGCAAATGGAGAAGGGCTACAATTTTTTAAAAGATAGTCAAGGAAGGCTTCTGGGAAAGTGACATTTGAGCAAAGACTTGCATAGGTTGCAAAAGTTATTCATTTAGATACCTAGGGAAAGAGCATTCCAAGCCAAAAAAAAAAAAAAAGCCAGTATAAAGGTCTGGTCCAGGCCAAATGTGCTGTGAGAACAGCAAGGAGATCAGAGTGGCTGAAGTACACTAAGGGAAGGAGAGAACACAAGAAATAAAATCAGGAGGAGAATGGAGAGGCTAGAAATGTATGTCCTTATAGGACAACATAATGACTCCACTTTTACTTTGAGGGGATGAGAAGCTGTTGGAGGGTTTGAACAGGGTAGTACCATGATCTGACTATTTTTTCTAAGTTTCCCTCCAACTGATGTATGGAGAACACACTATAGCCGACCAGGACAGATTTTTTTTTTTTTTTTTTTGGCCTGAACAAGTGAAAGAATGGGAGAAACTGAGGTGGAGAAGACTAGATTCAGAGTTAGTTTTGTTACGTTTGAAAAGGCGATTTGGCATCTAAGTGGAAATATCAACTTAGCAATTGGATGTATAAGTCAAGTTCAGAAGAAGGATGTGCTAAGGATATAACTTTTGGAATCATCAGCAAATGATGGTATCTAATGCTCTTATATAAGATCACTAAGGCAATGAGTTAAATAAATAAAAGGAGAATTCAAAGGATCGGGCACATCTTTGGGCATTTCAAAACTAAGACATCAGGGAGATGAGAATAATTCTAGAAAGAATACAAACGTAGTCATTCAGGAAGAAAAAACGCAGAAGAGAGTGTTACGCTGGAAGCCAAGTGAAAAATGTGTATCAGAGAGGAGGAAGTAATCATCTATTTCAAAGCTCTTGATAGGTCATATAATGTGAGGATTGAGAATCAACCAATGGATTTGGCAACCTAAAAGTCACTTGTGACCTTGATAAAAACCATCTCAGTGGAGAAAGTGGATGTGGGTGTGAAAGTCTCATTGAATGAAATAAGAAAAAATGCCTGGAGGACATTTGGAAACAATGAGTGTAGACAACTCTACTGAGAGTTTTGCTGTAAAAGGGAACAGAAAATTGTAGTGGTAATTGGACAGGAAAGTGGGGTCAAAAGAAATTCTTTTTTAAGAGAAGAGAATAGTTCCATGTTTGTACACTGAGCCAGTAGGGAGAGGGAGAAATTGACAACACAGGAGAAAGAAAAGAAGATTGCAGGAGTAGGTGTAAGGGGCTGACATCCAGCACCAAAGTGGACGAGTTGGCCTTATTTAGGAACAAGAACACTTCATCCACAGAAAGAGGAGGAAAAACAGTCTATGAGTATAGATGCATGAAGGCAGAATATGTGATGGTGTCAGCATGTGGTGCTTCTCTTCTGGTAACTTCTATTTCCCAAGCAAAACAGGAAACAACGTCCTCATTTAAGAGTTAGGAGGAAGTGGTGAGGTGTCAGAAGACTGAGGAAAGAGAAGGTATGAAATTCTTGTTAGGAGAGAGAGAGGATAAACAGCCCAGAGGCATCAAGTACTACTTGAGGTTGGAGGTACTCTAGCATGTGTGATCAGTGCAGTTGTGTGTTCTCCAGCCACATTTACTATTCAGAGGTAGGAACAGGGCAGTGGAGAGTTAGACTCAAGACCGGCTTTTGTTCAATGGGAAGGATGAAATAAGAGGAGGGCAAGAGAGCTGATGATATATGTACAGGGATTATTTTAACAAATGCCCGTGAAATATAAGCACTGCAAGGAGGGAGAAAGACTTCTAAAGGGAATGAAAACCGGTAAAAGGGAGGTATACTCAATGGCTTGTAGGTATGGTGTAATCAAAGGATTGCTGGGGTTGGGGTACCAGAGGAAGTGAACTTGCCCCATAGGAGGCGGTGGTCAGAAACGGGGAGACTTGAAGGTGGAGTCATGAAAGAGCTGAAGTTGTGGGGAATAAGAGAATGAACGGCTGGGTTAAGAGTTAAGGAAAGATGCTGGGGTCATTGGGAAAGATACTATCAAGGAAATGAGAGAGCAGACTAACGGGAGGGCCATCTTTCTGGATATTAGAACCACCAAGAATAACAAGAGCAGTAATGTTGGAAGAGGGCAGTGAGACAGAAGCTAAAATCTTCAAGGAAGGTAAGAGTGATCCAGAGATGAGTGAGTTACTAACAGAAGGGAAAGTGGATTCAACCTGTTAGTTTCTCCCTCTGGGTCTTGGTTTCCTCTTTTTAAGCTGGAAATGCTGATAGTCCTTCCATCATGACATTTTTATAAGGATTGAGTGAGATGCTGTAAGAAGAACATCTGTCACCCAGTGGGACTGACAGAATTTAATGTGTAGAAATAAAAATATTTTTAAAAGGGCACCTGTGAGGTCCTGGGTGAGTGTCTCATCTACCCCCAACTAAAGTTGGAAAGTGTGACTTGGAAGGCTCACTGAGCTCCGTGTTGGCCCAATAATTACATTCATCATAATTCCCCAGACATGTTCGCCTACAGTTCTCTCTGATAAGCCTGGGCCTGGCCATAACCACCCCCCACCATCTGCAGCTGCACGTACCCATGTCATCTCTGTCCTCCTAGCAGGCCCAGGTTCTCCCTGACTCTTCCAGCCATCTGCACACACCAGGTTTGTTGCCTTCCAGCCTCAGTGTCTAATGCAGGAGGCAAAAAGCAAACCACGCGCTTTGGCTGCTGTGTCTGGTGTGTCTCCCCTTTTTATGGCCAGGCTAGCTGAAAGAACCCAGGGAAGTAAAAGTCTCAAATAAAACGGTACCTGGTATTCTGAACTGCACGGAGCCCAGAAACGTACAGAGGCTCTGGGGCAATACAGCCTGATATATTCCTAGCATTGGGAGCTTGGGCCATGGGCTGGGTCAAGCCCTTTCCACTTCTTTTCTGTGTCTCTCCATGCACTCAGTTCTAGGCAGGAGTTTCTACCAAGAATATGAGGTCATGTCCAACTAATGGGGAAGTGTCTGTCTTACCAGGAACAGGCAACAGTAGTCAGATACTGCTTCTTTTCAAGAAAGAGACAATAACGGTGATGGAGTGGGAGCCAGAGACTTAGGGAACCTGAGTTATGGTAGCAGGACCACCAGAGTTGAATAGGTCCCTTTTGCTGAGCCCAGTCCCTGGAGTTTCCCACCTCTGGCTCATCAGGCATCTCAGAATATCCTAGCTGGAATAAGCCCTGAGCAAGTTTTACTTAGCATTACTGTTATGCAATCCAGAGAGTGGATACCTAGGCTCCTCTACCCACACACTACTCAGAGACCACAAATGCCTTGTTCATTGCCAAGTTTTCATTGCCTGGTACGTGGTAGGCCCTCAGTAGTGAGAGAGGGAAGGAAGGGAGTGAGGGAGGGAGGGGTGCTAAGGATGAGGCACACAGAACACAGCTCTTCATAACACTACCCAGCTCTGTGCCAGATACCGAAACCTAGAATACTCCTAGCATCTTCCCTGCATTTCTCTCCATGACAATCTCCCTGAGCCGAGCAGTCATTTTCCTACCCAGAATTCCCTTCTTCTCTTTAAATTATATATAAAAATGAAGGGTGGCACCTCCTATCAGAAAACATTTTCTTGATCCTTCTCCCAGCAAACAAACATTTACTGCCTTCTTTCTCTAATGCTCAGTGACATTTTGACGCAGCAGTGCTGGAAGGAGACAAGAATCATTAATTCAGAAAAATGGCTAAGCTTCTACAGCTTGCCAGACTCCTACCTATTTACTCAGGAATCCAAATTCTGGAAAAGCAAACCTGCATTCCTGTTGGCCAACTACTATTTACCAGTCTGGACTGCTGACACTGATTAACACTAAAAGTGACATCTGGCTCTTGTGTCCCCTCTGAATAGACTTGTTTCAACTAACAAACGAACAAGGAAACCTCTAGAGAAAAATATTTGGGGGAGTAGTGACATGAGGGTGACAAGAAACATTTTTTTGTCCAACATTTTGGATCATTATGTGGAATTGAAGCAATCTGTTTTGGGGAGAGCTAGGTTGGCATATCTCTAGGAAAGGAATTGCAGCCTCTCGAAGAGAATTCTGAAAGGTACACCTAGGGAAGAGTACAGGGAACTCCAGAGGCAACTCATTAAAAAAAAAAAAAAAAAAAAAGACTGAACAAAACAAAGATGAAGCTCTAAAAATGTTTATTCAACAGGCAAGTAATTTAAGGAGCCATGTTTGCCATATAAAAGGATTTGTGGTAAGAAAGGATCCTGTTAGATTTAAATTACATTTGATATTTAAATTTACAGTTCACTAGCAGGTTTTCCAGGCCATAAAAAGAAAGCTCACCTGTGTACATTTTTTTCCAATTTTAGCCTATCAGCCATATCTTTCCCATAAACTTCCTGTGTAGAACAGTTACCATTATACATTGGAGCTAAATGAGCAAAGTGTTATTTCCAGCCTTAAAATTAAGTTCATTTATCACCCCTCTCCCAGAACTAAGAACAAAGAACTGCTGCTTGGAAAGAGCCCAGGATGGGCTTCAGCAGCCATCAGAATCACTTAAGAGAGCGAGGTTAAAAGACAGATTCCTGGGCCTCTGCAGGAATTCTGACCAGCCAGTCAGTCGGTGACAGGACCCGGAAATCCGCAGTTTCAGCATGCACCAAAGGTGACTCAGACGTAGGTGGCCCATGCAGCACACCCTGACAAATCCCAGTGTAGAGATGCCCTCTGGGTTGCTGTGCCTTCTGGACGCGGCACACCCTGGCTCCAGTGCTCTCTGTAAGCTAACACTGGGTGGACACTGCTGTGCTGGGCAAGCCGATCTGCGGGGCTCAGTGTGACACACCCCTGATTTCTCTTTATTCTGTTAGAATGATTACAGGAAGTTATCTATGCAATGCAAGGATTTTGTGGTGGGCGTGCTGGACCTATGCCGAGACACAGAAGAGGTGGAAGCGATTTTAAATGGTGATGTGAACTTCCAAGTCTGGTCCGACCACCACCGTCCAAGTCTGAGCCGGATCAAACTCGCCATTAAATACGAAGTCAAGAAGGTAAGCTTCCCCACCTCTCCAGGCCTTCCTGCCTTGCAGGGCGGTGGGCCCATGCACATTTTACGTTCCCACAAGGTGACCGTGAAAACACCCATTGCCCAACTTCTTTCTAGACAGAGAACTGCCTGCCTTGCAGGACTGCTCAGAGCCCCTCTCAACACCCCATTCCTTCACTCCCCGAGAGAGATAGCTAGCATGACTGTAATTCCATGAACAGGCTTTGAGCATGGAAAACAAAAGAGATTTTCAGCCTCCAAACTACTGGCAGGGACAATGTGACATCACATCAGCAAGTAGGCCAACTCCCAAGTTTTCATGAGAAGCAATATTACTCCAGTGTATCAATAGCATTGGTTGAGCTTTCTCTGCGGGCCTGGGGACTTGTTGAAAACGTTTGACTGTGGAGACTTCATGGGATCCGTGGTTCTGGCAGCCTCAGAGGAATTTCACTCCAAAGGCTTATGACAGTACATAGTAGGAAGCTCAAGTAGACTTTGACAGGAGTAATACTTGTCCCACCTCCTCAGTCAACCTCAAGGTGTCTTTGATGGTCACAGGCACCCTGTAGCCCTCAGACCCACAGTGGGTGGTCAAACTGAAGTCCTAAGCAGCAAAACTCAATGATGCTTCCACTCTAGATGTATTCCACATTTTTGAGACTCTGCTCTTATGTTAGATGATGTCATCCACCCCGATGAAAACTGCAGAGCAGAGCTCCCAAGATCCATGTGTTTAAATACCATCGTGCTTCGCATGTAAGCAAAATGGGGGACCAACCTTTAGGGGTTTCATTTTTTTCCCCAACTATTTCACAGGGTCAATACTGGGGGTAGTTTCAATGCCCCCAAACTGACCTCTGGGCACTTCTCCACTTGCTTGATTCGCTTAATTTGTGTGGAGTGAACCATCCTTCAATGAGTCACATATATCTGTGGAATTTAGCCAGTGAGAGCTTCTAAGTTTGAAAAAAATCTTCTTGTCTTTTTACTTTTAATAATAAAAAAAATAAAAATAGCTTTTTCAAAGACTCTGATCCCAAAGTTAAACTACACAAATCATGAGAAAGGTGACCTTTGATTACCATTTGAAATCACAGGGCTACGAAAAGAGAGGGAGAGAGCTGCAGCTTCAAGTACAACCCTCTTTTCTTAGCTCAGAAAAGCTCATTTTTTTGCCAACCCCAAGAGCTCACTGAGGCTTTTCATCAGAGCACAGCAATCCATTCCAGCAGCTGCTGAGATATCCATGGCCTTGGAGTTCACACAAACCCTGCTATGGTGACTCTTTAGCAGTGGTAAAGATGAGCTCGAGTTTCCAGAACCCCAAGCATTTCCTCCCTCCCCCAGGTCAGTGTGTCTGGCTGCCTCCAGACACAGGGAAGGAGCACGGGGTGGAGGCAAAGAACAAGGGATGTTTGGCATCGGCCAACTCTACAGTGACAGTTTTGGCTATTCATAAACAATTCCAGTGGCCCACAAAATGCAAGTATTCACCATTTCTCTGAAACACAAATCTAAACCTCTTAGCAAAACTGTCACTGAGGGTAGATCAGTAGCTAGTCCAGAAGTCTGGCCACGACCTCTTGTTGTCACCTACCAAGTACGAAACAGCCCTGGTGAGGAATGAGAAGAAAAAGTGAAGCACTCCATGCACATGACAGTTTGGAGCAAAATAAAAAGGCTTTATGAGGGAAATTATTTAGTGGTATTTGCCCATTAGGGGAGTCATAAAGGTCTCAGGAAACATCCATCATGAATGTCGAATGTCTGGGGCAATCCATAGGTAGGAAGATGATAAAAAACTTGCATAAAAAGTCAGCGTTGCTCATATCAAAGACCTACAATGGGTAGAAAGTCTCTCAAACCATGTATGCCATTATGCAACAGCAGACAGACTCAGAGCTTTCCCTGACATTTATTCATCATGAATTACCAGTGAAAATACCGAATATTAAAAAGGTGTATTAATATTATAATGAGATTTCATTTTTAATTTATGAACTTTAGCATGCTTGCATGGGCACAATCTAACCCTGGGTCATTGAGCTATGAAATGACTAGCACCAAGGCCTAGTTATAAAGACATTGCCTTTTACACCTGATATATACGTTAGTTTCAAGGCTGGAATAAAAACCATAAAAACTTCCTAAATCTTTGTCTACATGATATCAAATCAAACCATGAATTCAGTAATTAATGCAAACTAGTTGTTCTTGGCAGTTTCATGGGCTGCTAATAACTATGACCTTAAAAAAAGGTTTTGTGTTCAAATGAATTTGGAGATCTTGAGTAGAGTTCAATGGATTTCTTTGCTTAAAGACATTATAGAACTTTTAATACACATTTCTACTCTAATTAAAAGATGACTACAATATGTATTACTTGACCAAAGAACTCTATTTCTCATGGAACATCTGGTGAAACTAGTTTTCCATGTAACAGTCTTGGGGAAACTTTAATACAGGATCAGCCTACATGGTCTATGAAATGCATAGATTCAAGTCTGGTGGGTGCCACCCTGTGGCTGGTAATGAGCCCTGGATCATGTCCTTCACTTGAATGTCTGCCTCTCTTCAGGCAACACACTAATGTCTAGTCTTCTGGCTGGCTCAATCATAATGTCAGCCTCCATTAGATAAAGACAGCTATTCCACCAGTGCACAAGGGACCACCTAGTAGAGAGAAAAGAATCATGACATGGGTGTCAGGAAACCAGATGTTTAGCATGATTATTTCACTTCAAATCTTTGAAGCTCTCTGGGTCTCATTCCCCATATGCAAAATGGGCATATAAGCTTTTGCTTCAGAGTTTTCTGTGAACTTTCAAATGAATGGATATGAGAGGAAATGCTCTGGAAAGTGTAAAGTTCTCTGGAGTTCCACAGGGAAGCATCATTGCTGTTACTCAGTGATGTCCTCCTTCCTTGGAACTAGACAATCTGTCTATTTCCAGAGACATCCCTATCTTGTCCTTTGTCTTCTCCCTAGAAAATGCAAGAAACTTCCCCCTGGGTAAGGACATTGTCATTATAGCCTAAAATTCCTCCAGAAAAGACAAAAGGCCCTGTGAGGATATGGTTGTCCTTCATGACTTTTGCCTAAAGAGGGTACCTCAGCCTCCACAAAAACCCAGATGTGTCATATGAAATGTTAATAAGTGTCTCCAGTAGGCAGTGTTGGAGAAGTGGCTAAGAAGATGCCCTTTGAGCACCTGGGTGGCTCAACTGGTTAAATGTCTAACTCTTGATTTTGGCTCAGCTCATGATCTCCTGGTTTGTAAGTTTGAGCCCTGTGTCAGGCTCTGCACTGACACCATGGAACCTGTTTGGGATTCTCTCTCCCTCTTTCTGCTGTTCCCATGTTCCCATGTACATGCACATGCATATACTCTCTCTCTCAAAGTAAATAAACATTAAAAAATAAAAATAAAAAAGATGCCCTTTGAGGTTAATCCTGGTCCAACCACTTATTAATGGAGCCACTTAAGCAAGTCACTTAGCCTCTCTATGTCTGACTTGTCTTATCCATGAACTTTGGATAATAATACCTACTTAATGGTAGGATTATGATAGAGTCAAATGGGATAAATTAAGTGTACCACAAACAGCCTCAGGCCCATCAGCCTGTGGATATAAATGAAGCAATATAATACACATATTGCACTGGCCTAGAGTCAATGTTCACATTACTTAATGCATTTCTGCGACCCATCCCAGTCCATCCCAGCCTTTATAGACTACAGTCCCTCCAGAAGCCAAGCCTGCCTTATGAAGAAACAAGGATGCTTTTTTCCCCATGCTGAATCACACTTAAGCTCAGAAGCAAGTCTACCTGTGCCTCATGGATAAAGAAAACAACTCCTCCAGCTTTGGCCTACAGCTCACCTTGGTCTTCTCCTTCAGGGCCAATGTGACTAACAGGCATCTTGCTGTTTTTTCCATCTCTCTCTGTCCCCTTGGAACCATGACTAATAGCTTTCTTAATTAAAAGCATTCTTCTCCCTCTGCATATCAACTCTAATGCTTAGGAGACTTCCAGCTCTACCACTGGGGAAGATCCAACCAGTCTTGAAATTCATTTAGACTCAGCTGGACCCAGGCTGCACCCATAAAGGGAGCCCAGTGTCTGGCACATGGTCATTGTTGAGTGGCTGGTCACAGAGATCCAGACACCGTCCTTGTTGCTCTATTCAACTTGTCTAACTGAAGACACACATCTGGGCTCTTCACTCCCATCTTTCTCTCTCTCCTCTTTTTTGCTTCTTTATCTCTAGGCTCACAGGGATGCTATTTTCCTTTCCTTCCCCTCCATCATCCCTTCCTTCTTCCTGACTCCAGGTCTACCATAATGATGATCATATTAATCTATTTTCTGAAAGAAATTTGTAGACATGTGTCCTCCAAGCTCAAATGCCATAGGACAGTGGGTCAGAGAGACACAGAAGGTCCTGGTTACATGACAGAAGCCTTAACTCCACCTTGTAGAGGTGATAGAGGTCCCATTGGACATAACAAAGCAAAGATCTACTACAAATTTTAAAAAGGAGAACACATGAATACAAGCTGTTTCAGCCACTGCCTGTGAGCTCTACAGCCTGCTGGGTATCCCAAGGTTGGTACAACAGTACTAGCCTGAAAGAGCCACTGGGTGGTGGGGAAGGTGGGGGCAGGGATGCTATGACTATGGCAGCAAGAGCCTCTGCACTTCACTAGCTGAGCAAAGTAGAATTCACAGCAGTCACCTCTTTCAGACTTGCAGATAGCTCCAGTTCTAGCGTCCTGGCCTGTGGCTTGGTTTGTGGGACCCAAGCATGGCACTGGCCATCTTTCCTTCAAACTGATGAGACTAGTAAAGGTGTAGTTCCATTTTGCCTAGGCTTCCAGACTCTGAAAGTTCAGAGGTTCCCTTTCCTGACTCTGCCAAGCTCCTGGGTGCTTCCTAGCTCAGAAAGCTAATCTCACATGAAATAAAGCCTTGGGACAGGACCATGGGAAGGAGAAGGAATGAAGGTGGGGTTTGGGGTAGGGGGGCTGGTTCTTATTAGCCCTACTAAGACAGTTCCATTTTTCTCCACACCACTGTACTAAGGAAATAATAGCCCCTGTAATTTTCATTCATTTCCTTAGACAACATTTAACAAACATTCACTATGTCTACTACACCACCAACTCTGTGCTGAGCACTGGGGAGAGTGAGAAGACAAAGACCCAGGCCTCACCCTTGAAGAGTATATATAGCAAAGGAGAGAGAAGTGTGAACAATGGTTACAATCCTGTCTGAGTCGGACAAATAGAAATGGGAAGGGGCAGCATGGAGGCCAGAGGAAGCAGTGACCAGCTCGGTCATGACCCCAAGAAAAGTTTCCCAGAAGCAGAAATGCTTGAGATGGGGCTAAGAGGATGAGAGGTCCTGGATGGGATGTCAATTTAGCAGAGAAGTGAGGAAGGACAATTTACGCAGAGGGAGGTAAAAGCTGAAAAGTCACAGATACCTGAGGGATAGTGGCATGTTTGGGGATACGCTTAGAGAGGGACAAGTGCTTCCCAATGGCTATATCACTGTGGGAAAGGAGCAGGCTGGAAAGCTTGTCCAAACCAAATCCTTGAGAGGATTTCATTACACAGCCGCTAGGACTTTATCCTGGCAGCACTATCCCAGGGAATTTTCTGTGATGATGGAAACTGACATGGTAGGCACTAGCTTCTTATGGCTAGCCAGCACTTGAAATGTGGCTAATGTACTTAGGGAACGCAAGTCCTAGTAATTTTTAAATTAACTTAAATATCAAAGCCACATGTGGGCAGCGGGTACCACACTGGACAATATGGGTGGATATCCCCAAGCATGCCTTCAACAAGCTTTCAGTGAGGACTACAGAGCATGCTGTGCTAGTCGCCAGGGACATGATGGTGAATACAAATGACACGATGTCAGCCATGATGGGAAAGACAGGTATTAATCAAAACATCACACCAATAAACTGTCATGTTGCAACTGAAGTAACTATTATAAAAGAGAAGAGCGTGATATTATAACGTCTAAAGCTAGATGTGACCTAATCAGGGAGGTCAGTGAAGGTTTCTCCGAGGAAGTCATATCTGCTCCGAGAGCTAAAGAATAAAAAGTTAACCAGACTTTGGGAGGACATTTCTGAGGGACAGAACATGCTCAAAGCATATTCGAAGGCCCTGTGGTGAGAAAAAAAAAAATACAGCATATAAGAGAAACTGAAAGGTAAAGGTGGCTGAGTTGGAAGGCGTCAGGAAGAGCAGGGTACATAAGGGATGAGTGTAGACCTTGCGAAGGCTCCTAGACTATGCTAAAGGCTGTTGTTCTCCTTCCTTTCTAAGACTAAGAGGAAGCCAGTGGAGAACTTTAATCGGAAGTGGTTGTAAAGATGAAGAAAGATGGAGAGACAGCTTTTTGTCAGAGAAAGGCTGGAAGGCAAAAAGGGCGGGTATGGATGCAGCATGGTTGCTGGGCGAAAGAGACAGGATATTAATGAAGACAGGCACCATTACGCTGTGTTGACAAGCAAAGCCGAAGGTAGTGGCTTTTAACAAAAGGTGGCTTATTTGTTGCTCATTCTGTTTCCATCTTGGAACAGATTTCACCCAGGAACCCAGGCTGATAAGAACAGCTACCCTGTCCAAAGTTCCCACCTTGCCAAAGGGAATTCCGGCAAGGGAGAGTCCCACACCAACAAATAAATGCTTCCACCTAGAAGTGACTCACATTGTTTCCACTTACAACTCATTGTAAACAACTAGTCACATAGCCCACCAGCACCACGGGAGAAGCCAGGAAGTATAACCCTGCTGTATTTTGAAAGGATAGGAAAATGAAGCTAGCCGGCAGATACCCCAAATGACTATCAAAAGGACAAAAGTTGAAGGAATTCATATTAACAGCCTCAACTTCTCTATAAATAGGAAGCAGAATCACCCTCTGAGGTAGAAGGCAGCCTCAAAAAAGTGAGAAAAAAAAGTTGAGGAAAAATTCCGTGGGAGATGGAAGAGACAGCTGAACAGTAGAGCTGATATCCCAGCCAAGACTGGAGAGATTGTAAATTCTCTGCCAATAGCCTGTGTTCTTAATAAAAATAGAAAATCTCTACCACAAAAATGGTAACATGCCAAGTCAGTGTCCTCCATGAACCTCAATTCCATGCTGTCAACTTCATTTCAAGATTTCTTCATACACACGGGGCCCTGAAGTGCACAAAACATGCCCACAGTTTTCCCCTCAGAGAATAAGACCAATGAGCTAGGGGTGAGCTGGGGGGCAGGGGGCCAACTGCACCCATATCACCGCTCTGTCTAAAGCTGGGCAAGGGCTCTAACCCCAGCAGAAGTCTCTTTGCTTCTTTCTTCCAAAAATCACCACCTTGTGCACATGTGACAGTCGTGCTGTAAATGGGCCCATTTTCCTACCTGGAAAAACGGCCAGGAGAAGAAAATAGAACGTGTTATGGTTGCAAGTCTGCCTGCTCAAGTTCTCTGCTTACTGAGTATGTGGCTGTAGTTAAGCAACCTAATCTGCTAGCCTGTAGCAGCCTCCCAGGTAAGGTGGACCTTGATGCTCAAGAGTCTCCCGACCTAAATTTGCACTACAAGAGACAACGAGGTCCAGCAGAAGCACAAGTGACTGATGCCCCTCACCAAAGTGCAGTGACCATGGGGAGGGACACTAGAGAGAGGGAAGATGACCTCTGCTGCGGTTCTGTTTCATTTCCTCTGTCTGCACGGAGCACAGGGACAGTGAGCAAAGGGGACCTGGGGACACCAGAGGTTTCTAGAGGACATCTGAGAGTCCATTCAGACACTCACATGCTCTAAGCAGACATTCTCCCACTGTGTTTTCCTGCTGAGGCATCGTTTTACCAGATGCTCAGAGTTAAGAAGATCAGAGTTGTCACAAACACAGTCTGGCTGGTCAGGCACTACCCCAAACTGCACCACGGGGTGCCCGGTAGCTGCCAAACACTGTTAGAATCCATTGGTGTTGAAAGCATCAATCTGCATCCTCTTTGGGGATCCCTCTCAGCACTTGCGTAGCCCTAGCCTGACCACATAGCACAAAAATTATCAATGTCCATTAATCTGTCAGCTCAGAGGGGCTATCTTTTGCATAGATTAAAGGAAGTGTTGTTTTTCTCAAGCAGCAAATCTTAAGAAGGACTAATCCAAGTACGCATGTATCCCTTTTCTGCCTGGCAAAACTCTCAGAGGAAAAATAGAGTCTGTTGGACAGCAGTACAGTGTTGCATCTGGAAGCCTGACTGTGCATGTTCAAGTCATAAGTCCTTCTCCTACTAGATATGTGGCCTCAGTTTCCTTACCTCTATAATGAGAGCAAATAATACCTAATAAAATGATAATCGATGTTTATTAACACACATAATGCAGCCAGAACAATGTAAGTGCATAATAAATGTTAGCTAGTGGAAGCTGCTTGCCATGGTGGTTTTACAAGTAGAACTACTCTTCAGTCTAAACCAGTGTTTCTCAAATTCAGTACTCAAATTTTGGGCCAGTTTTTTTTTGTTGTTGTTGTTGTTGTTGTTGTTGTTGTTTGTTTGTTTGTTGTTGTTGTTGTTTTTGCTGGGGGCACCATCCTGTGCATTATAGGAAAGTTAGCAACGTCCCTGGCCTCCACCCACTAGATGCCAGTAGCCTTCTCCCCCCATGTTGTGTCAACCAAAAATGTCTCCAGATAGTCACTCATGTCCCTGGGGGAAAGGGTGGGAACAAAATCATTCCCTGTTGAGAATCTCTGGGATGGTTTTCAGAATCCAGGCCACAATCCCTTAACTACAAACCCCAGGGGCAGGGATTACAGTTCTCCAAGGATGTATTGCATCTCTCTAGACCAAATCCAAGGTTAAATCAAACTCAAACTCACTGTATCTCTTGGAACTAAATTCTCAAACTTAGCTGCACCATGAAACCACCTGAGAGCTTTATTCAAAAACACCAAAGTCGGTGCCCCACCCACAGAGTCTCTAATCCAATTCTTCTAAGTGGAAGCCCAAGGAATGTGTTTTTTAAAGGCTCTTATGATTCTAAAAAAATAAATAAATAAATAAAAATAAAGGCTCTTATGATTCTAAATTTCGGAAAGACTGAGCTCCTGCAAAGTAGGACCTCTCCTCATTCATCTTGGTCTGTGAACAGTACTTACCCGGCACATAATGTACAGGCTCCCTGCTGAGTAAACGAATAGATGGGCACAAAGTGCAAAGTCATACAAAGGCTTTAATCGTTCTCAAACTAAATATAACTCCTTATAATATTCAGATGATGTTCCAGGCTGGTCTTCAAGTATGAGGCCACCATCTCCACTTTCTCCATGATGACATGTGTCCTCTGGCGTTAGAACACCGGGAAAGAACTCTTACTATCCAAAGAAACCCTAACATTGGTTCTGGCCTGGCAGTCTTAGGGATGGAGCAAAGAGGTGGGTGGTTCCCAGGGTGTCCATGCATAGTCTCGGAGAGACCCTCTGGGGCCTTTGTCCCCCAAAGGAGGACTCAGATCACTTACTGTTCCACAGTGGATCTCAGGATTGCTCCCTGCACTCACTAGCATGAGTTGCTAGCCTACCCCCATATCCTGCCTGGCTGTTTTAAGAGGGAAAAGCACAGCACCTGAGGCCTCCTCTCTGCCCTTCCTCAGGCCTGCTGTGAATCATCTGATACAACTTCCTCTAAAGATCAGATACTACTATGCTTTTGCAAAAAGAGATTTCAGATCCTCAAAGTAACGGCTGTCACAATAGGGGAGAAAACTATTGCTTTTTGGTTATTTTGCTGCCTTTTGTTCAGCTCTTTCACTATATAAATATTTGCATGAAACGATAATCCTTTAAAGCATTTTTCTTCTTGGTTATCATGTTTCCTAGGCTACGCAGCCTTAGCTTCTGAAACTATCATGATATTCATCATATGCTGCATTTGTTAAAATAGTCAGAGTCTGATTATTATTACATCCTGATTTGGAGGTTAACAAGAAGAGAAGAATTTGAGGAGCATTCAAGGGAGTAACATAAATCCCCAGTGCCTCCAAGAAATAGATGCAAATCAGATGCATTTACTAGCCCAAAGTGGAAAGCACAACAAGAGCCATTTTCAAATTGTCACTTTTATCCCAGAGCCAAACAGATCTTAGAAATGATAGTCCCCCCAATTACTAACTCCAGTAATTAAGCTAAAGACAAACTCTCATTATTTCTGTACTAAGTGGTCATATATAGATTCAGAGTCTTAACGAGCATTTGATCTTTTATATGTTCCTCCCATTATGTACCATAATGCATTATTCTTTTATTAACATTCATCTGCCTGGGCGCCTGGGTGGCGCAGTCGGTTAAGCGTCCGACTTCAGCCAGGTCACGATCTCGCGGTCCGTGAGTTCGAGCCCCGCGTCGGGCTCTGGGCTGATGGCTCAGAGCCTGGAGCCTGTTTCCGATTCTGTGTCTCCCTTTCTCTCTGCCCCTCCCCTGTTCATGCTCTGTCTCTCTCTGTCCCGAAAATGAATAAACGTTGAAAAAAAAAAATTAAAAAAAAAAAAAAAACATTCATCTGCCTAAGGTCATTTGTAAATTCCTTGATGGAAGGGGAGTTTTTTAAGTATAATTGTGGATGAAAATCTGTGCTTACTAGAGATCCCTTGACTTACATAATCCAGGCCATAGGCATACTGTACTTAAAAGATTGGAAGAGCCTCCAAATGTTCTTCTTACCTCTTCCCTCCTCCCCCTGCCCCCCACACAAGCTACAGTTACAAAATTTTTTAAGTAATCAGATCCTGTCACACCCTGCTCCCTTCTTCCATCTCAAAAGGAAAAAGCCAGGTGGAGTCCCTGCCCTCAGGAAGCTTTCAGTCTAATAATCCTCACTGTAAGAAGCAGAGCCTGAGACAAGGATCCTTGTGCAAGTGAGCAATCTTAGAAGAATCCTACAATGAGGGGGCAGAAGCTGGAGAAGAAGCTAATCTAAGAAGTGATTTCGGTGAAGCTAACTTCAGCCTGATCTCGTGGGAGAGCTCTGATGTATGAGTAGCACCGTAGCGAAGCAAGGGGCTTCTGTATCAGTCGGTCATTACTTGCAGGTTGCCCCCAGGGGAGAGGCATAACCTGCCAGGCATTTCTGGGCAAAGCAGCTCCCAGGGGCAGAGGTAAACTTCTGGAGAAGGATTCATCAGTGAGCCCTCGGCAGCCAACACCCCCACGAGCAGGGGATGGGAGGGCCTAACAGGTAAAGAGATCTAGGCGGGCCACCACCACCATCTTTCATGCCGTTAAAGTGCTTAAAATCCAAACTACTAACCATGCCCTACAAGGTGCTTCACGGCTTAGCCTCTGCTTCCTCTCCAAATTCACCGCACACCAAGATCACTCCTGCTCACTCATCTCCAACTACACTGCCTCCTTCTCTCTCCCTTCAACACTCCATACTAATGCCCAACCCAGAGAAGTTATTGATGCCTTTCCCTCATATCTCTACTGGCTGGACCTTCTTCATCATTCAAAACTCAGATCAGCTATCTCCTGAGAGAGACCTTCTTGATCATTCTATCTGAATGTCACCATGTTGCTCCCTCCCTCATCAGCCACTGTCTATCCCAGTACGTGTTCTGTTGTAGTATCATTTGTTTACTTGTTTACTGTCTATTTCCCCCAACACACTAAACTCTGTGGCAGCAGCTCACCTCTGTATCCCGAGCCTATAGCAGACCCGAGCAAGCAAGAGATACTCAAAATTATTTACTGAGTAGGCGGCTGAGTCAATGAATGAAACATACCTGAGTTTTCTTCCAGGTTTTATTTTTCTGAAATACAGTAAAATCTCATGTTCTAGATGATGTGCATTCCTAAAAACTGTTGAGGAAACTCTCAGGGTTCTCTTGAGAATCAAACAGCAAAGTAGCCTATGATGAGTTATGAATATTAGCTATTATTTGTCTCATTCTTGGACTCCTATAACTACTGGCAATGAGTCCATGGAAACTCAGATCGCCACTGACATGGTTATTTTATGAATAAATGAATGAATGAGAGAGAGGGAGGGAGAGGAGGGAAGGAAGGAAGGAAGGGAGGGAGGGAGGAAGGGAAGTTATTTAAATATAAAATACCACTACTTGATTAATAAAGTTCATAATATTTTGGCCCAAAACTGAATCCTGAAGAAATTATCAATTTTTATAGTATTATTCCATAATAAACCCATCTGATGTATCATCATTTGACTGCTTTGCTTGCTCTCCTTCTAATAGGTGTTAGCTCTTTCTGAACAGGCAAATTTGCAAACTTCAAGGAGGAGATAACCATATGACACCTGTTATCAGCTAAATCTGTGGGCATTAAAAAGAAAGACCCAGCCCCTGGCATCAGGAGCTTACCTCCTAAAGGGCTACCCAGACCTCAATTCAGCCCTTTATCTAACAAAGAAAGGAAAGATTAACTCAGGCAAAAATGATGTGGGAAAACTTTAAGGAAGAAGAAGGGGTAGCTTTCGAGTCAAACCCTAAAAGATGGGTCAGAGCTCAAAAGAAAAGGGGAATGAAGATGTTCCAGACAAAGAAATGGGAGGGAAGCACAAAAGTGTGATAATATTTGGAGAATTGCAGATGGTGAGAGTGAAGGCATATGGGAAGAGAAGAGCCTGGGGAGGAAGGGACAAGATGGGAGTGGCAACTGGAGACCAGAAGCCTGAGGTCAGAGAAAATGCAGCCTGCTAGGGATGTGAGGCCAGATGTGACAGGCTATGAAGATGTGCTGAAATGTATGACCTTCATTCCATAACAGAAATGGAATCAATGACGTTGTCTTTACAGGTTGCCTTTATAATCATACTTACTTCATTTGTTACACAAACAGCCTAAAAATAGGAAAAAATTTTAAAAGGAAAAGAATAATCTACAATCGTGTCCACATGTTGATTGTTTTCATTTCTTGACATGCCTCCAACTATTTCCCATACAGACACATGTATTTACATACTTACAACCATAGGATAAATAATTCTGTGATGTGATTCACCTAGCATTAGAACACTTTTCTATTTTTTTCTATAATTATTATTTTTATGACAGGATAAGACTCATGTATCACAGTTTATATCTTGTCTACTGATAGACATTTGCTTTTTTCATAGATTTATATTTTTTTATTATCTTCATACATATCATTTTCTTTCCTTCTTTTTGTTATTTCCAAAACTGAGTTTGTGAGAGTGAGGCTCCTGGGTCAAAGGACACAAATATCTGTGGAACACATATTGCAAAATTATTTTTCAAGGGCTACACTATTTTTCAATATCAGCAGTATTATACAACTGAGCCGGTTTCATCGGTACTTTGCAAGTATTAGATATATTAAAATGTATTCCTCTGGTCACTATGCAGATGAGCATTTTCTACGTGAATTCTCCCCACCCACAGCCATTCACTACACACCACCACCAATATCCTTTAGCATTTGCATATTGGAGCCTTGACCTTTTCAAAGGTGACATGAATGGCTCTTGCGCAATACAGAACTTTTTACATATATTTGTGGCTAAGTGCTAGGTCATGACTGTAGGTAGCCTTGTTACCATAAGACAGTTCGAGTAGCAGGGTTTGATAGTGTATAGAACGGGAACTAAGATGCTACTGGAAGAGTCGAATGGGAGGTGATGCAGGCCTAAAGTAAAGTGGTAGCTGTGTTCATGAAAAGAAAGAAGAAATCTTGCATAACTGGTTTTTTGGAAGTAGAAAATGGGTATTGCAATCCAGCACACAAATTCAACCTAGAAGTTTCTGTAGGAGTCTGGCCTATCAATCACAGGACAGACTGTATTACTCAGATCCCTAAATTGCCCTAACAGAGATTTCACTTAGGTGACAGAGGGTATTGGAGGCCATCTTGGAGCCTAGGGGACTTTGTGATAGGATGTGGCAGTGCAGAGCCCTGGGCCCACATGGGTGGGGGAAGGACTAGGCAGAGGACAAGGAGAGAAATAATCAGAACTCAAGAGAAATGCTCAGGAAGAACACATATAGAGTATTTCTCTCTCAGGAGTGCCAGCCCTGTCCCCACACTTCATGTGCGTGCCTCAGCCTCACAGCCTTGGTCACATGTCCCCATATTACTGATGAAGGTATGGGGGCCCAGAGAGGGAATGCGACTCTCCAAAAGTTGGGCAACTGGTACGAAGTAGAAGAGGAATTCCAACTTAAATCCCTGGTCTCAAAGCCTCTGTTCTTAGGCACCAGACTGTGCTGGGACCTGAGGGGTTAAGACCAGCTTCCCCCCCCAGAGGGTGCCAAAGGGAAGAGGCATGGGGGGCAAGTGAACCCACAGAGTCAGGTGCTCCTACTCAACCCACAAGCCCTGTGCATAAAGGCAGAGAAGTGCCGGAAACTGGAGGCAGTCTCTGACTACAGAAACTAACTCAGCCAAGATCCTCAGAGAAACTAAACCTCTCAGTGGATCCTTCAGTTTCCCTGGATTATTTTCAGTGGATGCAAAATAGTACTTGGTTTTCTAACAAGGACCCTCATTCAATGAGCAAAAAGATGTTTAAATGTTCACTAATTTGGAAGCTGCTTTCAGTAACCAGCATGCTGAAATTTAGTGCTATTAAGGCCCATTAGGGAGGATTTATAAAGACAGAATTCCAAAAACCAGATCTGTCAGCACCAGTTACAGATCCCTAGCCGGTAATAGCCCACTGGCCAGAGAAAATGGTGTACTATGAGGGTGGGGGACATACACGTATATATGTTCTATTGTAATTGTAACTGGTTATTATGTTTATGAACATTGCACATATATGCACAACTATGTAATACTGTTGTTAAAGACTTCTTCCTGAAATAATGGGCTCCCTCCCAGAAAATCAAAGAGTGCATGATTCTGTGGAAAACCAGACCTTTCAACGTGTGGATCATGGTGAATCTTTTCTAGGTGGAGGAGGGGTTAGAATCATGAGCTCTGGATTGAGACAGCCTGAAGTCACCTTAAGCAAACCACTTAACCTTGTTTTTCCTTCATCTCTAAAGTACGGGTCATAATGCGTGCCTTATAAAGGCCTAGAACATAGTAGGTACCTGATAAATGTGGACGACTAGCACATTGCAAATGCTATCTTTCAGGAATTATTCTAATCCGCAGCAGGTACTAGTTACAGGACTGGCTACACATTATCTAGGTAGCAGGCACAGCACAGCCCGCTCCAAGGTATTATACTCTATTATTAGAAAACAGTTTTCTATTTCTAACCTTAATCTGTTCCGTTGGAAATGTCATTTTATTATACTATTAAAATTTTATGTACATAGATATATAGTACTATACATGTAATTAGTGGAGAAACAGATATAACCAGTATGAATTTGCTTCAGGACTCTTGGGTTAAGAAATCTCATACGTGGAATGGGAGTATTTGGGTGGTTGACATCTTGGTTGTGTGACCTTAAACAAGTGACCTAGCCTCTCTGTGCCTCAGTTTCCTCACTTAAGAAAAAACATAAAAGGGGCGCCTGGGTGGCTCAGTCGGTTAAGCGTCTGACTTCGGCTCAGGTCATGATCTCGCGGTCCGTGGGTTCGAGCCCCGTGTCGGGCTCTGTGCTGACAGCTCAGAGCCTGGAGCCTGTTTCAGATTCTGTGTCTCCCTCTTTCTCTGACCCTCCCCTGTTCATGCTCTCTCTCTGTCTCAAAAATAAATAAATGTTAAAAAAAAAAGAAAAAACAAAAAACATAATGGTGTCTATGCCGTAGGATTAGTGTGAGGATTACATTAACACATGAAAATCACCTAGAATAATGCCTGGTGCATCATATATATCCAATAAATGTTGGCTCCCTAACATTTTTTACTTTTCTAAGCCATGTGAAATCTGGCCCCATATCTCCTACCCAGGTGGCCAGAAAATCCTGTCTCAGTCACTGTGGAGCATCCTCCTCTGTGTCACACCACGGTCCTGAAAACTCACCTGTATACCCAAAGGAGGGCTCTTGGCCTATCCACTTCTTATGGATACCCAGTGCCCCTAGCACGCACTGATCACCACCATCTGCCCAAGCTGTATCTCCATCTAATTCATTTAACAGTTTGTTTGAGCACCCACTCTGTCCCAAATAGTGTAACAGGTATTGGGAATACAATAACAAAACAGTACAGACAGGAGTCCCTTCCCTCATGGAGCTTCCAATGAAGCAGGATCTCTGGGCCAGACTACTGCTCGGGTCCTCCCTTTCCACAAAGAAGCCACTTGGCACTGGTGAATCCCCCAGCACTCTGGAATGACCGCCATCTGGGGGTCTTTCTACCTATGGGGCAGAGTTCAAGGGCAATCTGATGTCTACACCCCACAGAAAACTCATAAAGCCCAATTTCTTCTTCTAGTCTCAGGAAGCATCTCTCCAATATCAGATACCCTTCTCCATCCCCTCCCCCTCACTAGACCTTGATACCCCAAAATGGCCAGCATGTGGTTTTTGGAACCAGTCCCAAGAACTGTGTACTTCCTCCTGAACCACAACTACTTGGCTCACAGAATCCTCCTGGACACCTCCACAGGAGGTAGAAGGCCAATCATTCTCCCGTCATGATACTTCAGCTGAGAAAACATGACAGGCTCATCTCCCAGGAAGGTTATTCTTTTTATTATTATTTTTTTGAGAGAGAAAAAGTGTGGGCATGCATAGGCGAGAGGCAGAGAGAGGGAGAAAAAGAATCGCAAGCAGGCTCCACACCCGGTGCAGAGCCCTGTGCGGATATTGATCCCATGACTGTGAGATCATGACTGAGCTAAAATCAACAGTCGGCCACTCAACAAACTGAGCCATCCAGGTGCCCCTCCCAAGAGGGTTATTCAGACACCCAGTGATGCAGAGGAGATTAAGGGAAGGGCATCTAAGATTAAGTGGGCAGGAGGTGGTATCTGGGTTATAGAGGTATCCGAGGACAGGAAGACAGAGAACAGACTATCAGGTCTGAGGAGTGGAGGAAATTAACATGATTTTGAGAAAGCAATTGCATCAGAGTTCAGGGACCAGATTTCAGATAGTCCAGAGGCTGTGGGGAAGGTCAAGAACACAGGTGAGAGCCAGCTGCGATTAGGAGGAACACTTCTTCTGTGAAGGAGAGGAGGAGACGAAAAGAAGATGAGTGTCCCAGGAGAGAAGAGTTGAAAGCTGTGGAGGGAGCTCTCACCCAATAGTCCCATGGAGAAGGAGGTAACACGGAGAGCTGGGACTGAAAGCAACACAAGCATTCAACTTATCTTCTGGTGCTTAATACTCAGTGGCTTAAAAAAACAACAAATACTTTCATCTGCTTACAATTCTGTGGATCAGGAAATCTGGCATGACTCAAGTGAGAAGTTCTTATGACCACAGTGCATCAGCTGGAGTCCTTTGCTCAGCTGTATCAAACTGGTGTAAGCTAATTGGTGGTTAGGCTGAAATGGAAGATTCTAGAAGGCTTCACTTACGTGTCTGGCACATGAATACCCTTTTATATAGTGTGTTTCTGTCTCTCTCTTCTCCTCTCCTCTCTTTCTCTCTCTCTCCCTGCCTTCTCCCCCTCCACATGGCTATGTTGCATTTCCTAACAGCACAGTGATCTCAGGGGGGTGGTCTCCTACAGGGCAGTTGTCTTTGAAGAGGGAGCTTTCCCAGGAGTGAAAAGAGATGCTGAAGATCTCTAAGGTCCAGTCTTGGAAGGTTGTGCAGCATCACTTCTACCACATTCTGTTGTTCAAAATAGATCACTGAGAGCTAGCCCTGCATCAGTGGCAGTGGAAATAGACCCCACCTCTGTCACACTGCAGAGCAGGTGAGATGGGAGAGATTATTACCACTATCTTTAGAAAGGCCATCTACCCCCAGGCGGAAAGAAAGGGTTAGACTTCTTATTTGTAGGGGCACATGGTAGAGTTAAGGAGATGAGCTAGAAGATTCATTCATTCATTCATTCACTCATTCATTCAGCAAATATTTATTAAAAGGCTACTATGTACTGGACACTGTTCTAAGTACTGTGAACATAATGCAATTAAAAAAAAAAAGTCCTTGCCATTATGGAGCTTACATTCTAGTGCAGTGACAGATGATAAATGTGTATCATAAAGTCTGGTGGTTACCAAGTGATATAAACAAAGCAGGGTAAGAGGCAGGAAGGGACTGATTGGCAGGTAGAGGGAAGACTTCTATTTTGGTCAAGGTGGTCAAGTGAGACCTTAGTATGTTTCAGGAAGAGTGGGGAGTGGAGCTACATCACACTGAAAGAAAAAGGAGATTGGCAGGATGGGAAGTATGCAAGAACCAGATTATCAAAAATCTCAAAGATATGGGAAGAAATGTTCTTTTTCTCTACCCATAGTGGGCAGTCATTGATCAAGCCTCTTGTCCAGATGAAGGGAGCTCAGTTCTTAGAAGAAATCCATCCTTACTGGCCCCTTCCCTGTTCTTGGGGAGTTGAGGAGAGGGGAGATTACAGAATCTACCATCATCCCTGTGTCCTCTGACCCAGGTCTACCCTTCTGGATTCTCAGAGCTTGGGAAAGTGTCTTTGCTATATGTCGGACATTATAGCAACCAGAAGCTATCCAAACTTGGTCTGGAAATAATATACAAAGAATTCTGCAAAGCTCCAGATGGCTTTGTAAATCCAATTAAACTCACAACTGGCCCAGAAACTTTCCCCATCATAATTACATTATTGATCATTAACATTTAAAGAAGTTGCAAACAGAATCCTGGACAATGCAATAAATTATAATTGTCTGCTGGGCAGGTTCCATGAATCAGGTGCCTCTGGAGCCTTTTGAGACTGTCTGATGCTGTAATTTAAATGATGTTGTTCTGCTCTTTGGTAAATGGGAGTACAGCAGGGGCGGAAGTGGGGACAAGTGTGTGCATACAATCTACATTATGGGTTCCTGCCCATATATCTAAAAATGAAAGACTATTAGCTGCCAAGACACCCTGTTTTTCTGAGGCACGTTTAGTCTCCATGTTAGGGTGATGCAAGACTCCTGAGCAGCTCCTACCTCCTACTGCTCTCCAATGGTCATCCACCCTGAGCTATCTTCATCTCTCCTGACACACTAGGTTCCGAGGCATCACTAATAAAACAACAATCTATTAAGTGCTTAATCTGTGCCCTTAACCATACCAAGTGCTCTGAATACCCTCATTCAGCGCACCATCAATATCGTCATCCCCACTTTCCAGATGCAATAGCACTGCCTGAGAGGCAAAGTCAAGATTTAAAGCAAGATCTATCTGACTTAGAAGCCCAAATTCTTTGCAGGTCCTTCTTTTCAGAATGCCCTTCCTGACTCTCTTGATGGTCTCCTAACAGACTCTCTACTCAGCTCAAAAACCCTCCTCCTCCAGGAAGCCTTCCCTCACTGCCCCTCCGTATCCCCTCTTGGGATGGGTGCTTTTCTCTGCTCTTTCATAGCATCCTGATAGCACTGCTATAGCACCGACTGAGCTACAATGAATCTTCCTGTTTACCAGTCTCCCTGACTAGACTTAGAGGGCCATGAAAGCCAGAACATTATTTTTAACCTTTGTGTTCGTGGTATCTGGCTCAATAGGTATTTTCTGGACGAGCATATGGGTGAATGGATGGATGGATGGATGGATGGATGGATGGATGGAGGGATGGACAGACAGATACAAATTTATGCATACATACATACATGTAAGCTTAAACATATCACAATTGCTTATGAGATTCAGTTTCAACTTCTGAAGAATATGAACATTCTGAGAGAAATAAAGACATTATTGCCATGGGTTGATTAAAAACAAAAACAAAAAACAGCACCCAAAGTAAGACCAAAATTAACTCACCAGGAAATTTTCTACATATATATACCTTGGGGTGTGACCCCTGAATGACAAAGGGCACTAGTGTCTCTTCAAATACTAAACAGAAGTGTCAAGGGGACCTTTCCATTGGTTGCTGAATATTCATACCCATCATTTGACATGTAAGAATGACAGCCAGCGGTCACCTGCATGACCAGGGTTTGCCTCCACCAGAAATAAACACTTCAGGTTTCCCAGTGTCTGGGATGTGATAAATTTCCAGATTTCCTGGAGAAACAAAAGGTGCAACTGGGGATGTCCAGGCTGGAAGCATTAGTGACAGAGCAGACACAGGTACCACCAAGAGGAAAATACAGCAACCTTTGCTACGTATCTGGCTAAGGTGTGTGCCAGGCTTTCTGTCAAGTAACAATGTCCCTTCAAGTATCAGATGATAGAAATGGAAGCACGACATCAAGAATTAGGAAACACCCCTTAAAAGTTGTCTGTGTGCTCTAGATGTGGAAAATCATGGTAGCTATTGGGGAGGGAATATTCATCATAGATACACTCTACTGTTTGCATGGGGCCCAGAACTTTGTGAGAACTAACCTGAACATTGTCTACACTGGGTTTCACTTTGTTGGTCAGGTTGGTGCTGGGAAGCGGAAGAGCAGGAAATAAGGTTAATGTTAAGGAAAGACTGAAAGACAAATTCCCAGAAACGAGAAGTCTGGGAAAAACCTGAGTGTAGGGGCGAACAGGAGTTCAGAGTTCAGCATGAAGTGGTCCTCAGGTCCTCCCTGACCTCCCCATAAGCCAAGACAAGCTAACTTTATATAGGGAGCTAAGAGTACTGGCTCAGGTTTTCACACCTTTGTCCATCTGGCTTTTGGGAAACTAACTCATGTAGTCAAATGAAGGTGACATGGAGGTGACATGAATAAGACGAGTAATCTACTTCGGATCATCAAAACAGAATTATGCAGGCCTGAACCCTGAGAAGGAGAAACTGTGGAACAGTGGAAGGCATTACTTCACCCTGGGCATTAGTTCCAGTGACTCTATTGAGGGAGTGCCCTCTAGAAAAGATGGGCATGAGAAGATACAGGCATTTCTGGGGTAGACAGATGGAAATGTGGAGATTAGACATGATGGTGAGCAAGTGGCCACATGTCCTGAGAAAGTAGATGGCCCTCACAACAAAGGCATTCGAGGTCTTGAGGAATTCAGCGTCCACTACCTTGTGGGAGCCCCCCAGGCCAGCAGCAGAACTGCAGGAGAAAGAAAGTCATGAGAGCAGAGTAGAGGGCAGAGGGCTAAACACACTACAGAGGTAGGTGCAGGCCAACCCAGGAGGCGTCCATGCAAGCAGAACAACAGAATAACGAGCTGACGGTAGGACAGCCAGAACAGAGCTACAGGGACACAACAGCAGCTGTACCTATGCACTGGATCGGCCACCTGGGGACACTTCAGGGAACATTTAGTATGTGACTCAAGTAGAAACACATAGGAGGCCATCATAAAAAACTGCTTGCCATCCAGCCTGAAAGGGCTCTGACGTAGCAAGTTTTGGAAATTCACAATCTTCCCAAAGGCAAAAAACTTGACCGCCTCACTTACTACTATATTCTCCACACCTGAAGGTGCTTGGTGCAAAGTATCAAATAGCATTTACTACATGTCTGGTCGTTGGACAGACAGATGCATGTCAATGGGGCTGGTCTGTACTCACCAGCTGACAAGACCGTTAACATTTGGGTCACATATCTGCTATTTCTTATTCCTGAACCAAGGGCTTTTCAAGATTTATGTCTCATATTATCAAAATACTGGTAATGGTATGTCAAGATTTATTTCAAGATTTATGTCTCATATTATCAAAATACTGGTAATGGTCACATTTCATAAGTGTTGAAAATTCCTAAGTTTAAGTTTTAAAAAGCTTAAATTTTAGGGGCACCTGGGTAGCTCAATCGGTTAAGTGTCCAACTTTGGCTCAGTTCATGATCTCACAGTTCGTGGGTTCAAGCCCCACGTCAGGCTCTGTGCTGATAGCTCACAGCCTGGAGCCTGCCTCGGATTCTGTGTGTCTCTCTCTATGCCCTTCCCTGCTCAGGCTCTGTCTCTCTCTCTCTCAAAAATAAAATAAACATAAAAAAACTTTTTAATAAATAATAAATAAAAAGTTTAAATTTTAAAAGACACTAAATCCTGAGTGTGCTTTAAGTGTAAAACTGCATATACAAATAAAAGCATCAAGTAAAAATAAAACATGGGCAAAATATATGTTACACATACACGAGCATTGTAATATAAATTCATAAAAGATGAAATTAATTTTAAAGTGTGATTTTTAAATAATTACATAAAGGTAAAATGTAAAGTGTGATTTTAAAAAGTAAAGCATATCAAATACTTCATTGCTGAATTATATGCATGTACACTTCTCTGCAAGACAAACTTGAAAATTTTGGTATCATAAAGTTATAAGTCAACTCCAAAGAGCTCCTTCTGATTTCTTCATCTGCAACTGACCTAATATTTTAGTAGATAATTTGATAAAGCCTTTTTGGAAAATGCATGACCACTTCACCCTACTACCTACCACTAGTTCCATCAACACAGGAAAAGAATTTTTGTTTTGGTTGAAACCTGTGTCTTTTATCTCAAGAAAGTATTTCCAGTCTTTGCTTTCTTTTATTTCATTAAATATAGATGCAGATTACCTTTATCAAAATCAGTACCTTTAAATATATGTTCTCCTTGTTGATAAAGTCTTAGAACTAGAATAAGAATTATTCTGCAAGAAAAATTGAAATCAAATTTCTTCCTCTACTTAAAAACCATGAAAACTGTAGGTGAATATTCTGTAAGTGAGCATACCTTTGATTGATAAAAAAAAATTAATGTTTTATATAATTCTTTGGACAGGGCTTAACACGTAAATGATTTGTATTTCTGACTTTTATTACAGAAATAAAATATTATACCAGAAGAAAAACAACAGTATTTCGGCACTTCAAAATTGAACCATAAACCAAAAATTGAACTGCATTTTCTGAACCCCTGAAAAATCCTTTGAGTCAGGCACGACTAGGGTCATTTTATAGATGGAGAAACTGAGACCTGAGAAGTTAAGCCACTCAGTCCCTCACCAGTCAGTGGTAGAGCCAAGATTTACACCAGGTGGACTGACCCCAAAGCCAGTGCATGTTCTACGCCCCCATGCATCTTTACACCTAAGGCACAGCAAAGCCACCAGGAAAAGTCTGCAGAGTTACGGGTCCAACTTGGGAACATTATTCAGTCAGAACTCAGGCTCAAAGAATTATGTGAAACTACAGCTCTTCTAGTAAGTTGTGTCAGGTGGGATTTGGCAAGAGACCCAAGATACTAATTAGGTCCTCAGCAAAGCAGTTTTTTTACTGGAGTCTGTACTTTTCAATGCTGTAAATCTGTGCTTAGGTGGCCTCGACATTAACCTAGTCCCTGGCAAAGTGGTGACCAGGCATTAAGCAACTACTCAATCAGCTGCTGCTGCTCTTGTCTTTATGCAGGAGAGAGCACCCAGGATTTTGTCTTTGGTGTGATGATTTATTCCGTTTAGGAAGATAAAGTTGTTGAGGAAACTGGCCTGAGTCCTTCCCCTTATGTATTCCTGATTTTTATCTCCACTGGGACTTGGCTGGCCCACAGACAGAAACACAAAGAGATGAGAGTTCTAACAGCATCTGAAACCATGAGGTCCCTGGGTCTCTGTGGGCTTGGAGAAATCACTGTGGTCCCTTGTGCTTTGACATGTCTCCCTGATTTAAAATCTACTTTATGGGAATACAGGGTAACAGTTCCAACCACTGTCTTTGAAGTCAGAGTGGCCTGGTTTCAAGTCTAGACCATGTCATGATCGCCTTTGTGATTACAGGCAACTTCCTGAAGTTCTGTGTCTCAAACTTCCATCTTTAAAATAAGAACATAATTGGGGCACCTGGGAGGGCTCAGTGGGCTAAGCGTCCAACTTCAGTTCAGGTCATGATCTCACGGTTCATGGGTTCAGGCCCCGTGTCAGGCTCTGTGCTGACAGCTAGAGCCTGGAGCCTGCTTCACATTCTGTGTCTCCCTCTCTCTCTCTGCCCCTCCTCGGCTTGTGTTCTGTCTCTCTGTGTCTGTCAAAAATAAATAAATGTTAAAAATTTAAAAAAAATAAAATAAAATAATGACATAACAACAGCCATCTCAAGGAACTGATATGAGGGCTAAATAATATGGTGACTGTTAAGGACAAAGCCTGACATACAATAGATGCTCAATAAACATCAGCTATTCTTTTTTTAAGTTTTTATTTATTTTGAGAGAGAGAGAGAGCATGTGGGAAGGGAAGAGAGAGAGGGAGAAGAGAAAATCCCAAGCAGGCTCTGCACCGTCAGCACAGAGCCTGACATGAGGCTCGAACTGATGAACAGTGAGATCATGACCTGAGCTGAAACCAAGAGTCAGACGCTCAACCGACTGAGCCACCCAGGTGCGGCAGCTACTCTTTATTATAATAATAATTATTATAATTATTGTGTGAATATTTCTGGATTTATGTTAGCTTGCAGTGGTAATGGCATACGTAGAAATTAAACAATCCTCATCCAATCCAAAAGAAAATCCTCAAACCCTACTTTAGTCTCATGCTTCAATCTTCTCCTGCACAAGAAAACAAAAGCCTGGTTTAGTTTGTATCACCTCTCCCTGTTTGCCTTCTAGTAAAGATGTGAAGACAGTTAAGTGTTCACCAGAACCTGAGTAATACAAAATTTGTTACATTTAGAAATTGTTCTGAAAGATGAGTCACAGAGAAAATCATAAAGAAAATCTTAGAGGCTTCAGAAGAGCACACGATTTATCACTCAACAGATGTTTAAGATTATGAGCACCTGTTATGTGCAAAACATAAGGCTGCACACTCTTGGGGATACAGACAGTTGGTTCCTTCAAAGAGCTTAATAACAGTGGAAGAGATAAGATGTAAACACAATAGTACAGCTCTTCACGACTTGACCCTTAAGCCATGACTGCCAAGTGAGTGGGCCGTAGAACAAGACCCAGAGGCGTCCAAGACATCTCAGGGGGTTGAGGGAATTGGCAGAACTTGAAAGTGGGAGAAAGTTGTGTCTCAAAGGCTTATTAGGAACTGAATCAGAGAAGGGCAAGATGAACACAGGCAGGTAGGCTACACTGGCCATGTTTGGGAACAGTATGTAGAGCAGCTTGGCTGGAGGGGAAGGTCCAGGAAGGTGAATAGTTGAAGACAATCTAAGAAGGTCTGCGAAACGCTGCCTCCATTTCTGCTATGGTTTCAGGCTATGACATAACCCTTAGTGGGGACGACAGAGTCACTGCCCAGGTATGTTGAGTGGCTTCTCTGTGGCATTGCGAAAGAGCAGAGGCAGTCATCTGGAGCTGGCTAGAAGCTCACTCTGAGCCCACAGTGGGACTCTGGCTGTGAGAGTGAAGGCAGACTGGAAACCAAGTTTCGTCATCAGCACCCTCTGCGCTCAGGGCTGTGGGAGGACTCCTGATGAGCACTGGAAAATCATATACTTAGCATTCGCCTCCACGAGGGTCAGGCAAGGCCCCTTGCCATTGCACCTGCACTCAGGAAATGGCTCACCCACAGCCCTGGAAGAAGTCCAGCACCATTCGTTTAGGTCTCTGTGCCCCGGAGACTAAAGCGCAGGCTATTCATGAACAACTGTCTTCATCGGAAAACCATTCTGTCTCTGGTAAGAGAGAAGCTAAGTCAGAGATACAGTGCTCAGAGTAACCCACCAGTTTGGGGCATTTATGTAATTCCAGTTGGTCTGTGAAATTGGAGGACTGCTTAATTTAAGGTGGGAGAGAGTTTCTTGTGTCCTGCTGTCCCTGGAAAACAGGCACAGAGAACAATGGAGTAAGCTATTCAACTCATCAGATGATATCAAACCTTCATAGGGGTGAAGAGCCTTCAGAAGTGCTCATCTCCTCTTGCTGCACAGCAGATTTGCAGGATGGCTCAGTGAGTAGCCAGCTGCCTGGCAGGACACCCAGCTGTAGGAATAACTAAGAAGCATGCCAGGGCTGGTTAAACTTGCGGGTGCACATGTGGAAGATGAGGTAGGGGAGGCCGGAATGGAGTGAGAGACATCTATCTGTACAGGCATCCAAATGGATTCTCCCATGAATGAGAGGGATGTCTGAAAGACACTTGACTAGTAAGAAAATGGAGAATTTTGAAAATGGCACTGCAAAAGGTGGGGACAGTGAGGCAGTGTGCTGAGGCAATGCATACCAAACAAAGAAGCAAAAATCCCCTAGACCTGAGTGCCAACACCTATGTCCCTTGTTGGCTCAATTCCTGGGTAGCCCCTCCAGATAATGGTATGAATTTTTTCCTGATAACATCTTTAAACTTCTAGTTCCACTGCCTTCTGAAATGAAGCAAGTTGTTGTTATTGTTCTCCTATCTCCTGGCACGTCCACAGTGAAAATAAGTTCAGTTGAGACGTGAATTCAGTCATCTGTCTGTTCATTATGTCTGCTGGAGACCAAGCAAACTTTCAGCCTTTTATATCCATATGCCTATTCCAGATTTGGTGACATAGCCAGAAGTGCTGGGAATCTACCAAACAACTGGGATGATGAGTATGGAAGGTCTATAGATGGTTCCAGGTTTTCAGTCTGGACCCACCTTCTAGCTATGCCATTTACTCATTCAAACAGCACTGCCTGAGTACCCATTCATTGAGCACCATACTAACTAAGGACCATAGGAGCCAACCAGGAGGAGTTTTCTCTCTGGTAGAGGATCACCCAGGCATATAACTATGATAAAAGGGAGAGACTAAGAACTGCATGAGAGGAGAAAGATTCTCACCTGAGTAGGGAAGGTGAGCTTTCAAGAAAGATACTGAGCTGAACAAAACCTGGATAGTGAAGATGAAAGGGGAAGCAAACTGCGTAGCAGAGATACCTTGAGCAAAGGGTCTGCGATGGTCAAGCTTGGGGTAGGCTGTGAGAACAGTGCTGCTAGAATCTGGACAGAGACTAGGGATGGGAAGGAAAAGAGTTGGAGTCAAGTTGCAACAGCAGCTGAAAGTCAGGTCTGAACCAACTCCTACTCTCCCTTCCTTTGCTCTGCTCTTCTTCTTTTTTCTTCCTTTCATTTCCTTTCACTTGCTTTCTTTCTCTCCAGTTAAAATCCCCTCCATCTCTGCCTCCATTTCTCCATCCATCCCAGACAGTGCGAAGGAAGGGGACATGGGATTAGCATAGGACTCTCACTGCTCTGGAGAAGCAAGTCCGAGATTGACTGTCCCCCCTCAAGAGGACAAAGCCCACCACCAGAGAGTGAAAAGGAGACACCCAGAACTCTGGCTGGAAAACCCTATGTGCATCTCTGTGGCACAGCTGAAATCTGCAGGCTCACAGACATGCCTTCCTGCTTGGCAGAGAGAACAAGATGGTGAAGGGACCCAGAAGAGATGCAGGAAGCTTCGGCCATGAGAGGAAATATAGGGAAGTGGTTGAGAATGTCAACTCTGGAGACAGATGTGAACAGTTATGGTACCACTTTATAAAGGGCGTGAGAGTTCCCACCCTAGTGTGTTAAAAGGATTAAATGAGAAAATGTTCACAAGGTGCTCAGCACAAGGCCCCATCCACATGAGTGCTCAATAAATGTTAGCTTTTTACTGTTTTATTTATGACAGAGAACTAAGACCAGGAAGGACTAAAATCTAAGCCAAACAAATCAACAGCATTCCAAAGGGAAGTGAGTGGAATATAAAGACCTCAGGCTTTGGAATCAGAAAGACCCAGGTTGGAACCACTTTCTAGCTGTGGGACTGTGGCAGCTTGAGGTGACTCCGTCTCATTTTCCCCAGCTGCAAGAGGGGGATGAAAGCACATCTTTAATTGTATATGAGGATATATATATATATATATATATATATATATATCCATTTTTGGAAGGATTATTATGAAGATTATAGATAACATAACTAAAATCCCTTGATGTGGTAGGCCCTCAATTATTAATAGTAGAAACACTTGAGCTGTGACTTCAAGAATTTTTACTTTGTCTAGTGCCCAGGCTGACAGGCTCCTTGAAAGAGGTCTGATTGTTTGGATTCCCCATCCAAAGTTCCAAGCCCCGCACCTTTCTCTTCTCACCCCCACCACCATCCACCCAGATCTATCACAGACTATCCTCTTGTGGTGGCCACTTGGGAGCTGCATGGCTAAATAAACAGATTCGTTGAGCATGGAGACAATGTTGACCCCGTACCAGAATGCTGCATCAATTGAAAACTTAAAATTAGTGGCAATTTCTGCTTTTTTATTGTAATCAAGCATACTAAATTTTTCAGGAATTTTTAACTCTAAAAACACCATGGATACTCAATACTCTGCTAATGACATAAACTCAGCAAGGAAAAGAACCAAGAGCACTATTTAGACATCCCTAGAGTGGGAGTAGAGTGGGAGTAATAATGGCAGCAGTAATAATACCAATGCCCACCTTTATTTATTTATTTATTTATTTATTTATTTATTTTTAAATTTTTTTTTTCAACGTTTATTTATTTTTGGGACAGAGAGAGACAGAGCATGAACGGGCGAGGGGCAGAGAGAGAGGGAGACACAGAATTGGAAACAGGCTCCAGGCTCTAAGCCATCAGCCCAGAGCCCGACACGGGGCTCGAACTCACGGATCACGAGATCGTGACCTGGCTGAAGTCGGACGCTTAACCGACTGCGCCACCCAGGCGCCCCTGCCCACCTTTAATATTAAGCACCAGGCCATGTTCTGAGCACCCAACACACATTCTCCTCTCCCATGGATCATGAAACTAGGACCTGGGAAGTGGCATGCTCAGGGTCACACAGCTAGGAAATGGCAGATCTGGGACCTGAACCTGGATGGGCCAGCCTCAGAGCCTGTGAATGCGACCACCCTGCTAAGTGCTGGCACAGAGAAGAGCAGTCTGAAGGTCATCAATGGAAACAAAGCAACTGGCTGTGCCAAGGATGTGGGGCTCTCGGTATTAGGTCGCATGGGAGAAAGCACACCAAGCGCACCCAATGATGGAGTGATCACTCATCATTCATGCATTCACCCAACACAGAGAGTCTACTCCAGAATCGGCAGGGTGTTGTTACTCCAAAGCCCCATTCTACTTGCAGAGTCACAGAGCTGAGATCTCCAAGTGCACAAGGACTGCGACTTGGCTCTGTATTTCCCATGTTGGGCACAGCACCTGGTGAGAGAGAGCACTGAGGAGAGGTTTGTGAAGTGAATGAGAAAACAAAGGAACCACCAACAAACTAAACTAGTAAATGACTGACATTTCTGTTTCTCTTCTTCCCTCCTCAACTTCCACGACTTGAGAGCTTTCCCAAGACAAGATGGGAAGGAAAACAGTAGCACCCCTGAACCTAATCCCATGAGATGCTCCAAACAGGAAATGGCATCACAGAATCATTCTAATTCAGACGGATGGTCCACACTGAGAAAAGCCACTTGGTGATTGTAGCTTGAGACAGTGTCTGTGGCCTACATAGACAGTTTCCAGGAAAAACGGGTTTCTATAAGTAAACACTGGTGATAAGCCAAGTGGAAAATCTTGACCACAGTCACATCAGACATCACTGGGCCCTTTGATGGTTTATCTGTATAAAAGAAAGTAATTTTCTCTATAAGCACTGGATTTTATAAATTTTGCTCCAGCTAAGTTATTCTTCAGCTTATCAAATCATGCATTGCCACATCTCATCATTCTGTAAATGATACCTAGTGTCAGAGAGAAAAATCTGTGCTTAAACGATATGGAAATCACACAGTCTCAAAGCCTCTGAGCTCAAATGTAGTCATGTCGTCCTCTTTTCCTCCCTGCAAAAAGTGCAAAATGCAGGACTTAAAAGCTTTTAAGGTGGTGGACGGGGGAGACAGGGCATTGGGGAGGGAGGAGAAGGGCTTTCCACAGGTCCAGTGACCTGCACTGCTCCTTAATCAGTAGAAGGGAATGAGGGTACAGCAGAATACACTTGACAGCAGAGACCAGCCCATTTTGAGCTAACTGCATGGATAAATCAAGCTGCACCTTTAGTGGAGGATGAGGAGGGAGGGACTAGATAGAGACGGAGTGACCTGACCCACACGGTTAGGCTACATGGCCCTTTCCAGAGACACCAATACTTCAAGAACGTAGCTGCTAAAACAATGTGGAGGTAAGAATAAAGACAGGGTGGTGAGGAAGAGCTGTAGCGAGTAGGAGAAAGAAACTGAGGGAGAGGGGAAAGAGAAAATGGGCAAGGAAAGCAAAGTCATGGATTTATTTTTATTTACTCAACACTGATATAGGGCTCACTATTTGCCAGGTATTATTCTAAGCACTTTACAAATACTAATTTACTTAATCCTCATTATTAGCTTCATTTCTAGAAGAGAGAAGGAAGCTAAGCATGGAAAGAGTCAATGAGCTGACAACATATGGCCAGCAAGTGGCAGGGCCAGGACTTGAACCCAGGAAGCTATGCACCGGTCCATACTCTTACCCACCCCACATCAGGAAAGTCTTAGACCCTGTTGCAATGGGAGTATCTGGCCCAATGGCATTAGCATCCCCTTGAAACAGCTTTAAATATAGTTAGTTAGTTAGTTAGCTAGTTAAGGAATGTATCTCTTCAACAACTAGTCTTACAACATCAGCTATGTCCTTGTGTATGAATATAAATCAGGGAGACAGTGAAGGGGATGGTTCTCCTTTGAGCTGTAAAAAGAAAATGGTAGCCCATGATCAAATAAAAGCAAATAACAGCCATAATTTGGCTAACATGCCCAAGAGTTCCCATATGCCAGCATTATATTCTCACTATGTCACCAGGGGCTGGGAGGAACAAGACATTTAGGTGAGATATCAACAGAAAAGTAGCTTTGGGTATAAATGCTATCATATTAACGATGAAGTCTGGTCAAACAAGCTGCTGGGAAAACTGGCTTAAGATGGACTCAAAAACCGGCAGCCAGAAGACTCCCGGTCCCTCCTGCTTCTCAGGTTCTATTTTCCAGCAGTCTCCTCATCCATCGCAGGGAATTCTGTCTCAGGCCCCCTTCCTATCTCTCTGCAGTTTTACTTCTCTCAAGTTCCCTCTCCGGCCCCGGTTCTTGGCACAGTCCATCCCCATCATGGGCGTGGCTGGAGTTACCTTCTCTGAAGAGACTGCTCAGCTCCACGTATGCCCACCTTACCAGATTCTCAGCCCCAGGCCATCGGGAACTCCCAGCTATGACGAGTGTGAATCACGCTGCTGGGAAAATTGAGGAGTTCTCATCGGTTCTTCCCGTGAATAACTTCCATAAAAGTGTGCCACACTCAGTCCAAGATGGTTTGGGGCAAGAAGGGCCTGGACAAAGCTCTTGGTATCATGTATCCTTTTGCGAGCTAGATGCCAAAGAAAGCAAACCCAAGACAATACTTCCTGTGTTCCCGTTCTATTCCAGCTGTGGGCTCCTCTTCCCTCCATTCCTTTGTGACCCTACTTTTGAAAATCCTTCCCCTGCCCACCTCCTCACCCCAGCCCCACCCTGTAGGAACTCTTCCTGCCTTAGTCCCTAGCTAGAGTGCCTTTTTGGTTAGAGTGTCCGGCTCTCTGTGTCCGGATGGCATGTCTCACGTTACTCTAGCCTTACTGGGATCACAGATGGTATTTCCCTGTGCTTCAAAAGCACAGTAGAAAAAATCTTTTGGGACACACTGAACTACATGTCATAAAGTTGTCTTCAAAGGCCCACCACAACTATAGAAAAGTGCCCATATAAAGACAAACAGTTTGGGCTTTAGCTATCCGCTGCTGTCAGCTTTCTGGGAGCATTATACCATAAAGACTGTCCGCCAATACACAGCATGTTTGGAGCTGGGGTGCTTTATTATGGGGGAAGAAACAGAGTTATAAAAATTGGGACATGTCTGACCACAAGAAGACAGAGTCTCAAGAGAGCCCCTATGTTTTAGTTGTGACCAGTGTTCCCTGAGGCAGGCAAGGGAGACTGGGAATGGTCCCCGTTGTGTTCTCTCTCAGCATTTCTTCCCCTCCAGCTGTGCTGCTCAATCTTTTGTCCTGACTTCTCTTCAGGAGGCAACAGAAAAAGCATGGACAGACTCTCCCAAGATACAGAGACGCCACTGGAGGGGATTAGCACTGAAATCCTTCCAGAGCAGCTACAGGGCAGGGAGCCAGAGGGTGAGCCAAGGGGTCTTCTGCTATTTCATAAGCGTATGTCTCACCCTCTAATTGGACTCTTTCTCCAGAGCGGAGCCATTTCAGCACCCAGAGAAGGCTGACTGTTGAAAAACAAAACTGACTGGCTCACATGCGCACCCACCATCCCTCTGTGGGACCTCAACTCTCAGAAAGCTGATAATTACTAAAACACCCACATGATTTTCTGTTGCTTGCTCCACCGTACTGTGAGTCAGAAAGGGCATAGGAAAGCCTTTCACCTGCTGTCCTGGGGTTTCCTACCTTAGGTAGAGGAGAATCCACTGCTCTTGTCCTTAGAGGGAAAGACCAGAGTGGTTGCCATGGATCCAGTAACGCTACCCAAAAAGCCTCATTTTCACTAATGTTTGAGTAGCGGTATTATCGGGGGCTGCTGCATGGCCAAACAAACCACTGATAGTGTACTCACAGATCACTTGGTCTCTGCCTTGAGTTCCCAGAAACTGGAAACAAGAACATGCTGCCATTTGCACTGAGAATGTTTTAAAACAGTTGTATTTACGTTACTCTTAACAATGAAAAGGAGTTGTTTTTCATTTCCTCAGAACCACTATACATGTTTCCTTAATACCCAGTGAGGCACATGGGATGAAAATTGGCATATTATGCTCCTGTGTAATCATATGAAAAGTCAGACCCTTTAAAGAATGCCCAGTCTGCCTGTTCCAATCCACGGATACATGGCTAAACTTTGCAGGGCCAAAAAGCAGGACTACCAAAAGCAATCAATGGCTTCCTCCTGTCACAAGGAGAAAATAAGCTAAGGAGTAAAGTTTTCTCAAACGTAAACTTCATTCCCATAAATTTTACTTACCAATTACCCATTTCCAGTGACCAGGACTCAACATCAACTCAACACATGGCCAAGTGGCACCAAATATTTGCAGAAAAAGGCTGTTTGGTGGCAGCAGCTTAAGCCAACTTGCTGGATAGAGCAGAACAAGGAAGCCTCTGTATATGAATAAAAGAGTGTCTCATGGACCACGTGGGCAGAGTGGAGCGAGGCCCCAGAGAGGGGCACACACTATCTATCTGAGCCTCTTTCTACACATCTTCATTCTTCTTTCCTTTGAATTGGCCTGTTTTGCTACTTAGTCCATGCAATAGAAGATGGTTACCCACACCTTCCAAGATTACTTGTTAACTTCCCAGTAAATAAAGAAACTGCCCCTCTCAATTAGTCGCAAATATCGCAGTGAGAAAACCTGATAGGCCGGTTTAAGTCAGGGTTCTTCACCTAGTCCAGTAAGCTATATCCAGAGGGGTGAGGTCACGTGATACAAAATGGCCATAAGAGGTCTTGTAACCTGGGCATTAAGGCAGTTGCAAGAGAGAGAGGTAGCAGTGAGAAGCTACTGTACCAGGGACACCATATATCAATGCTCTAGCAGGCCACAAAAAGTTCTATGTGGCCAAGCAAACACCACTAAAACCCAGAAGGGAAATACTCAGTTTTAATATGTTCTCCAGAACACTTTTCTTAGTAGAGGAAAAGAGAGAACAGTTCTGCAACCACATCTAATCCTACAAGATAACAGACTGCTTTGCAAATAAGGTAGTGAAACTCACAGTGATTAGGTAAGTGACGCGAGGTCACCTGGCTAGAAAATGGTAGAGCAAATTTCAAACCCATCTGGGACTCCAAGACCCCATCCGTGCTCCATTCATTACTCATGCTGCCTCCCAAATGAACTCTGCCCCAGATAAGTACCAAGCACTGATGCAGCCAGTCCTGTCAGGCTTCTGACCTCAGCGCCAAGACACCCGGCATCCTCAAGCTGGAAGGGCCCAGCGGGCACCTGCCCGCTGCTCTGCTCTAACACCCAGGCCACGTCCCAGGTAAACCATCTCAGCCCTGAGCTACTCATAGGTCGTATACTGTTCAAGTGCTACCGATGCCATTTTCCTGTTTGCGTTTTGTTTTTGTTTTTGTTTTGTTTTTACAGTTCGTTGCTCATCCTAACTGTCAGCAGCAATTGCTTACCATGTGGTATGAAAATCTCTCAGGCTTACGTCAACAGTCTATCGCTGTGAAATTCCTGGCTGTCTTTGGAGTCTCCCTAGGCCTCCCTTTTCTCGCCATAGCCTATTGGATTGCTCCGTGCAGCAAGGTACAGACTGCTTAAGGTGCATGTCGTTTGCAGTGATTTCTTCTCTCTTCTTAGCATGACCTCAAGTCCATTTGTTCAAATCAACAGCTGAGCACTTCCCGTGTTTAAAGAAAATAGTCCTGAGATACTCAGCTCAAGTAGAAAACCACACAGACCTGGGCTTTTTGTTTGTTTGTTTTTTCATTTTTTTTTTTAAACAGAGAGGAGTGATAACATGGGGAATTTAAGATACATGAGCCATAATCTGATCAATAATAGAAGAGAGAGGGAATACAAGGCACTTCTGCTCTTCTAATTATGCGATGTCCTAGACATGTCCTCTACACTCACTTTGATAATTATAATAATGGTAATAGGAAGAGCCAACATTTATTGAGTACTTTCTTTTGGCTAAGCCCTTTTCATGGAATATCTCATTTCCCTCCCTCAATTACATTCTGACACATATATTTTATAAAGTAGGTTCAGAAAAGAGAAATAACTAATAGGCTGAGAGTCCGATGCAGCTCATCTGGGGACACTGCAGACCCATCTCAACATCGTCCCAGTTTCCCTGGCTTCCTTCATTGGGCTCTGTCCCACACAGGCAGCTAATTAGGTCACAAGAAGGAAAAGACAAAGGAAAGAAAGAGAGCTGGAAAGGTGCAGAGCTGGGTTCTTTTCTCATGGGGAAGGGGCATGTCCGGTGCCTGCTGGTGAGGGAGGGAGTGGAGCCCACACGAGTGCCAAGCTGCCAACCTTGCCACACCACCGTCCCTACAGCCTAGCCATCTGATCCTGAGCCTCAAAGAGCCACAACAGTCACTGCAGCTTCAGGCAAGGTTAGCACGTATGGGACTAAATCATGGAGAAATGATTCCACAGGGAATGCGATCAGCAAATGTGGTTAATGAAAAATGGAACCTCTCATTTAAAAAAAAAATTGTTTTAAATGGAACCTCTTGTCAACACCACTAAGAGGAATCTCTTGCCAGGATGATGGGCCCAACACTTCAGGGCTGCTGCTGAGGCCACCCAACCAGGCAGGCAGTGAGCTCACTGCCTTAGAGTAAGACGTGGGCCACCGAGAGAGGGGAGGATTCGGACTCCTTTTTCTGTAAAATGGTACTAAATATAAAAGGCCTCAAACTGAATACGTGTGGTATTCAACCTTAAATCTACTGAGGATTTTGTTTCTTTGACAGTCTACCATGTCATGGATTTCTAAATCAGAACTCCCCAAATGATACATATATAAATGAAGGCAATTTTTTTCTCTTTCATTACAAGCTGAAAAAAGTACAGTGCATAAAAAAACCTAACCAGACTTAAAACTGGGTTAGAGTAGGTCACTGGTTTTAGGCACATGTTTTCATCCTGGAATTCTCTAGTCTGTACTGCAGGTTAGGTCCTTGCCTTCCTCCAGAGTCATCACAGATGGACAGGGATGCTCACCTCCATACTCTGTGATCCCCAAACTAATTTCAGGACATCCAGTCATTAAAATGATAGCCAGTTGGTAGACAAAACACTGACAATCCTCACTTTTGCTTTTAAAACCAAATGTGACAGCTACCAGAAAACGGACTAGCCAACATCAACAAATTGGTTTGCCTCTGCCTGCTTGGTGGCCTAGGGAAATATTGAGGAAGAAATGATATTGCAGTTGCTGACTAAATTGTTTAGATTTTCAGTAGGTCTAAGAAGAATCATCTTGGCCAATATCATGAAGATGTGATGCCAAAAAAAAAAAAAAAAGGTGCATGAAGGTGGAGGGAATTCTGGACTTTCCTGGGGTCCGATATAAATCCTGGAATCTGATACCACCATGAAACATACAGTCACACCTACAGTCGACTTCTAGAACATTCTGGAAGAAATGATTGCAGGAAAATTTAACCCAATGGCTGAGGCTTCCTCTCCTCTGTTCAGACACCTGTCTGATTGATATCGGGTGTTCCCAGAGCTTCCAGTAATACTCCAAAAAAGAGCACTAAAGATAAATATGAGCTGGCCATTATGCCACCTGTGCCTTCTGGGCACTTTCTGGGCTGCAAGTCTGAGTTCAACACTTTGGAGGATGTGTCCATATTGGAGTGACAAGTCTTAGTCTGTGGCATGTGATAATTCTTGCTGGCACTGCTCATTCTGAGGAAAGATTCTCTCATTAAAGAGGGAAACTTTAGTTGTCAAAGTGGCTCTGAGGCAGTCAAAGGACAGATAAAACAGCCAAGATATTTTTAGTCTTTCCTTTCACCACTCTGAAAGAAATCCTTTCAAGTTTGGCAAATATATTGCATTACTGGGGATTATAAAAGGGTCACATCTTCCATGTGAAGAAACCAGGACTCTCCAAAGGCTCCAGAATACAATGTCCTCCCAAGAAAAGTGGCACAGTGGAGAATTCTGTTAATGTGCTAGCATCCCTCCTCCCAAGGGGTCACTTCCTTTATACCTGTCCAATAAATCTATGGAAAAGCCAGCGTCATTCCAGCAACTTCATATTCTAACCACAATTTGACACCTGCCTCAAAGAAATTATACGCTGATTTTTTTATAAACATATTCGTAAAATGTTACTGCTAAACCTCATCAGTCAGCTAATGTCCATCAATGTCTAACAAATATTGAAGTTTCTGTTTCCAAATTAACACTGCATTTACACTTAATAGCTGCTGCCCTAATTTAGGGACCATTAGGGACACCAAAATTACTTGATTGGCTTGCTAAAATTATCTCATCATTTCTTTCCCATTGAATTCCCACTGCTGTCAATTCTACTTTTATTTAAAGTTTTGAGGGTCCCTATGAAAGAAAGCTAAATAAGGATATTATAAGGATTATAAGAGTGTCAACAGAAGTTCAGCTTAGTAATATAGTGGCTGAAGAGGGTAACCAAATCACAGATGTGTACCTAAAGTGATAATGCCAGGTCTGGATCATGGGACAGGCCTGTCAAGGTCAATAAAGAGAACAGTGACATTTTTTTGATCACTTCTCATCTTAATCACGAACACGGCTGAGGTCATGCAGCACACTGGGAGGCTGGTGAGTTCTAACCTGCACCAATGCTCTCAGGTCCATCTTTTCCCACCAAGCTCTTCCTGCTCTCAACAAGGGCTCTCTGATGCCAAGGGTGTGTATAGCCTATTTTCCACCCTTTGCTATTCCATTCCAATTCATAATTTAGGTTGTCTGCCTATTAAAATCTGAGAGCTGAAAGAAGAACAGTCATCCTCAAGGGCTCAAACAGTGTCTCTCCAGCAGGTGGACTGGGGCAGAAGTCCACATGATGCAAGTGTTGAGGAACCACACAAGCTTTCATTATAAGGGTGTGAGAGGTGAAACTGATTTCCTCCAAGCCTGTTAACCTTGACTGTTTAATTATCCTTATAAATCAATCCCAGGACTCAGACAAGGAGAGCTGTAAATACCTTCAGCCTCCTACCTGAGGTCTCTGCATTAGACGATCCATCAGTCCACATACTACCACATAACTCTCAACTGAGGAATGCCAAAGTGTTAGCTGCCACGCCCTGACCCCTCAGCCTGGTGCCAAACAAAAACACCCAGTGAGGAGGTGCAAGGAACTCTGCAGCTTTGGAAGATCCCTGCTTTGCCTTGCCAAAGCTGAAGTGGTTTGACACAAGGGTCCTCACACCATGCAGTCCAGGGCCAACCAGGAGAGGACAATGATGTCAAAGGCCTCTGAGCCCCCCTCATTCGCCCCTAGCAGACAGCACTAGATTAAAGAAAATGATGCTGCAATTTTTAAAGCATTGCCATGGAGCGGAAATTTGTGCCAGGAAATAGAGCGTATTTTGCTCTTACATTACAAAAGTGTCTGCTCTCAAATCCAAAAGGAGAGTCCCTCACCTGACACCTTGCCAGGACAGGATTTAAGAGTACCAGAAGGCTGATCACTTCCACACGTAGCCCGGTCTGAGTCCTGCAACATTCTCTCCCCAACTCTCCATTGATAGTAGCAACATTGAAAGGAAGAACCAACCCTTACAGCTTATTCTAGGCCCTCCAGTGTCCAGCAACATGTTGCACATAGACAGGACCCCAGAAGAGCTCATGGCATAAATGCACTAGGACTCTGTGTAGCTTCCACCTCGTGAACCCTTGTGTATAAGCGTTTTAAGAGCCAGCTGAGTTTAAGTTTCCCCTTAGGAGAATTGCGTGAGGCCCTCCAGTGTCACATAGTAAGTGCTTCCTGGCACTTCACGTGTGCTTCACATGTGCCAGGAGCTGCTCTGCTTTCTGCACGTTATTCACTTCTTACATCAACCCTATGTAACAAGTTATATTGTTATCCCCTTTTTACAGATGAAAAAACTACGACACAGAGGAACTAAGTAACATGCCAAAAACTATGGAGCTGTGACTGAAATTTAGGATCTCTGGCTCCAGAGACCTGACCTTAACCATTGCACATGAGTGCACACGCACGCACACACACATAGGCCTGCCCTCCCACACTTTCCAGTACATCAGCAGCACTAGAACCTTCAATACTGAATATAAGTATCTTAACTGTTGCTTACTTGACTTTGCAATGCATCTGATTCAGAAATTTAGAGATGGCAGGACTTTTCTAGAAGGGAGGAGTCAAAACCATGACATGAAACTCTACTCTTTCCTCTTCTTTCCCGAGAAACCCTACCTTCAAGAGTCCATTATCACTCAGCACCTCTTCAGCCCGCAGGACAAAGGGTGGATTCACAAGGTAATGTGAGAACACCCAGATTAAAGACACCAAGTGAACAACCAACCCCCTGCCCCGATCAAAAAAAAAGGAAGATTCCTGAACCCCAGGTTAGACATTTTGATTAAGCATTTGAAAGGGAGCATATGGAGAAATCCACCCCTAATTTAACCAGGATCTCTAACATTTGAGAACCACTCTGGCCTTGAAGCTGTGCATGTTTCTTTTTGGAACATGATCCATATTTTTCACTGAGCCCTTCCTTGATGCCACTGGCACGTAGTGGCAAGTGAGGGTGGCATTTGCTGAGGGGGGCTCTGGTGATACAAGACTGGGGAGAGATGTCAGAAACATTCTCTGGGTCCCCTTCTGCAGATATTACCTACCTTGCAGGCATGTGGCTACCAGGTCCCCATTTAGATGACTACACTTATGGTTACGGCTAAGAGCCCAGTGGCATGGAACACAAAGGCTTGCTAACCAATAAAACTCCACCTCTGATTGCTCATGAAGGCCATTCATTTGCAGCTAATTCAAGAGCACTACTCAACTGCTCTCATATTCATACACTTCTCAGAGTTTAAGAATAGTACACAGGAGGTTTGAAGTGAGCCAGAGTACTTGGATACTACAAGCCTAGATTTCCTGGTATCAGTTCTCTGCTCACAAGGTCCAAGTAATGACAGAGCTGCTTAAGCCCATTCATTATTCAGACTCACCAGTTTTGCACCGGTGAGCAAACGGCAGACCAGACCAAGGTCTACATCTCCCAAAGCTCGACCATCTTTTTTTTTTACACCTACCACTGTTACTTGACCCAGCTATGAGCTGCTCGCATGTTTCGCTGACTTTTCTCCTTTATCTCACCTGGTGGCCTTGTGAAAGGAGGAAGTTTTCCCCAGGTGTAATTTGTTTCAAAAATTATCTTTGTGAGACAAATAGGAAATGTCACACACACAACAACAAAAAAAGAAAAAGAAAAAAAGAGAAAAAGAAAGAAAGAAAGAAAGAAAGAAAGAAAGAAAGAAAGAAAGAAGAAAAAAAAGAAAACCATTAACATGATTTGATCTTATCTGACCTTTATCAAATTTTGACCATTTAAAAAGAAGATTTGAAGCCCAGAAGAAAAAGAGGAAAGGAGCATTAATACCTAACCTCACCTTTCCTCCCTAGGGCTCAGATCAAGTGGGGACTGAACCCAGGCTCATCTTACACGGCACCACAAGAGCCTTATCAGAGTTTTTTCTTATGTTTGTAGTAGATACAGTAATTTTTACAGTCTCGTCTTCTGCCAGACAATAAGAACCTGAAGGAGGTAACAAAGAGAATATTAAATTCCTCAAACCGTGTCTTCTGGGGAATACCAAGGCCAGCTCAGGTTCAGCTGTCTGTAGCTTCCTGGGTCAGGCACCTCACATGGGTGAGAAGGAGCAGTGTCCCTGTGTCCTCCTCCAGGTTGTCACCAGAAGACATAGAGCCTAATGATAAAGGACTGGGGAAACCTGGCCATTAATCCCTGAAGAGCTGGGTCTCTCCCCATGGTCCCTATCTCTTTCTGATATTTCTGGGACCCTGCTGGGGCACACAAGATCTGACATCCCTTTCCCTCTGCGCAGCCTACCCCACTCCCCACCCTTCAGTCAGGCTCCACCTTCCCTCGACTCTCACCACTACCCCAGCTAGGACACACTGACAAGAAACAATGCAGTGACTGTTGAAGGATGACTCCTGGGTACACGAGCATCCTGGCTGGGAAACAGGGCTTCAAGATTCCAACACAGTCAGCTAAAATGGCGAAAAATTCAAACCAGCTATTTGATATATAAATCAAAATAAGAAATGGTTTAATTCAGTTTTCTTACTGAATTTATGTGAGATGTTTTATTTGTCCTTGGATTTAACCTGTGCATTCCAAATTTAACACATCTGTGTATAATCAAAACTAAGCTACAGTCCTATCTTGTAAATAATGAACATTACAAAGGAGTGCCATTTATAAAATGTCTGTAGGCCACTAGAATTAGTGCCATATGATATTTGACAATGCAAATGAATTGAAATAAGTTTTTTCCAGCATAGTAGGGATTCCCAATGTCTAGACCTGAGATGCCAAGTTTTTTTTTTAATTAAAAATAGCATTTTTTAATTTCAATACATAGGTTCTATAGCATTAGAATCATAATAAATCACGTTACAGTCATAACCAGAACAATTAAAGTGGATGATTACCATGCTGAAGCATATTAAAAGAACATTATCAAGCCATCTGATTTATAAATGTTATGTCAAACATAGTCATAATTAGGGAAATTTTACCTGCAAAAACCCCTGTAACTGATCTTCTACTGAACCAATATTCTATCTCCTGGGTGACATTTCACTCTAGGACTCCTGAATGAGTCACAATGTGAACATCAATTAACCAGGCACTGGCTACAGATGAACATCTGCTCTGGAGAGGGAAGCGAGCTTCAGAAAAGGTTCCTCTCTTTGCTCTCGTCTGACTGGTGTACAGGGTGAGGAGTAAGTTTCGGTGCTTAGGTGCAACTGATGGCAGTGACCTACAAGGGACTCACACGAGTTCATCAACAGGGGTCAGGAGACTCACTGTGTAGCCTGCAGGTTAGTTCTCAAAGACTTAAGTAGCCTTTGGATGGCACACCAGGGCTAGAGAAGATGTGGCCAACACTTGCTCCCTAACAGGGCATCTCCTGGATCATCTCAGGCTCACATGGAACAAGCACACAAGTTAATGATGCACTAGAGCCACAAGGGAAACCTCAGTAAGTTTTACAGCAGCATCACAGAGGCTATGATAGACACACAAGCTGTAGTAAAAATATAATTTTTTAAAGCACGGGGGTGAGGGGAGTCCTGTATGTCTGGAAATACACCTGTGAGTTAAAAAGTGAAATCAAAAGGGAAACTGTAACATATTTATAACTGAATATCAATGAAGATACTACCTGTCCAAATTTCTTGGAATACAGCTAAAGCAGTACCTAGTGGGAAATGTATAGTTTAAACAAATTTACCAAGTTAAAAGCAACACTGAAAACAAAACATCAAAAAACAAAACTCAGAAAAACGGAAAAAAGAGCAAGGGAGCATATCCAGTGTGTAATTTTTTTAATTCTGAACTCTACTGAGATAGGTTATTTTTCTCCAGATTTGAATGGCATAAAATGTGTATCCATGTGGTTGGGAGATGCTGTGTAGATTATAAGATGATGATACATCAGTGTCTTCTACTCCTGCTCTGTACCACTCCCACTAAATCTCTTAAATAGAAAAAAATGGAAGTCAACAGAAAATGTATTTGGTTAAGCAGCATCTCACATAAAAGTGCAAGAGAAAATGTGGTCTGGGTTCAGTTAGCGGCTTCTGTCCAAGATAATGGATTCTCTGGCTAAACTTTTGGCAAAAGCATTTTAAAGAGAGCCTGCACCCACCTACAGCTGCCAGTTTAATATGTCTTGTACATATTTTGTTTCCAGCTAGGAAGAACCCTGAGGAGCCCTTTCATGAAATTTGTAGCCCATGCAGTTTCTTTTACAATCTTTTTGGGACTGTTAGTTGTGAATGCATCAGACCGCTTTGAAGGCGTTAAAACCCTGCCCAACGAAACCTTCACAGACTACCCGAAACAGATCTTCAGAGTGAAAACCACACAATTCTCCTGGACAGAAATGCTCATCATGAAGTGGGTCTTAGGTAAGCAGTCACTCTGTCCTATATTCTCTCCTCCACTAATGATAATAGGACATTACTAAACTCTGACTTCTGAACCTCTTCCTCTCCTCTTGAGTGCCCTCTGGCAGGCAAAATGGCAAGCAGATGACCAATACGGAAGCCAAAGTCAGCTTCTGTATATGCTGGTGTAGAAGATGCACAAACCTTTAATATAAATCCAAATTTCAGAAGAAGATGTGTGGAGGAAATGTGCTACATACTTTTCAATACACATGTATTGAAAGTGACTGTAAAGTAGACTTGCATGGGAAAATGTATTTGAACCATTTTAGTCTATAAGAAGCCTCAGGAAGTCAAGTTTTGTTTCTAGTAAAGGGTATAAAACTTCAAAGCTTAAATGAAATTTTTTATCACTGACTACTAGTATAGAGTAGAATCTTGATGATAAATATAAATCTAAAAAGTTAGGGGAGTAACATTTTCTCACTGTTTGTGTTAATGAACATCAGGACCCTGTGCAATTCCTCCCTGCGGTGATATTTTGTGCTGCCAAGTTCTACCACTAGAATTGCCAAAGAAAGTGTTCCCAATTTCCCCAATGACTAGCTAAGACCATCTCTCTTTAGCCTACTTCATAAGAACTATAAATCAATAAGATAAACTAAAATGGTAAAAGCCACACCTGTATAGGCAAAATGTGACAGAGGTTTTTCTAACACTGAAATTTGCAAAACTGATAAAAAAAAAACATTAGACATGGAGAAAAAAACAATTAACTGTAAAAGCTATAATCAGTGGCACTGTACATAACTAAAATCTAATCAATAAATTATAATATTTGTATCAAAAAATATGAATTTGATCAGAATTTTTGAGCAAAACAAAACTGAAGACAGAACTGCAAAATTTCATCTCTGCAGTATCACGATGTGTTCAATTAATTAAACCGCCCTATGGTATGCACCCCAGATTTTTCTTTTGTCACAAAATTTCAGTATTCGTATAATTTTCACTGTGTTTACATTAACAAACATGAGTAAAACTGTACACAGGGTCAAAGTGTGTATGCCATCAATCAACAAAATCACAAAAAACTAAGTACTTGAACACAGCCCAACACATGACCTGCTGCAATTAAATGACATAGCCTAAGCGAGCCACAGCAGTCAAACCACATGAGAACATCCTACAGATGGCCAAGCTGAGAGCAATGGGGATATGGACTCTGGGCTGGGTCTCTAAATAGGAAGAGGGAGATAAAGGTTTGATCCAAAGGACAGAGGCTGGAAAGCATACCGTGCTTACCAGAGGCTTTCCATCAACCAGCAAGTCTATGACCAAAGGCTCATTTAGTGGAGTCACCGGCACTAAAGCTGTAGAGAGACATTAAAGCCTGCTGCAGTGAGTTCTGGGGTCTAACTTTCACAGTTCAAGGCCTATCCCAATTCTCCCTAGTATACCCCCATGGATAAACTCAACACTTTCACACTGCAGTGGACTGAACGTCTATATTCACCCCCCCCCCCAAATCCATATGTGAAACCCCTAACCCCAATGTGATGGTATCAGGGAGTGGAGCCTTGGAAAGGGATTAGGTCATGAGGACAAAATGCTTATGAATGGCCTCAGTGCCCTTGTTAAAGGGTCCCCGAAGGTACCATGTGAGGGTACAACAAGCAGTCTGCAACCCAGAAGAGGGCTCTCAACAGAACCCAAATATGCCTGGCAATCTAATTTTGGACTTCCAACCTCCAGAACTGTGAGAAATAAATTTCTGTTTATAAGCTACCCAGCCTGTGACTTTGTTATAGCAGTCCAAATTGACTAAGACAGAGATTCCATTTTTTTTAATATAATTTATTGTCAAGTTAGTTAACATACAGTATATATACAGTGTGCTCTTGACTTTGCGAGTAGATTCCCATGATTCATCGCTTACATACAACACCTAGTGTACATCCCAACAAGTGCACCCCTCGATGCCCATCACCTTCCCGCTCCCCCACCTCCCCATCAACCCTCAGTTTGTTCTCTGTATTTAAGAGTCTCTTATGGTTTGCCTCCCTCTCTGTTTGACACTATTTTTCCCCTTCCCCTACGGTCTTCTGTTAAGTTTCTCAAATTCCACGTTATGAGTGAAAACATATGGTATCTTTCTCTGACTGACTTATTTCACTTAACATAATACCCTCCAGTTCCATCCACGTTATTGCAAATGGCAAGATTTCATTCTTTCTCATTGCCAAGTAGTATTCCATTGTATATATAAACTACATCTTTATCCATTCATCAGTTGATGGACATCTGGGCTCTTTCCATAATTTGGCTATTGTTAATAGTGCTGCTATAAACACTGGGGTACATGTGACCCTATGAATCAGCACTCCTGTATCCTTTTGATAAACTCCTAGTAGTGCTATTGCTGGGTCATAGAGTAATTCTATTTTTAACTTTTTGAGGAACCTCCACACTGTTTTCCAGAGTGGCTGTACCAGTTTGGACTCCCACCAACAGTGCAAGAGGAGGTTCCCATTTCTTCACATCCTCACCAACATCTGTTGTTTCCCAAGTTAATTTTACCCTCTCTGATTGGTGTGAGGTGGTATCTCAGTGTAGTTTTGATTTGTACTTCCCTGATGATGAGTGATGTTGAGCATGTTTTCATGTGTCTATTGGCCATCTGAATGTCTCTGGAAAAGTGTAAGACACAGAACAAAACACAAACAAACAAACAAGCCATAACTCACATGTTGGGTTTATGTATAAAACTTAAAGAGTATTTATGGCACCAATCACTCACCTACCACCTTTCCCACTGGCCTCCAGGAAGAAGACTGTGGTGAGTGTGACCTAACTTGCTCTTAAGTGGGTAGGTAGAGCTACCATATGTTACTGAAGTATGACTTCCTCCTGATTCCTCATATTTCTCTTCCTGGATATCAGAGTACTGTCCCAGTAAGAGGCATGTATCTCCAGCTAGAAAGGACCCCACTTCTATAGCCTAGTCCCAGTTTCCACCCATCAAAGCAGAGCTGAGTTTTTAAGACTGTTACATGAAAAGTACTGGGGAGGAGTGGACTTGTTGACCTATTACCTATTATATTTCAGGTAGAAGAGTCTAACCACTTTGTCTTATTTAATTTTTGTCAAACTTTTTACTATGAATAATTTCAAGAATATATAAAAATCAAGACAAGAGTATAATAAAACCCATGGACCAATCTCTCATGTTCAACAACTAGGAAGTTATGGCTAATCTTTGTTTCATCTATGCCTTCACTAGCTCCCTTCCCCCAATGCTGTAGTATTTTGAAGCAAATCTCAAGTACATATCATGTACAAACATTTTTGTGTGTATCACTAAAAGATAAGTTCTCTTTTTTCAATCTTTTTTTCTCTCTTCAAGTCCACTGATACTTTTTCCTCATTGTCTGTGATTCTAATCCCCAACTGGTGAATGTTTCCTTTCAGCTATTATATTTTCCAGTGCTTGAAATTCTCTTTGGCTCTCTTTTTATCTTTCATTTCCTTCTTCATGACGTTTACATTTTCCTTTAAGTCCTTGAACATACTGGGCATACTTATAGTAACTGTTATAAAATCCTTAACTCCTAATTCTATCATTTCTGTAACTTCTGGGTTAACTTCTATTACCTAATCTTTCTCCTGACATAAATCCCATCTTCCTGCATCTTGGTGGGTTAGTAATTTCTGATTGAATGATGGGCACTTGATATGTTATGTTGTTGATCATCTAGATTTTGTTGTCTTCCTTGAAAGAGTGTTTGGCTTTATTCTGACAGGCTACTAAAATTACTTGCAGATGAGTTTGGTGCTTTTCAAGCCTTCTTACAGTGAATCTGGAGAAAATTAACCATAAGGATTGTTTCTCCTTATACTATAGAGACACACATCTGGAGTCTCTACTAAATGCCCTGAATAATCAACAAGGAACCTCAACTCTGGATGGTTGGAGCTCAAACATCTCTCCATTGTGGGTGAGCTCTGGAAACTATTCAGCTTGCAGCTCTCTGGCTGTTAGTGGAGTTTTATTCTGGGCATTCATAACTTAGTATTGAAATGTTCAAAAAGACCCCTATGTAATTTTCTGGACTTGGTGGTTTTGTTGTTTGGTTTGCATAGTATCCTTCTCCCTGGGACTCTGCCACACAATGTCTAATTACCTCTACCTTCCTGAACTCTAGACTCTGCCTCTTCAACTCAGTAGGACTGCCTACCATGCTTCTGGGATCCCTCTCCATGCACTGCAGACTGGAATGTGCCACCATAAAGAAAGATATGGTGATCAAATGGCTTACTGTGCTGGTTTCCCTTTACTGAAAGACCACTGTCCTATGCTACCTCCAATGTTTGAGGATAGTTTCTTTTTTTCTTTATCTCTTCTCTTTTTTCTAGTTTACTAATCCCATCATGTCTGGTAATAGAAATCAGAATTCTTTTTTCTAAAACAGAACCACAAACATAAAAAAAGTTTCATAATGATTTTTTTTTTGTATCTTTAAATACCTAGTCAGTACTCAAATTTCTCTGATAGAGGAGACAAACTGAATAATGACCTGAGTAGCTTGCTTCTCTCTTCCTTCTGATCTGTTCATATTTTACCTTCTCAGAGTAGCTGAGCAGATAACAGCATGTCCTCTCATCTGCCTACTCTGAGAAGATGAAATTTTAACAGAGACCTGAAGGTAAGCTTTGCAGACATCTAGGAGGAAAACATTCCAGACAGAGGGATCAGTATGTGTTGAAGGCTTGGATTCAAGGGAACAGCAAAGAAACCAATGTGGCTGAAGCTTAGTGAATGAGGAAAGAACACAGATGAAGTCAGAGGGGTAGGCAGAGTCAGATCACGCAAGGCCTTGTAGGCCATCGTACACAGTTTTGATTTTATTCTGAGCACGACAAGAAACCATCAGAAAGTTCTGACACAAAAGTGACATCATCTGACTTAAGTTTCTGATGGGGTTCACTGGCTGCTATGTACAGCACAGAGGATTCTGGAACAAGAAGAGAGGCAAGGAGACCAGTTAGGAAGCCAGTACATTAATTCAGACAGGAAATGGTTTGTTTTGAGGAGGTGGTAGGTGGTGATTACATTCTGAAGATAAAATCGATAATATTTACTTTTGGATTTTGTGTGGGGCATAAGAGAAAGAGAGCAGTCAAGGAAAATTCCATGTGTTTTAGCTCAAGTAATGGTATAATAGAGCACCATTCACTGAGACAGGAAAGACCAGGGGAGGAGCAGTTTGGAGAGAGAGCAGGAAAGGAAATCAAGAGTTCAGTCTGAGATACCTACTAGACAACCAGGTGGAAATGTCAAGGAGCACTTGGCTATACATGTCTGAAGTACATAAGTATATAAGGAGAGGCTGGTGCTGAAGACATAAATATGAGCATGTCAGTACATTTAAAGGAAATTACATGCAATCACCTCGACTGTAAATGTGGTCAGACAAACTGAGGACCGAGCCCTGAGGCGTGATGATACTTAAAGGATGAAAGACGAGAAGTATCTAGCAAAAGAGATTGGGTAAGAGGAGAGCCAAGAGAGTGGCATTGAAGTCAATCAAAGTAATAACTGTGTCAAGAACCAGGGAGTGATGACTTATGTCGAATGCTGGCAGATTAAGTCACATGAGGCCTGAGACCTCACCAACAAATGTGGAAGCAAAGTTCCTGAGTAGTCAGAGGGGATGGAATCCAGTATGCAAGTGGAGGACATGCACTTAGCAGGGCCATGAACTCCTCATCCAGTATAATAGGAGGGAAGCCAGGATTGAGGGCACAGGGCAGGTGGCTTGCTAGATGCAGTGGTGGGAGCAATGTGGAACTTCTTGGGATATTTCTTCTACTTTCTTAATTCTTCTGTCGATAAATATTTTCTAGTTATTAGGCATTATATTATGTATCAGGCGCTGTACCAGATACTGGGGAAGCAGTTGTAAAATATGACTAACATGACCTTATCCCTAAATACATTCTGGAGCTCTTTAATTATTACAAAGTACTACTAATCTTTGAGAGAAAGATTCTGAACACTGTGTGCACTGCTGGCACATCCTAAAGTCTACAGTCTGATTTACCCTCTGCTCAGACATGGAGAGCCTTGAAATGGCAGGAGGCCTATACTGACAGAACTTTGAATTCTACTTGGGCGGGGAAGCCTTGATCATCTAGATACACAGCAACACGGTCTTTTCTCCCATAACTATCATACGAATGAATGTGGGACTTTGGACAGACTGATTATAAAAACACCATCATTCCCTCTACCAAAAGCTGCCCTCGGGCTGAAAAGAACCTTAGGACCCTAGCAAGTTCAACTTGCTCCTTTCATGGAGGAAAACAGTGGCCACAAAGAGGTGGATGGCCTTCTCCAGGTGGCCTGCTTCTACTCTTTGAACCCCCAGGCCTCAGTAAATTCTCCGCACAAGACGTAGAGTGATCCACTTAAAATACAATCAGGTTTTTTCACTCTCTGCCTCAACACTCTTCAGTGGTTCCCCATCTCCCTCAGAGTGACACCAGTGTCATTATAACAGCCTACAAAGCCTTCCACCTCTTCACCCCACTTCATTTCCCACCACTTCCTACCTCACTCTCTCTGTTTCGGCCCCACTGGTTTCCTTGGCTGACACCATTTCTACCTCAGAACCTCTGTTGGGGCTGACCCTCTACCTGAGAGCTCCTCCAGAGAGTGCATGGCTCATGCCCTCACCTCCTCGGGTCTTCTGCTCTAAAGTCTCCTTCAAAGCGAGGCCTTCGTAAACCAACCTGTTTGCAGCGGCAAGTTCTTCCACCCTGTCCTCCAGTTCTCTGTGCTCCTTTTCCTCCTAACAGTTAACACCTCTGACAAGACGACATGCTTTCCTTTGTTTCTTCCTGTCTCAATGATGTTAACATTTCTGTAATCATGTAAATGTGTAGTTGCCCCTTTCCATCCTTTGCTATCACCATCTCCATCTGGTCATGTGGTTTTCCCAACGACCTCTTTCAAGGGCCATGTCGTGTGACAATGCTCTAGCTCACTTCCCCAAGCCTCTACTCACACTGGGCATGTATGCTGTTCCTCTTCTGCTGTACAGTTCTGCGGAAAAGTCAAACCCAATGAGAAATGTATTCTGCCTTCACTCTAGATGCTTTAGGTGACTACCAGCAGGAATTTGGGAAGAATTCAATCCCAGAGAGTTAAAACACAGGGTGGGGGCCACAAGGAGACTAAGAAACATACCGAGAAATGGAAGAAAAACCAGAACATGGTATTAAGAAAAGCAAGAGAAAAGTAGGAGTGAGGAAGGAGGGCTAAATTTGCCAGTAGACATGCATATTCTGTAGCACTGTCAAACAAGCTGCTTTCTGGGGGCCTAAATGAACCAGGGACCATCATTCCTTCCACCCCAGAGAACCTCCAATATCAGTTCATACCATAGGAACCTCCTTCCTGCCTATCAGTATCAGTGGCAACTCTGGGGTAGCTGTTAACAGCTTATGATATGTGGCTTTTCAATTGGAGATTGGGGCTCCAGAGACACTCATCAGAGGACTGTGTAACATTAGTGATTCCCAAAAAGCCATTGGGTTTGGAGCGCAGGAAGCCTCTCCACAACGCATGCCATTTCTCCATCAAGGAATAGATTCATGTCCAAAGACCTGTTCTACAGCACTCTTAGACCCTGGCAGTGTTTTCTAAAATAGACATCCCAGTATTGAAAGTGAACTGAAGATATATATGCTCAGCATAGTAAGAAAATACATTTGTGAAAGGGCTGTAAGAAAACACTTGGGACTGGGTGTCAGGAAACCCAATCCCGTGTCCCTTTCTCCTCGGTGGCCCCGCCTCTCTGAACTTTAGTTTTCACACGGGTAAATTGTGATGATCAACCTCTCCCTCACTCCACTCACCCAGGGTTATTAACTCTTCAAGGACAGTGCTAAGTCCTGGCTCCAGAACCATATGGCAAGGTTTGGCCAAGAATCATAACATTTTATGTGCTGAGTTCCTCACCTAATTCATTCTTCTGATCATTTCCCCATTTATTTAGGTAAAATTCCCAAGCAGATTGCTCCAGTCAACTTTCCAAAGTTTCTCCCAACAAGTCAGACCACGTAGCTACTCTGCTTACCACCTTTAGGGGCTATCTAGCTGCTCAGAGTGCAGTCCAGCCTCCTCCTCATGGCCTGAAGGAAGGCTCTTCACTGACCTTCCCTGCTGCCAACCGCCAGCCCCACTCCCTGACTCTTGAGCCATACTCAGTCTCTTCAGGCACGCGGGAAGAGCCTGCTGTCCCGCACTTCCATGCCCACTATCTAGAACACCCTGCCAGTCCCTCCTCCCTCACCACGCTAACTCCTGGTTCCTCACACCAAGTGTCCCCTCCTCCATGAATTCACTCCATTCAGTGAACAAATGGAAGTTGTTCCAGGCACCCTCCTGGGTCACAAGATCGGAACACTGACTGCTCTTATCCCTGTGTCTGTGTCTCCACCAACAATCTCTGGACATTTGTATTACAGCATCTGTCACCGGGAGTATTCATTATTGCTTATGATACATTTGTCTCCAGCGCTAGGCTGGTCTTGCTAAGGAAGGGCTGACATCTTGGTTATTGTATCCCCAGGATGGGGGCTGGAACGGAGTCTGCACTCAACAGTGTCTATTAAGTGGGTGGAGGAGTTTCCTAACCAGTGAGACTAAGCTTGTGCCTCCCAGAGGGTGTGGTAGGTGACAGCACAGTGGGCAGCAACGGTCCTGAACTGCCTGTGTGGCTCTGGACAACTTACTTGCCATCTTGGCATGAAGGTTTTTTTTTTTTACCCGGAAGGTGCAGATTAACTGCAGTTTAACAACCTCTCAGGCTGCTAGGAAGGTGTACTGGGGTCCACCTGTGCTTAGCACAGGGCCTTGGCACTTGCACAGTAACTCAGCAACTCAAATGGGAGAACAGAAACAGGATGAGTTTTGTTAAGAAAATTTTAAATCTATTAACCTCATCTTCCTGCCTGGAAAACAGCTGAATCCCAAACATGTCTGAGGCCCAGAATTGTTGCCAAGACCTGCCATTGAGATAGTGTTTGCGTGTCAGGGCTTGAGGGCATATTCTCTCTCCCTCCTGCAAGTTCACAGAACACCTACATTTTGGCCCGGTAATGAGAAGCTGACCTGAAAGAACAGACAGTCCCCCCAGGAAGTGGTCTGGGAAGCCTGCTCCGCTGAAGACCCTGGGGCAGAGTACAGAAAGCCTTGGGGCTGAGACCATTGAAGGAATGTGCACGTTTAAGTCCCTGAGGATTCGGAAGGGGGAATCCCTTCTGAATAGAATCTGAGGCTCAGGATGGGAGGGAACCACCTTTTGAACTCTCAAGCCCCATCTCAGCAGCCTGCAGGCCATTATTCAGAACCTGCCCAAATGTCGCTATTCAATTCTCCCAAGGCTTCCCAGCATTTCCCAGCCTATTCCACTGTCACCCACCCCCCATTAATTTTCATTGACCTTGTTCTCTGGACTCCAGGCATCCAGAAATGAAGGGGATTTTGCTTGAAGGAGGCTCCAGTACCCAGCATCCTTACCCCTGAGCCCCGGGGTTTTAACACTCCTCTGAGGGACAAGCTGGAGGAAAGGGACCATGATACCCAGCACGGATATAAAATGCTGAACCTCGGAAGCAGGGGGCCTAATTTCACTCACTAAAGTACTTAATTTCACACATTTCTTTTTTCATTAAGCATTCCTGCTGCTCAAACCCTTGGGCCCATGCTACTTTTACTCATGGCCTTGGAATAATTTAAATTAGCCTGGGTGAGTTAATATTTAAATCTAGTAAAACTGATGAGGGCATTTGACTATGGAGGAAATGATTTGCAATGCCCAAGGAGGAGCTACTAGATTGGTCAGAAAAGTCACTCTTCTATAAACAATCTGCTTTTCAGATTCCCAGAGCTTTTAGTGCTTGAAATTACCCCAACACCCAATATTTTAGTGCTTGTATCATGGAACCAGGCTGGAATACTGGCAGAAAAACCAAGCGGCACTCAGAGATCTTGGTGGATCGGAGATTTATTTACCACCGGCGGGCTCAGAGGAGACCGTTTCTCCAAAGATCTGAGCGCCGAATGCAAGTGGGGAGGGTAACTTACAGTTGTCAGCCTCCGTATCTGTGGGGGTTTTTGCACACGGGGCAAATGAAGGAAGAAGAACCCGGAGGAGGGGTCTCCAAGTAGAGACCAGAGTTTGTTTTAGTCCCATGGGCCATCTTTGGCACAGTATTTTATTCATCTCTCCAACACTTGAAATACCCAGTAAGTGGCCAAGCTAGAACCTGAACCCAGGACTTCCTGAATTAAGGCCAGTGATAGCCTGCAACTTGCCTAGTGCCCAGCTAAAAGCAGTTCCACTAAGACACTGGGAATTTTAATTTGAGGGGAGACAAAAACAATAAACATTACTTCTCCCAGCCTATAATGGTTTTTCTAAACACATTTTTAAAACATCTATTTGAACTGGCACAATCGAAAGTGATTTCAGTGTTAAGACAATTTTTACTTTGCTGAACTACCATACAAATTTTGAACAGGTAAGCTTGAGAAGTGTAGCTTGATTAAGAAAAAGAAGGTAAGGCAGCAGTGTCTTATAAACAGACCTGTAATCTTTGGGATATTTCCTGTTGTGGGGACTCAGATTTCAAACAGACATGCAGATCTTAGAATCCACTGCTTCAAACAAAGCCACCACTTGTCTAAACAGCCTTTCTCCTCAGAAAAACATTTGGTTTCAATTCCTTTTATATAATGGACCATTTTCACCAGAAAAGGGAAAACTCTGATTAAAACACTGCCTGGGCAGGGGTGCCCGGGTGGCTCAGTCAATTCAGCGTCTGTCTGTCTCCAGCTCAGGTCTTGATCTCGACATTTGTGAGTTTGAGGCCTGCCTCGGGCTCTGTGCTGACAGTTCAGAGCCTGGAGCCTGCTTTGGATCCTGTCTCTCTGCCCCTCCCGCACTTGCTCTCTGTCTCACAAAAACGAATAAACGTTAAAAACAAACAAACAACAACAACAACAGTCTCTGGGCAGAGTAGAGATGATCCACTGTGGCCGGACATGGGCCTGTGACCAAGTCAGCCATGCTTCGGTGCCCATAACTCTTTGTCTGCTCCTAGTTTCATTCTTATTTATTTTGAGGGAGGGAGAGAGAGAGCACGTGCGTGTTTGGGGCGGGGGGGGGGGGGGGGGGTAGAGAGAACATGGGGGAGGGGCACAGAGAGAATCCCAGAGCCTGCTTGCTGTCAGCACGGAGCCTGTCGTGGGGCTTGAACCCACAAACTATGAGATCAGGGCCAGAGTCAGACGCTTAACTGACTGAGCCACCCTGGCACCCTCCTCCTAGTACCATTCCTGACTCCAAGCTTTTTAGACAGGTGCATCCTCAAAGTCTACCAAATTATAGTGTGGTCATCTGCCAGTGTGCTTGGGTTTGACGTATGGAGGAGACAGAAAAGGGGACACCGGCAAACGGCCGGGGCGGAACTATTCAGGGAGACCAGCATTTGCTCAAATCCAGGGTGTGCAGTAAGAGATCACAGGAAGGTCTGACAGCCTAGCCCTTGAGTCCAGACTTCATCTTAGGGACGAGGAGTACAATGCAGGGGCAGGTGACCATGATCTGACCTGTACTTGAAGAGGTAAGGACATAGAACTGAAAAACTGAGAGTCCAACCGGAGGAGGGTCTGCAGAACTGTGGTGATTCATGGTGACAGCCTGAGGAGTTGGGGCCACAGGAAGGAGTAATGGGCAACGGCGGGGCTGTGAGGTAGGGGGAGACGGGGCAGCCAACTTGGGATACGTGATATATCTGGCACTGGCAGGACATCCACTTAGAGCAGTCTCTCTGCATAGCAGAAATGTAGCCTTGAAGCTCTGAAGAAAAACAGCAAGTTATTTACCTGTGCGACATTTGCAAGGAAATGAAGAATGAAGCTCAGTCAGGGACAGAGGGAAAATTGAGAATGGCCCAACTCTTGGAAAGCAACAGCCTAAAGGGCTGTGGGACAGGATGAGGACCAAGAAAGGAGGCTAAGGAAGAAGAAGAAGGCTGTGGGAAGGCAGGCCGCCTTGTCTGATGCGCAGAAGCCAGGGCAGTGCTGACCTCTTGGAAGTGAGGCATTGGTGAATGAAACTGTTTCACTAACCGACCACTTAGCAATTCTTTTACTACATTAACCTCCTAAGTATGCAGGCCAAGTGTAGTACATAGAATGGGCTGGTACGACGTCAAGTCTTTCCCAGGTTTGAGAGGCTATAAAACTCCTTAATGTCACTTACAAAATATTCAAGAGTCTTTTCCACACAGTCCTGGCTCTGAATCCATTTTTTAGTTCTGAAGACGCAGAATAACACAGTGGTCAAGGCACAGACTTTAGGGACAGGCCTTCCAGATTCAAATTCCAGATCTCCTGCCTCCTAGGTGGGCACATTACAAATCTCTCTGCCTAAGGAACATTAGCTGTGAAAACGAGATAACAACAGGATGTACTTCACAGGGTTGTTCCGAAGATTTAACTGAGATAATATACACATACACGTACACCAAACAGTGCCTGACACATAGTAGGTGCTCAGAATGTTACTGAATCATTACATTCTAAAAACCTAAGCCAATTTCATTTTACATCATCAGTGAAGAGAATGACAGTATTCAATATAGTACAAGGCTGTACACAAGCCACATATTTAAAATTTTCTAGTAACCTCATTATAAAAAGGTGAAATTAACAATATTTGATCTAACCTAACTTACCTAAAATAGTGTCACTTCAACAGGTGATGGCTATTAAAAAAATGAAGTATTTTACTTTTTTTTTCTTTTTTTACTAAGTCTTTGATACCTGGTGTGTTAGAATACACTTACACAGCACCTCGCATTCAACTGGCCACATTTCATGCGCTCTATATCCACATGTGATTAGCCGCCATGATATTGGCAGTGCAGATATAGAGAAACATATACCAAACTGTTAATTCTGGGTTACTTCACAAGGCTGGCTTAGAGGTTAGGTAGGGGAACTAGGAACATTTCATTTACATACTTCTACACTGTTTAATATGTTACAATGACGAGATACGTTTTTAAAACCCAGTTATGTTATAAAAAAAAATTATGAAAAAACTAACAACCCAAAATTAATGTTCACTGAATCACAGACATATAGAAAGTGTTCAAATGTGTGAGTTAGGACAACTGGGCTCCAGGCCATATGTGGGACCTTCAGAAAGCCCTTTCCCATTCCTCGCCCTCAGTCTCCTTCCATTTCGTTTAGAAAGGGATGTTTCCTTAAAACCTCTCAGTTCTTAAAATGCAAAAATGTTGGACACTGTATTTCTCCTATAATGCCTCCAAGAATCTATGAAAGGATGAGAACTTTCTCCTCAATCCTAGAGAAGGTTTATCTGTAAACAGAGGGGCAGGTAACAGGTCTTCTGGCGATCTGAGAATTTCCTGTCTCTAAATCGGCCCTCGAAGACACGTTTCCGCTTTGCCGCTGGCTATCAAGGTTCTCAGCTCTTAAGAGCTCACATGTACATTCATACCCTGGTTCCCTCCGTGCCGCGCTGTGGTCACAAATGCCAAGGGAAATGGAAAATGAGCCTGACCTTCTCACTCTCCCGCAGGAATGATTTGGTCCGAATGCAAGGAAATCTGGGAGGAGGGGCCGCGGGAGTACGTGCTGCACCTGTGGAACCTGCTAGACTTCGGGATGCTGTCCATCTTCGTGGCCTCCTTCACCGCCAGGTTCATGGCCTTCCTGAAGGCCAGCGAGGCCCAGCTGTACGTGGACCAGCACGTGCAGGACGACTCGCTGCACAACGTCTCACTTCCGCCGGAAGTGGCGTACTTCACCTACGGTGAGCCAGAGGGCGCTCTAGCGAGTCCTGCCTTGTGTTCCCGGGGCGTGGCCCAGGGCCCTGAGCTCGGCTCCACCTGCGGATCTGCTCCAACATAGCCCAGCTCCCTGTAGCACAAGCAGCTCGGTAGAATGTGCAATTAGTGACTATAAGAAATAAATTTTCGTGTGTTTAGAAGGATAGATTTGTTTTGGAAAGGCTCTTAGAACGTTTTCTGGGAGATTTTTTTTTCCTTTATTATTTTTTTTTAGAGCGTGAGCAAGGGCACGTGCGAGCAGTGGAGAGGCAGAGAGAAAGAGATTCTCAAGAAAGCTCCATGCCCAGCACCGAGCCCCTCTCAGGACTCGATCTCACAACCAGGAGACCGTGACCTGAGCTGAAATCAGGGGTCAGTCGCTTAACCGACTGAGCCCTACCCAGGCTCCCTGCTTTTTTTTTTTCTTTTTTTTTTTTTTTTTTAAGAAAGATTTCATTTCTGATGTGGCTCCAGGAGCAGTAAGAGGAAATGTATAGATGAAAGAATTTTCGTTCTGTATTTGATCCCTGTATTTTGTGCAGAGATAGGCCCTCAATTGCCCAATCCGAACGTTCTTTTCTCATGGCAAAATTAGTTTTTTTGGAGATGACTTAATTCTTTCAAACCACAAGGCCATATGGTGGGAGGTAGTAGACTGAAATTTTAATAATAATAAGAGTTACAGCATCCATTTATTGAGGACTTGCTAGGTGCCAGGAACTGTACAGACATTTTAAACCATAAACTCCAATCCTTGAAAAAGGCCTCAAAAAAAGGGTGGGGGGGAGGGTCTCTTCTGCCCCTATTTTCAGATGACGAAATGGGCTTCCATGGCAGGGCTTACAGTGTTCTCAGAAATACAGGAATACCTTGGATAGCAAGGGATCCTGGCCCAACATGAACTGAAAACCATTCAGAATGGCATGGTGCTTATGTTTCCAGGCTTTGGAGTTAAACTTAGATTCAAATTCTACTTCTACAGCTTACTCTGAGATTCTGTTTATCTAACTTTTCTGAGCCTTTATTTTCCCAAATGTAAAACCAGGAGAAAACCTATGTCAGAAAGTTTGTCTTAAATAAGATAGTGCATAAGAAGAATTTTGCATTGTGCTCTAAAAATATTAAAGGTTCACTAAATGGTAATAGTTATTATCAATACTGCCTATAAGGTCATTTTCCTGCTCTAACACTGTGCTTTCTGTACTAAAAGAGAAAGGGAAGTGGGGAGAAGAAACAGATTTGTGTTATTGTTACCAGTAAACTAGTTGAATAGGCATTCATTAATGGCAGCCACTACATTATGAAAGGTTTGAATGTCAAAAGTCCCTGTTACGTGAAGTCACACGGCTCCTGTGACCTCTGAATCTTCACAGTCAGGTAAAGCAATGAGCTGCAGAGGGCTGGCCATTTAATACAGCTGTTGAGTTGCTACCCATATTCCATATGGATTGTGTTACGCAGATTGTTACATGTAAATGTGGTAAGGAAACACCTACTGAGAAATGGCGAGTCTGGTAGTATTATAAGCCATTAGCTTTTCATTTGTTGGTTTAGCAAAATTAGACTTGTTAAAAGCAAAATGGGCTTGTACGTTTTCTCCTCTGTGCTATTCAGGGTTCATCAAAGAAAGATAAGAGAATCTTGATACTAAATTGGACAATTTTCTTTTTATTATTATTTTTGAGGGAGAGAGTGTGAGCAGAGGAGAGGGAGAGGGGGAGAGAGAGAGAGAGAGAGAGAGAGAGAGAGAGAGAGAGAATCTTAAGCAGGCTCCATGCTCAGCATGGAGCCCTACAAGGGACTCTATCTCACAATTGTGAGATCAGGAACTGAGGTGAAATCAAGAGTCAGACACTTGACCCACTGAGCCCCAGAAATTGGATGATTTTCTTTTCTTAGAGAGAGAGAGAGAGAGCAAGCAAGCATATGCACGAATAGGGGAGGGGCAGAGAGAGAGAGGGAGAGAGAGAATCCCAATCAAGCTCCGCATCATTAGTGCAGAGCCCTATGCGGGGGCTCAGACCCACAAACTATGAGATCATGATCTGAGCCAAAATCAAGAGTCAGAGGCTTAACCGACTGAGCCACCCAGGTGCCCCAAACTGGATAATTTTTTGAATTCCCTGATTCAGGCTGCAATATTGTCCACTCGTACCTTCTGTTTCTTTTAAGGATTGTGTTCAGGTCTCACCCAACTGCAAAGTACTGCACCTTGTTGCCCCTGCTTCGAGGTTCACCCTGAGTCTTGGAAATCTCTTGGCTCTGTCATAGTGTTCACTTGTGCTCCAGTTGCTGGGCAAGAGAGCCCCCTTGTGGCCATCTGGGCAGTGGTACCTTCCAACCTCTACAGCTCCGAATGGACAGATTCCAGTTTTTCAGGTTGTGATAGGACAATTTTTCTCAAGGAAAGAGCTCCAAAAAGAAGAAAATCCCTTTGTCTGAATTGTCACACTGCTGTCTGCTTTACAACAATCATAACTCTTACAAGGCAATGTAAATAGAATACTTTTTCACTAGAAATCCTGACCTGATCACCAGGGTCCGATGACAGCTAAATCTATCTTACTGCATTATAGAAGCAGCTTTTATTATTACAGTTAAGGTTTAATATGGTAAATTATAGGAGGGAAAAAAAGAAATCCCTTTTGGTGTTTCTTGTAGAAGTCATTTCATGTTACCCAAATGTGTTATTTATCCTTAGAGAGTGACAGATACATTTGAGAAACATAATTTGTTCTCCTTACTTGTCTTTCCTGGACTTCTGAGTTATGACCTTGATGAGAACATAGAGTCTATAATTGTGTTGTATCTCCAAATGTAATTTAGAATGCACTCCATGGAACTTTGTAGCAAACAGAGGCCTGGCTTCCCTTACTAAATGTTTCTTACTGCTCTTTATTATTATAATTGTTTAACACAGTCTAGCTTTGAAAATAAAGAAAAAGTTTCCTCTTCTTCCATTTCCCTTAGGGTGCCAAGAATTGCTATGTAATCTCCTTGCTATCTGCATTTACCTGGCTCTGAAAAAGACCCCATACCCCAAATCCAATCTTTAAAATGGCAATAATAATATCTACTCTACAGGACTGTCACTAAAATCACAGCTAATGTACAGAGTAAGGGCTAATTTAGGTTTCTCAATGTTTCCCAATTGATGTTTCACTTAGCACTTCTCAACAGGGAGACTCTTGGCTTTTTTAGCAGAACAATTTTCGTGCTACGGGTCTGTCTGGAGCGATGCGGGATATTAGCATCCCTGTAATCCTCCTGCCCCTGCTTCGTGAAAACAGCCGACACCCACATACAGTTCCCCAGGATGAAGGCGCCGCCCTCACCCGAGAAACACTGTACGTGCCGACACATAGCAGGGAGCTTTTCAGTGACAGACACTGTTTCTTGCGCCATTAGAACTGCAATAGGAACCCTTCACAGCTCTGTTCTGCTGCAGGAAGACACTCGGGGCTGCTGAGACTCACATCAGAGACCACAAACAGAAACCTGACCGCCCAGGACAGGTCCCAGGACTCTGGCCACCTGGAAAAGCACTCTCATAGCAAACCTGGATGACTGGTCACCACTTTGGAGACCCTAGCTCAAACACAGAGCAACTCTTCCAGACACACACTGCCTGAGGAACAAAACCCCAGAACGTTTTCTCGGGCAAGATCCTTCAGATTGCCGGCCCTCATGGGTGCTCATCTGTTTCGATTTGTGGCTAGTCCAAACTTGTGGTATTTCCTTCAGTCATTTAACAAACACTTATCAACACCCATCAGGTGCCAGGCCCTAGGCTGACTACGAACTTTATATCCATGATTTCATTTTACCCCCCACTACAGCTCTCTGAGGTTGACGAAATTACACCCAGTTTACAAATGGAGAAAATCCGGCTCCAAAACGTTAACTGACTTGCTTGCCATCATACAGCATCTGCATAGAAAGGCCACTGTCAACCTCAGGTCTGTCTGACTGTAAGCCCGTGCCCCGCCCCACCACCTCCTCGTGACGCTTCCCCAGTGACTAGAGCAGCCCCTGCTTGTGGAGCTCACACAATGGTAGGGAGGACAGTATAGGAAGCAGCACGGTAAGTTCCATGACGGAGGGTGCACAGATAACAAGGGAACCAAGGGGAACCGGGAGCCCATCTCAGTTTGTGGGAGTCACACAAGGCTTCCTGAAAGAGATGTCACTTGAGCAGAGTCTTAAAGGATGACCGGGAATGAGGCGGTCTTAAAGTGAGGGAAGAGCGCTCCAGCCAGATGGACTAGCACATTCCAAGAGGGAAGGTGTGGTACCTTCAGTGCATTGGAATCAACTTCAAGGGCAGGAATGGCAATGATGAGGTTAGAGGCCTCTAAAAATGCCTACCTGGTTTCTCCGCCAGAAACAAGTCACTACAGCAGATCCTGCCCCCCCCCACCCCACCCCACGAGTAACCCGGATTATTTTCTTTCAGCCAGGGACAAGTGGTGGCCTTCAGACCCTCAGATCATATCGGAAGGGCTGTATGCCATCGCTGTCGTGCTGAGCTTCTCCAGGATTGCATACATCCTGCCAGCCAATGAAAGTTTTGGACCCCTGCAGATCTCGCTGGGGAGAACTGTGAAAGATATCTTCAAGTTCATGGTCATTTTCATCATGGTATTTGTGGCCTTCATGATTGGAATGTTCAATCTGTACTCCTACTACCGAGGTGCAAAGTACAACCCAGCGTTTACAACGTGAGTAACCCAGGGCTCTCCTCGGAGGGTCTCCCTGCCCCCTCCCCCCTGGAATCTTTAGGAGTCTCTTCCAGGTGGCCCCTGGCACGTGTTTCCTTGGTGTTTCTACAAATTAACAGCAACTTTATCCAAGGGCAGCTTAGAGTTCAGGTTCTGGAGTTGAAAGAATCCAGTTTTTACTCTGTATTAGACCTTCATTTTTGCCACTTACGTTCCTCAACTTCTCTCACCTTTAGTTTTCTCTTCTTTAAAATGAGGATAAAAATAATACCTGCTTAATAGGGCTAGTCTGAAGATTCATTGCAAGGATACAGCTTATTCTCAATACATGAAAGCAAGGACTATTACTACCGTTCTTGCATTTGCCTGTGTTGCCTAAAAAACAGAGCCCAGGGCCAACGTTGCATGCCAGCGCTTTACTGGAGAAAGGCAGTCGCAAGCCAAACAAAATAAGACTGAAGTAAAGAGGAAAGTGGGGGGTGGGAAGGAGAGCAGATACAGGGTGCTGACCTAGCCACCATCTATCACAACGTACAGCATGGTCATGACATACTCTCTGGGAAGATTATATGGAAATAGCACATCTCAGAATAGCCCATCAGGATGAGAAATAGCCGGTTGATCAGCCACAGCCTTTCCATCTGCTATCTTCCATTAGTCACATTCGAAAACAAAAAGATTCACTCCAGAGGACACCAACTCACCTAGCACCTTGAAGACAGCCCTGGGGGAGCCATATCCACAAAGCATGAGAGATAGGTCTGCGTGTCGGTACGCTCAGCCGCCCTCTGCACCTGGCTGGGTGAACCAGTGACAGTGCATGGACACTGAACAAGTCCAGCGACATCGTGTGCATCAGCAGCAGCTGGGAAGGCCCAGGCAGGGAGGCAAGAGGCATGGGTACAAGCAGAGGCAAGGTGCTGTCAGGTCGACTGACGTTAGGGTCCAGTAGCGGCTGCTGCCCGCAGAGCAAGATAGTGCCATGGCCTCCTGCATGGAGGTGGTGTTGGAGCTCACTGAGCCTGTGTCCACACAGACCCAGGGCTCTTCCCCTCTGCGGGCAATGCCAGGCAGTCTCCTGGAGGGCCATCAGTAGCATGAGCAGTGGTCTAGTGGAAGACTCAAGGAGACCTGAGTTTACAACGTGACAAGGGCGTTTACTAGCTGATGGCCATATGCCAGGTCACTCGATTTATCCATGCCTGTGTCTTCACCTGGAAAATGGAAATGACGCTCTGCCTTGTTCATAAATCCCTTTAGGAATACTTGAAGTGGTTGTGCAAAGGGCCCACAGCACACAAGTATTACTGGTCTAGGTCTTCTCCTTGGCCCACCCAGGCTCAGGACTTCCCCCTGCTTCTTCAAGCTCCCACCCAGAATCTTGAAGGAAGGACAGTCAGATCTCCAGGCAGAAGCACAGCAGCTGGGACCTGCAGGGCCAGCACTTCCTGACATGGGTCCCCAGGAATCCTAAGTGGCCCAGAATTTGTTTCCTGGCCAGTAAAAATGGCTGAACCCAGCCACTGAGGTTCCCTGAGCAGTTCCCAGCTTGCAGCCCTTCTCCTGGAGAAATCGCCTATCAGGGGAAGACACTTAGCGCCGAGAACCCAAACCAAGAACAAGGAGCACACTGTACCCCTGAGCTGAGAATCATGGACTCGGCTGCCTGGCCCACAGGACCTACCTAGAAGGGCGGGACCCTGGTGCTGCTGAGCCACAGAAGCGGTTACTCTCTGGCACAGAGTAGTTTGTGTTTACAAAGAGCAGGTGCCTAGCCCAGGGCTGAGAAATGCACCGGAGAGATGCCTGGCTCTGCCCTCAGCCCACAGCAGCCCAAGGCTCAGACAGACCAGGTTTCAGACTGAGCTCTCCTCTTCCCAGAGGGGAAGCCGGCCGCGTGGCCTTGGGCAAGTGCTTAAATCCCCTGGGCCTCAGTGTCCCCAGGTCTGAAGTAAGAAGACCAAGATGACCAACCTCACAGGATTGGTATCAACAGTATCAAATGCAGGGCATGGTGTACAAGGGAGCTCCAGTGAATGGCAGTGAGGAATAAGGAAGCGGGGGAGGGTTCACTGCAAGAGCAGACACCTGGGTACTGATTTGGCTCAACAGGACCCTTTCTGAGCAGCAGCCTCATTTACAAACTGTTGTGCAGATGAGGCCAAGTATATTATTGAATCAGCTGGACTACTTTACATGACTCCAATACTCAGTGATTAGCTGTTGCAGGAACGAAATAAGCTTGAATCACCCAAAGGCAAGTTCGCTCTAGATCTGCTAGATGTACCCACTCAGCATGGGATGTGGGGGTTATTGAACAACAGTCACGATGTCCACCAATGAACAAAGGCTCTTAACGCTCTTTGGTCGGGCCTCGGGGTCCCTCCTGTGTTTCCAGTCTAGCACAATGCCTCGTGCACGCGGTATGGCTCACTAAATTCTTTGTGAACAAGAATGATGGAATGAACAGGGGAAACAAAGCCAGGTTCTAGGCAGTAGAGTTATCCAAAGACTGGGGATCTGACCATGTGAACTTCTGTTCCTTTTCTCAGAAAGGACCCTGGGTATTCTGTGCAAGCCCTCTCCCTGTTCCTCACAAGGAGCCTGTACTACTGGCCCACAGTTGCTCAGAAGGTCAGTGCAAGGACACAGGAGAAAATGAAAAAGGTCAGACCTAAGAGCAGGGCTCACCTGGCCACAATTCCCAGCTAGACGCACCACCGCTAATCTCTAGAAGGAATCAGTGGGAATCAGGAAAGTCATGGGAAAAGATGAAAGCAGAAGAAAGGGGCAATGCGGTTGGCTTGTTCCATGTCCTGGGAAGCAAATGGAGACCTTCCAGACACGAGAGATCCAACCAAAGAGGACCCAGGCCCTCCAGGATGGGGAAGGGAAGAAAAGGTGTGGCAGAGGCAAGCACAGTGGAGAAAGGACAGGGAATTTATGGCCTTGGCAGTTCCTAAAATGGGATGTGCAGCTGTGAGGGCATGTGATTGAACAGGAAACAGTCAATAGAGCGGTGAAGTAGAGAAGAAAGAATGGATTTTTGTAAATGTCATCTTTCACCCTTTGCTCTCTAGGGTGGTTCCCCTAAGAGATCTTTGATAAGCAAAAAGCCACGTTAGGATAAATGAGATGTGCGCTCTCAGGGACTCAGAACTGTGTACCAACTATGCTGGTGATAAAGTTGAATGACCCCCTCTCAGGTGAATGTGTGCCCTTCCCCAGGCCACCCTGCCTAGCTCCAGATCTTCCCTCTAGACCTCCCACAGGCTGGGGGCTTCTCTCCTGTAGAATTTGGAGCTTGTAGGGTAAGATGGGTCCCCTCATCTGCTTCTAAAGAGTCAGAAGACTCAATCCTCCAGAAAGGAAATCTGGGCTGGAACACACTGCAGGCATCACCCCTCCCTTCGCTGGTCCCCCAGCCCCACACCTGCCATGTTCAAGGGCAGCTGGGGTTCCTAAAGGCTGTTCAGAACCCACTTTGGAAGTTGGCTGTGAGGCACCAAGAGACAGCTGCCCCTTCAGAGCCCTGCTCACTGCTCACCCTAGGGGTGCAGTCCCAGTTTAGATCACAATAGCCAGTCCCCCCTGCATCTCGCCAAGTTACAGCCTGTCCCAAATGACAGGGCTGGGAACAAAAGGAAAGAGAACAAAGGTTTCAGAGCCAATTGCAGACCCTCAGGCCTCAGCCCAGACCTGAACACCCCCCAAGTGTTCCAGTTCTTCCCTCCCCACCCCAAATTCCCGTTCCATCCATCCAGCAGACCTCGGTGAGGGGGTTAGAAGAAAATAGACAGACTGAACTATTTCTGCTCAGGTATGAATAAATGCACAGTAGGAACAGTCTTAAGTGAGATCAGTGGTTCTCAAACCACATAACCATCTAGGGAAACGGCTGAACTGAGGACTTCTGAGATCCCACCCCCTAGAGACTCTAATCGCAAAAGTTCCAGGGTAGGTCCCAGAAGTCTGGATTCAGGGGGGCTCTGTGAAGGTGGTCCGAGGGCTACAGGGTGACAAACGCTGATGCTATCCAACCTCATTACTCAGATGGGGACAAAGAGGCCGCTCTCAGCGGTGTGTATTTCAAAAGCAAAGGGCTTGTTCACCTCAGTAAGTGTCTCATTGGTAGACTCTCAGGCTCTGCAAGTGGGATTTGTTTTTGTAAGTACGAGTCAGAATAGGTAGCCAAATCCCGTCAGCTCCGGAGTCCGATCCTATGAACACTTCGCAACGTGTCAGCCTCCGTCCACTTCAGAACCCAGGGCACTCTCAAAGGGCTGGGTTATTTTTCTCAGTCGCTTCTGTGTCGGGCCGCCGGCTGAAGGGGGGCAGGGAGGTGAGGGCATGGGTCATTGGCTGGTGAGCTGGGCCTGTCTGTGCATGACAGATAGTGCACCTGCTGGCAGCTCATTATCTCTAAGCGGCTCCTATGAGAAACTGTGAATGACCGAAGGGGAGGAAGAGACAGCGCTCAGACAAGTTTTATGCTCTCAGAGTACAAAATCAAAGTATTCCAAGACAGGGGTCAGGAAGTAGAGACAAAGTTGAAAAAGTCGCCAAAGAGTGCTCTTCTTTAAGCAAGTCTTTAAGAAAAGTTGCTGATTCTGTTAGGAATTTTGTTCTTATTACGAACACATCTTTAACTTTATCGTGGAAGTCAGCAGGCAAAGAGGATCTGCCTTTTGAGGGGGTTGTTTTGAGATTTTCAACTTACAGACTGTATGGAAACCATGGGGTTCCAGCACTCTGGTTACAGTGTTAGAGAGACCAAAAGCCCTGGGCTCGCTGATGAAACACAGCTAGGCAAGAATGCCTACAAAAAGGGTTGGCTTGGGTCACTTAGATGTCTTAGTTGGTTAAGTGTCCAACTTCAGCTCAGGTCATGATCGTCTGGTTTGTGAGTTCGAGCCCCATGTCAGGCTGTCTGCTGTCAGCACAGAGCCCACTTCTTTGTATCCTCTGTCTCTCCTGCCCCCTTTCTGCCCCTCCCCCATGCTCTCTCTCTCTTTCTCTCAAAAATAAATATTTTTTTTAAAAAAGGTAGGTTTCCTTGTACTCTGGTTGTGACCATAGCAGGACAGGGACACAGAGGAGAACAGGAGCAATGGGGGGCAAAGAGGTGGCCCAGAGCAGGGAAGTGAAATTATTAGCCAAAAATAATACCTCTCCTAAGGTTATTCTGTCTCCCCAGGACTCATTTTCATGGAAGGAGTTTCAGCAGTGTAAGCAAAATCAGAAGCTTCTGTTTTCCATGACGGTTATGGAAAATTTCCACATACTATAAAGGGAGAGATTCATATGGCCGCCAGGGGCAGGAGGTGCTGATTCAGCTCCCCCAGCCCCATGGGGCCACAGAATAGCCAGGTCCTCCTTCCTGGAGGGGCACTGGGGCTGGGGCAGAAGCTCCTGAAGACTCTGCCTCACATAGCCCACCGCACCCCAGAACTGCTGTGTCACCCTGTTGCTGAACAATTCGCGACACACACATGATCTACACTCTCACTTAATCCTCCCAAGACTGGACTGACACAGACACTACTACCCAAAAACTAAGGTTCAGAGAGACATTAGGCTTTCCCAAGACTCCAGAGCCAAGAAAAGGACCTGAACTCAGATCTGCCTGACTCCTATTCTTGACCTGAAATTCCCAAAAGTGGGATCCCTACCCCCATACGACAGCTCCAAAGTCAAGGGTGAGTCTCTGTAAAAGTTGGGTGACTTTCCTGTGGCACTAAACTCTACAGAAGATCCTACTGGATTCAGATGTACCTATTGTTGAGAACCTAAGAGCTCTACATACCTTATTTCTAAATATCTCTTGATTTCAGCTCAGGTCATGATCTCACGGTGTGGGATCAAGCCCTGCATTGGGCTCTGCACGGGTGGCACATAGCCTGCTTGGGATCTTCTCTCTCTCCATCTCTCTCTCTCTGCCCCTCCCCTGCTCACACTCTCTAGACAAACATTAAAAAAAAAAAAGACTATCCTCCTGTCCCTGAGGAACTCATAAACAAGTGGGGAATTAAAAAAAAAATAGCATCATTATTTCACCACATCAAAGGGTACTTGGGCAGCACGGTGAGGAGGAAGCACTGAACTGTGCCCAGCAGGGTCAGGGAAATCTTTATGGAGGGGGTGGCCTTGAAGGATCTTGGAGGATGACTAGGAGGTCATTCAAAGTAAAGGAGCAGAGAATTTTTGGAGGACTTCCAATAAGCAGGAGTTTGGGGAAATGAGAGATTACATAAAATAATCCAGGAGAATCCAGGTCGTGAAGGACTTTACGAGTCCGGAAAAGCTGGTGCACTTGTTTGAAGGGTGCTTTGGAAGGGGTGAGACGGGAACCCCAAGATCGGGATTTTATCATGAGTGAAAATACCCACAGCCCCTCCCCTCAAGGAACTTGCAGACTGGCTGGGAAGACAGGTCACAGGAATGAGGGCATGTTTACAAAATGAGATGTCCTGAGAGAAAGGACCTTAAAAGAAGGGCAGCTCCCAGGAGAGCTGAACTAGGTCCATTAGGTGGCTGCAGCAGGGAGCCATGGGAGAGAGGACAGGACCCTGACCTGGGCAGTGCCCGTGGGATGGAGAAAGGAGATGGAAAGGGACCCTGGGGAGGCAGGAGTGGAGATGTAATGACTGACTGAACATTGGGATTCTGAGGGAAGGAGGATGTTCTTTGGGTTTTGACAGTTGGAAGGCCCTAGAAGGACCTGGGGGAGGCCATCTGGAGGAGCATAGGATGGAGAGAAAGGCAAGAGTGCTGGTGGCTCAGGGGAGAGATGGGGGCTTCCACCATCCCCGGGAACCATAGCCAGCAGAGCCGAAGGCAAACACTCAGATTCAGGCAGATGCCTGGAAGTCTGTGTCCTAAAGGGTTGGAGGAAGTGTAGGGCCTTGAGAAGGAAGGCCCCATGCTCACAGCGCCAGGGGCCAAGCAGAGACTTGCCGAAGGAGCAAAGTAGGCTCTTCAGCTAAAAATGCCATATTGTTCTTTGTAAACAGAAGAGAAGAGCCTGAGATTTCCCTGGCCCGAGGAAGAGAAAAGAAAGGGAGACAGATGAGCCATACAAGCCCCGAGATGTCTAAAAAGCAGTGATGAGCCCCAGGGGGGGAGGGCCTCCTGACAGCAAAGGGTCATAGGGCCAGGAAGGATCTGGCTGCAGAGGAGGTCCTGCTGGGGCAGCAGAGGCTGGATGCTATTGCCCACTAGTAAGACTCGCTATAACCAAGCGCTAGGTAAGAGAAACCAGGGAAAGCCCACGTTGTGGCATCGCCGGACTGTGGCCTGCTGCCATGCACACTCTTCTGGCACAGCCCAATGAATGTGTCTGTAGGTGGGAACCAGGAACGGAACCGGCCAGCTGGGCTTTAGAGGGGACACATTCTCCCAGGATTCCGGGTCGGTGGTGAAATCTGGGCATCTCTCATACAGAAGTGTTATGTCATAGTTTACTATATTCTGAAAGCTATAATCTCGCCTTTCATCTTTGAAATTCAAGCTAGGCGTAAGGGTTTGGGGGAATAAGGGGGCTTATTATGACCTCTGTCATGGGGGAAAAACAGTAGGAATGTTCTGAAACTTGGCAAAGCAGGCAGCAGGGGTCACTGAATGGGGTCCGGGTCAGGCTCAGAGAGGCCGGGCATCTGGAAATGATCATTATGTTTCAAAAAAATAGTTTGAGTCTAATATAAGTTCTCATCTTTGCATAATTCTCCAGGAAGTGATAAAAACATAGATCTTTTCCCGGACCAGTTCAGAAGCATGAGTGCACCCATTATGGCAGCACTGTACTCTCATATGATGTTCATTTAGCCTGCTCTTCCTGCTTATTCATGACATGACATTTTAAAAGCCTGGTTGGTACCTTTAAGCTTCTGGAACAGGCTGGGAGCCCACAAGTTCATGAGCGAAAGAAAAGCTTGAGGATAGACAGAAGATGTGCTCTCTTCGATGGCAGCTTCATAGCATATTTCCAGGCCCTGCTCCACATCTCCCATCTTGTTCTCAAACTGACCATCGCCACGTTAATGTGGAGAGAGCCCTACCTTTCTATTCACTAACACTCGATCCTAGGGTGGCAATAAGAATGATCAAATTGCCCTTCCCCAAAGCGACAGAGTGACAGGAAACGGCTGTCCATGGTTGGCTCTAGAGATATTATCAGAAGCGCTATTCCTTGGGTGGGTCTGAAGCCGGCCGGCTAAGACCAAGTCACCTCGTGCCTCGGTTTCCCAGCATTCAATCATTTATTGACAACAGGTGTTTACTGAGTCCCTCCTATGAGCTGGGGCGGGGGGTGGGGGGGAGCACATGTCTGGGCACCCATGACAGAGCAGTGTGCAAATCAGTAGGCGCTGCCCTCATGGAGGTCACACTCCTCCATGGACGGGAAAAGAAGGACAAGAGGCAAAAAAAAAAAAAAAAAAAAATTTAAAAACTAAAACAGAGATAAAGAAGATCATTATAGAGTAAATGCGGAAGGCTAGGAAAGAAATATAAACACTGCACGCAAGAGTAAGCTAGGGAGGCCTCCTTCAACAAGGGCATCAGGCCCTGTCTGAGCCCCTGACAATCAAGTTTACAGCGTGATGCCTGAGGAGAATGAGGGGCGGCCACTGGCCACTCATAGAGAAGGGGGAAGGGCCTTCCAGGCTGAGGGAACACTGTGGCTGCAGTCAGGGAACCCTCAGGGAGTCAGACTATGAGGGGCCTTGAGGCATCCTCAGTGACTGAATGGATCCTTTGAGGGAAAACCACTAAAGGGGAGGGGCAGGTTCCCACTGCTATTTTCAAAGGATTATGCGGACAGTTGATTGTAGGCTGTGCGAGACTCTCAGCCTGATGCTGGAGCCTAATGCAGTAAAGAAAGGAAGAAAAAACGCATAATAACAAGATCAGTAACATTCATCGCATATTTGTTACCTGCCAGGCAGTATTTTAATGCGCTTCACAAAGCATTTGAATTAATTCATCTAATCCTCACAACAGCCCTATGAAGGAGAAACTGTAGAGTTTTCCCATTTTACAGCTAGAAAAACAGAGGCCCGGAAAGGCTGTTATTTGGCCAGAAGCTCACATTCAAAGTCAGGTTTGCCTGACTCAGAAACTGCTTCTGACTACCTCCCCAGAGCCCTACCTGTCCTGACAGTGGGGTCAGTGCTCCACATTCTATACTAGGGTCTGGAGTTCCAAGGGTGAAGAAGAGACAGCTCTGCCCTCCAGGAGCAACCAGGCCCCCAGTATGAGTAAGTCCAGGCTGCACAGGGTTTGTGGACCCCCGTTCCCTGGCACTGATTCTGGGGCCAGCCTCATCTATTTCTGGACACTCTAAATCAAACTTCTCATTTAGGACCCGGGATAAACCAAGAGGTAATTCAGGGACACAACCTTGCAGAACATGAGGGGCAAGGTTCAGACTTCCTTGGGTGTCTGCCTCTCTCCGCTCACCTTTGAGCCTGGCCCGGCAGCCCTGGGTCCCCACAACTGGGCATTAGAGAAACCCAGCGCTCGTGCAGGGTCTCTGTATACTCCAAGCTCTGTCATCCATCTTCCCAGCCTGGATGGCAGGCAAGCATCATCTCTACCTCAGCAGATCTCTAGCACAGGACCCGCTATTGTCTTCCCAACTTGAGAAGCAGCCTTTCGGGAGCTAGTCTCCTGCTTAATTTTAGCCTGCTATGTGCAGCTTTGGGTGGATAACCGAACTGAACTGTTTGGGGGAATGGGGGGGGGGGGTGCTGGGCAGAGTTCCACCGCCCGTGGGGAGGGCATCATGACATTCTGAAGAAGCGGCAATTTTCCTAACAATCTCCCCAAACCCTCGCCTTGTTGATCAGTTTGTTCTCTGAAACCCATACACAACCGCCTCTTCGGGCAACATGTTATTAAAGCCCCATTATCCAGGCGAGACAGACCTGGGAGAGAACTGATTACCATGCCCCGGCCTTCTGCCTGACAAATCAGTCCCAGCCTTCCCCCGACACACACCCCCGCACAGTGGGAGCAGGGGTGAATCACAGCCTATTCAACATCACTCACAGGCGCTTTTCCTCTGTTCCTTCATTAGGAGCACTTCTTATGCTAGGCTGGCCTATTGACTCAACTTTTCAGTCCCTTCCAATACAAGCCAAGAGTCAATGCCACAAGACAGCCTGGGCTGGAGAAGTCAGAAAGAGGATTTGCATGAAATCAAGGGTTTGTGATGATCTTTGCAGGTAGGAAGGAAGATGGGCTTTTTCAGTGAGGTCAATAAGCACCTGAATTATTAGCTGCATTCAGCCCTGTGTGGCAGCACTGGAGGGGTTGGTGTGATGCCGGGTAAGGCCAGGCCAGCAGAGCACGCGTGCCTTCTACAGCCTTGCAGCATTCTGTCACCTAGCTGGGGTTGCTTTAGACTGGGACCTCCACAAGGACAGAAGCAAGGTCTGGGGTACACTGCCTGGCACACAGAGTTCAGTGCATATCTGGCAAATAAACAAACAAAAATAACAGCTACCATCTTTTGGACTTGCATTATGTACATTACATAAGGACGTTCGGTCAATCTTCACGGCAACTGAGTAATAGAGCACCTCTATGCCCTTTCACAGATGAGCAAAGCGAGACCCAGAGAGGTTTTGTAACATGCCCGGACTCACACAGCCAGTACCTGGTGGAGCTGGGATTTGAACCCAGCCACGCACCTCTGCTCTTACTTACTACCCCTCCAGCTATGTCTGTGAAGCTTCTTGTGATGGACACAGTTGAAGGAATCTGTGACAAACTCGGTAGACAGGCAGAGTGGTTTGGAAGAGGATGTGGAACCGATGGCCACTATCTCTGGGAGTAAGGAACCTCACATTTAGCCTTGAGACCAGCTGGTTGACACTAGGGGCTTTGTGTGAGACAAGTGGCTTCACGGCGATTATCAGCTAAGCCAGTTCCAAGACCCTATCTTCCTGAAAGACAGCCCCCAACCTCCACAGTGACTGGCCTTCTGCCCCATGCCCTAGGTCCCCTAGCTCCTGAAAATTGTGGCTAATAATTAATACATAACGCAGAGAGCATCACAACCTCATGAAACACTGAGGCCAGCTTCCGTGCCCACGCTCTTGACACTTGTAATATACTACTGGCTCCTTTCCAAGGCCAGCCTTCTGAGAATATATTATGGTAGGTTTCCAAGGTCAAAGTAACACAGCCTTTTCCCACTCAGGGCAATGAGGACACGTTTCATTTATTTCCTGCCACATATTAAACCAGAAGATGCCGCTAGCATAGCATTTCAAGTTAACTGTGAAGCTCTACTTACCATAAAAAGCATCAAGTTTTCATAGAAGTTTCTTTACCCCCCTTTTGCTTCCTGCAAGGATGTCTGCCATTTTTCTGTTGATTTATAAGATCTCTTTATATAAGAAAGACATCCAGTGTCTGTCACCGTATCACAGATAAAATTTCTTTTCTCACTTAGTCTTTTGCATGTCATTGTTCGTTATTATGCCTTTGTTGTATACATGTAAAGTTTTACGGGGTCAAATCTCTCCATCTTTCCCTATCTTCTGAAATGTCTCCCAGCCCAAGATTATATAAATAACAGTATTTTATTCTTTTTTTTTATTTTGTCATTTTGTAACATTGACCTCTTCGATTGCATTCAGAATTTACTTATATGGCTTGAGCTATGGGTAAAATATTGTACTGACTACCGTTTAGCTAATTGCACATAATTCAGCCCCTAAGGTCCCTCCTGAGAAACAACAAGAAAATTAATCTATTCAGTTAATCTAGTTCATGTCAAGAAGGGTAAGTACACAAGAAAGACCCAACAGATACCAAGGATGAATCTAGCCATTTTGGATTATTCATGCTGATGGACCCAGCTTTTCCTAAAAGGAGGTCTTTGCTATGACAACCCATTTTTCCCCATAATAGGGGGACACAGGGCTAGGGACACTCCCTAAAGAGTTTATGAGAGATTGTTAAAAACGTATACTTTGGCTAAGACCCCTTCCTGCCCAGTCAGGTGCATATGTTAATGAGCTGGAGGGGGTCACTTTCATGCTGGGGTCATAGCCAAATTCCGATGCAGAGACTGATCTTTAAAATATAGAAATGAAACAGGTATGAAGATTGTCTGGAAGCCAGATAACCAAAAGTGTCAGCAGTCCAAGGGGGCAGGAGTAGAATCTGATGGAGGAGGAGCTGAGCCACGAATTGGATTTAGGGATCTGTAAATATTCTTTTACTAGAACACATACCGCTTAGCGGGCTAGCTCTGCCTCCTTCAGATTATTCTGTTACATAGAATGCCTAAGTGAAGGCATCAAGGATAAATCAGAGCTTAGTGGCAAAATTCATAGCAAGAAGCAAATGAGAAAAAAAAAAAATACATGCTGAATCTAGGCCAGTTTCCCTAATCAAAATTCAGAAGACTTTCCCTGAATGTTCTATAATTGCCTGCTTCATTTGTGTCAGCCAAAGGTTTGCGGGGTTTTCCGAGGTAAGCAATGGAAGATGAATTTCTGTAAAGCATCTCCCAGTTGCATATGTTATCCGTTTCTTAGGACGTTCATGGTAAGTGCACAAATCCTGGACCAATGCCTGCCTGCCCAGTCCCTTGCTGAGATAGTGTGCCCTCCGGTTTTCTGCTGATCCGATTGGGAAGGGAACAACTGTCAGAGAGATCACATTCTGCCGTCTCCTTCCAGTTTGGGATTTGGGGCTCATCCACGGGTTCTCTGCCACTGTTTCCTTCCACTAGGGTGATAGCCAAAAGCTTACCTCTTAATCGAAGGCAATACCTGCATGGAATCATGCCCACACACTGAGTGCCATCTTTTCCACACAAAATGGATGCTTTATCTCACAGGAAGAATAACATCTTTCTCATAATAGCATCAGGAGCTGGGGCTCTAAAAGAATGGCCTGATACCCAGTCATTACTTCCAAACCCTTCACTAAATTCCTTCCTATTAAAAGTAAAATGAATTAAATATTCCAACCTCACAGTTTTCAAAGAAACCAGAAACAAGTGATGACAACAAAAACCCACTTCAATTTTCAGTTTTCAGACTCGGGGATGCATAGGGAATGAGTCAAACAGCTGGCTAGACGCACACATACACGTACGCCCACACGTACTCACACACAGGAGAGCTGAAAATTCATGCGAGTCAGAGCTGGATTTTTAGCCCAAGGGACAAACACTAGTATTTTGTACATCTTGTCAAATAAATACCAGTCCTTAAGAAACACTGATATTTTTTTGAGATCTAGCTAATCCTGGCCACTGTGGGTGAGTGTTGAAAACCTGAAATGTTAAAGAGAAAAAAGAAAGTGCTTTCTCATCATGTACCTCAAAACTAGATGCACACCAGAAGAACTGCCTATAACCCTTCGGATGTTACCAGATGCACGGGTGTGTTCTAAACCACCCAACCCAAACCCAGCTTTCTCATTGGATTCTACGTTGTAAACCTCACGCAAGGACCTAGCCACGAAGTATAGACCGTGAAACATGCTTGGATCTGACTGTAAACACTAGGGTATTCTCATAAGTTCATAGTCTCTAAAGAGTCAAAGATCAGTGTCCTAAAAGCCAGATCTTCCCCGCAGTGCCCTCCAAACACATGGAATGTCAACCCTGAGTGAGCTGTAGGGTGAGGCTTAGACAGTTGCCTGGTAAACGTGAATAATACGGACACACCAAACTCCCTGTTCTCGTAACTCAACTCCAGTTGAGAGGATGTGAGCTATGTGGCTGGCCACACTATCCAGAGCCAGGGGGTGGGAAAGCGTGGTAGTTAGAAGTACATGCTTTTGGAGACCTCAGATGTGCGTGGGCCTGCACCCCACCTTCCGGTAGGGCGCCACTGAGAAAGGGTAAGGCTCTGAGTGCCCGTGCTTCCATATGTAAATGGAGGTAGTAAGATGATCACGAGGCTTAAGTGAGCTGCTCTGTGACCAGTGCCAGGAACTGATGATGCTGCCTCTAACAGTGGACACCATCCTTCCCCCCCCCCACATTCACGTGGGGCTGGGAGGTCTGAGAAGAGACACTCAAGAGGAGATTTTAGGAAGAATGTGCTTTCTGAGGCTGATAGCGTATAAGAACAAACATGTGCCCTGGTGTTGAATTTTAAATGTTTAATTTTTTAATTTTTAAAAATTAATTTTAAATATTTAAATGTTTAATTAGGGGCCCCTGGGTGACTCAGTCGGTAAGGCATCCGACTTCAGCTCAGGTCATGATCTCACGGTTTGTGAGTTCCAGCCCCGCGTCAGGCTCTGTGCTGACAGCTCAGAGCCTGGAGCCTGCTTCGGATTCTGTGTCTCCCCCTCTCTCTGCCCCTCCCCTGCTCATGCTCTGTCTGTCTCTGTCTCTCAATAATAAATAAATGTTAAAAAATTTTTTTTAAATAACTTTAAAAAAATGTTTAATTACTTGCAAGATTAAAACGATACCATAGCCCAGAGTCCCAATAGATGGACTGAATGGAAAAGAAAGAGACTGCCCTTTATAATATTTTTGTCAAAGTCTTCTTAGAAATCTGAACCTGCTATTATTTCAGAAGACCTGTCTCCACCAGCCAGCCCAGCCCCACTCCGGGATAACCACCAAAGTCTGGGTGACGGGAACTTTTGTGCAAAGAGTGTTAGCAGATGCAGAACTGCCTGAAGAGACTGTCTTTCATTACAGGGTTGAAGAAAGTTTTAAAACCTTATTTTGGTCCATCTTTGGCCTGTCTGAAGTCATCTCGGTGGTGCTGAAATACGACCACAAATTCATCGAGAACATCGGCTACGTTCTTTACGGCGTTTATAACGTCACCATGGTGGTCGTGCTGCTCAATATGCTAATAGCCATGATCAACAACTCGTATCAGGAAATTGAGGTAAGACCAGCTAAGTGAAACTGTTCTCTATCCTTTGGTTTAATTTGCGTGGCTGTTTGCCGCAGTGAGGGTAATGATATTAGAAGCCCGTGAGTTATGACATGTGAAGCCGAAACAGCAAATGACCAGCATTCTTCCTACGGGGCTCCAAGGAGCTCTTTCGATCAACCCGCCACGTGGCAGGGTGGCCACCACACATAAAGTGGCCCAACAAGGGTGGGAAGAATCAGGGTCTTGAAGCTTCCCTCTTTCACATGTCCCCTCAGGACAGCATGCAGGAGGCCCATGGCAAACTGGAATGACTGTATCTTTTAGCCAACACTCCCTCTGCCTCTCACGTATTATTTATTAAATGCCTACTCTATGAAATGCCTGTGCTTAGGCACTGGTGACACACAGACAACTAAGACAGTCCCTGCCCTCTAAGAACTCTGTCCTTTGAGAAAACCAGCTACATCAGTCAACAAAGTGCAGTGTCCTGGGCCCCGCACACCCAGAGAAGTCTTACCAGGTGCACGAGATCGGCAGCAGAGAAGCATCCAGAGATGATGCGTCAAGGCCATTCGAGGACTAATACAATTTTTCCAGATAGCTAAGGGAGTGCAGAGAATGTATCAGAGGGGGCGGCTTATCAAAATCTAAAAGGCACACACCGTAAGCTAGTGATTGCAGCCTTTTTGGGAAGAGCAAGAAGTTAAAAACAAACAAATGAGCATTAACAGGAATCTAGTGAAGTGGATTACGATGCATCTGGACAGCAGGATGCTGTGTGGCCTGTAGAAAGAACCAGAATGCTCTCCCTGTACGGACGGATGGGGAAGGACCTGCAAATTATAGCACTAAGTAAAAAAAAAAAATCAAGTTGCAGGACAATGTTTGTGGTGCGCTTTCGCTGTGTGAGAAAGGAAGAAAAGGGCATCCGTGCTCATTTGTAATTGGGTAAGCATTTGAAAAAGAAGCCTGTAAAAGTACCCAGACCAAGCATAGCAGGGGGATGCCTGCTGAGAGGCGGTAGCTGGGGGGCAGAAATCTTATTATTGTTTTACTTACTATAACGTAAAATAAATAAGCTAAAAATTAATGAAACACACTAACCTCTTTTGAATTGACTCAACAATTCCAGTTCGAGGAATAGATCCACGCAGAAATACGATTTTAATAGATGTTCACTGGAGGGAAAACGTGGAGATAGCCCATCAACATCAGAGCATTTCAATAACCTCTGATACAGTATAGACTTCAGAACACTGTATATACAAGGAGAAAAACTTGTTTGTGCTGACAAGACAAAATCTCTGTGATATTGTTAAGTGGGGAAAAAGCGCAAGTTGTAGAAAAAATACAGGATTGGAAAATCTTATCTACATAACAATACGAATGCATATGAAGAAGAGAGGGCATCTCTGCCCCTCCTCTGCTCACGCTCTGTCTCTCTCTCAAAAATAAACATTAAAAAAAAAGAAGAAAGAGAGAAAGAAGAGCAGAGAAAGGTAGAGAAAAAGTAGCACACTCTTGACCCAGGGCATCCTCTGGGGAAAGCAAGAAAAGGAGAGAGATTGGAAGGGGACTGTCACATCTGCCTGGTATATGCCTGTGTACTCAAGCCTTGTATAAGACAAGTATTAGTGTATTTCTCACACAGAAAATAATTAAAGACCTCCATGCATTCGTTTGCTAGGCTGCCACAACAAAATACCACAGACTGAGGGGGTGAACACAGAAACGATTTCTTCACAGTTCTAGAGGTTCAAAGTCCAAGAGCAAGATGTTGGCAGAGTTGGTTTTTTCCAAGGCCTCTCTCCTCAGCTTGCAGAGCGCTGCCTGCTCCTGGTGTTTTCAAAGGGCCATTCCTGTCTGTGTAAGCATCCCTGGTAACTCTACCACTACCACTCCTTAGGAAGACACCAGTCATGTTAGATCAGGACCCACCCTAGCAATGTCATTGAACCTTACTCACCTCTGTAAAAGCCCTGTCTCCAAATCGAGGCACATTCTAAGGCACTGGGGTTAGGGCTTTAACATATGAATTTTAGCGGACACATTTGGCTCATACACCCCCCCCCACACACACACACAGTCCAAAACAGTTTTCTGAACAGTAGGAACATGTGCCAAGGAGGGAAGGGTGAAACAATGTGGTATTTTGGGCCTACAGGAGGGCAGGCTGTACAAGGAGAAGAAGGAAGAGGTAAGAGGAAGAGGTGAGCCAGCATGAAGCCTAGTCTCTTCCCCACTCCCCCCGCTGCCACCCACAGGAAAATGCAACACTATATCCCTGGACAAACACCTTTTTTTTAATGGTGTACATATTTGGTCTCTTACGTGGATGAGCTGTTGCTAACCAGCCCCCACCCCACCCTTCTGGGCCTCAGTTTCCCCATATGTAAGAGAAACCACATGGCACCTAGAGAACGTGCAGACCTCTGTACCACTCACCCTGGGCATTGTACTCCATCCTAACAAGCACGCCATGCTTTGGTCCAAACGAATGTGGCACGTAAATCACTGTGGCTCAGTGTGGAGAGACGCCCACTAGTTGGGGGCGGGGGTGGGCAGAGCCATGATGTCACGTGGGCTTGTCACGTCCAGTTACCCAGCACTGCATTGCATCACGGTTCACTGCAGCCCACACCTCCCCTCGGGGCTCTGTGCTCCTTCTCAGGGGAGAGCGCTTGTGCCCTCCCAGCCTGCCGGTGGTGCGGGGACAAGGACCCTGAGACACAGAACGAGGCCACTAGATGCTGCCCAGTGTTCATGGTCACACTGAACTTTGATGAGGTATAAATTTGTGAATCCTTCCACAAGAACGCTTATTTACTCGGTCAACAGATCTCGAACACCTACTCTCCAAATCCGCGGACCCACCTGCCTCTACACCTGCCATGCCCCCACCTGCCCTCCCGTGGCTGAGAGAGAGGCCTTCTCCATCCGAGCTGCCCCGCCTGGATGCCCTAGCTCCTTGCCCTCTCTCTTGCCTCCTCAGGGGCCACCAATGCACTCATCCCTGCTCCACGCATATCTTCGCCCTACCTGTCAGCATTAAATGAGACTCTGGATCTTAAAAAAAAAAAAAAGTAACAAAAAAAAATCCTCCCTCCATCCTGCTTTCCATCTCTTTCTCTCCTGCTCTTCCTGGCAACTTTCTCAGAAAAGCTGTTTACACTCCTCATGCCTTCTCTACTCATTAACTCCCACTCTTCTCCACCCCCCACCCAACGCACACCCGACTTGGTAGAGAACTACTCACCCCCTGGAGCCCAGCTCCAATACCAGCCATCAGGCAGCCTCCCCGACCCCGGGGCCGGTTCTGGAGCCCTACAGGCAGCATCCCTTGCATTTGAGCCCTTAGCACAACTCCAGGGGAAAGACCAGGGGATGAGTAATTCAACATAATCATGTCACGGGCCAGAGCACGTAATCCACGACGGCACGGAAGGACTGTCAACCCCAGTGCATACCTAGTCTGGCCACATAGCAGGTACTAGACACGTGTCTGCTGAACGACTCAAGGCTGAACACTAGGCACTGTGTTAAGCTATGGGAATAAAAATAATACTTCCTGAGGGCGTGCTAATATCGGACACTAAGCGGTCCTCATGTGTGACCTCAGGTAACTCTCACAATGACCTACGAGGTAAGCATCTTTATCCCCATTTTACAGATGAGGAAACGGAGGCCCAGAGCAGCCATGCCACCATGGCTGCAGAGCTAGGGAGGAACAGAGGCAGGACTGGAACCCAGGCAGGCTCCAGACCCTTTGCTGTCGCCGCGATACCAACTTTCCTCTCAAGCCAGGTGTCCCTGTCACATCTCTCTGTCGTATAGCAGAGGCCGGGAGCAAGCCCTGGCCTCACGAAACTTCCAGTCTAAAAGACTCCAATATGATGTGTCCCATAGACCAGGCCAGCTGCTGATGGGTTCTCAGCCAAAGCAAACAAAATGGCCAAGCCTGCAGGTGATAGCCTTAAGCACATGGTACCTCCTGGAAGCCTCATGTGGGCCCCTGCTAGGCTCACCGTCCTGAGAAGTATAGCGAGCATCTATGCGGAGAGGAACCCACCCCTCACGGAGCACATACTCGATGCCAATCTCAGGGCTATGTGAGGGAGGTGGCATTATCTCCCTCTACTGACGGAGCTCTTGCTGAGGTCCTACAGCTAGTATGGGCTTGTGGGCCCAGGTCCAGGTGACTCCAAATTCCATGCCTCTTTCCTACTCTCGGACTGCCCCACTAGGACAGAGACCCAAAGAGCCTGCCTATAAAATACAATAAAAATAAATAGATAATAAATGAAAACACCTGCTACCTCTTGGAGGGCCCACTCAGCATTCCGGGATTGACACCAAGTCAGAATCAATCTGGGGGTCAAAACTACCTCCACCACCAGACAGCACGGCCGGACTGCCTCCTGCTAACTCCAGTCAGGTCTGTTTCTCTCTTGAATTACATATGCAGAATCTCTCAACATCCTCTGTGGCAGCACTTCGACCGTAAGCCATATGGGTTTCTAGTAAGTACACAGCGGTACAATACAACATGGGAGATGGTCACCACCCGTGTCTGCTGAGTACTTGAAACGTGGCTGGTCCAAATTGGCATGTGCTATAAGTACAAAATATACAATGATTGCAAAGGACTCAGTATGAAATAAAAATGTGCACCACCTCAGTAAGATTTTTATAATGATTACCTGCTGAAGGGGTTACATTTTGGATCTGCCGGATCAAATAAATGTATTGCTGAAATTAATTTCACCTGTTCCATTTTACTTTTTACAATGTGCCTACTAGAAAATTTAAATTTAATTAGGTGGTTCACCTTCGTGGCTCAGTATTATATTTCCACTGGGCAGCAATGCTCCAAAATATTATACCTTGATGCTGTGGTGGACTGTGAATCCAGCAGAGCTCTAAAATGTTAATGGATAATGAGATTGAGTGGCAGTGAGAAAAGTTCTCTGGTTAGTGGCAAGTTGGAGAATGTTTGTGAAAATTCCCAGTGGAGAGTCAAGGAGGTATGAAGAGGCTGAGGTTTTCAGCACTAAGTCCTGAGGAGTTAGGCAGAGATTGTTAGGAATAACTAATTTCACATGGTTTAGCAAGAGCAAATGCCCCATCTTGTGTCTTTGTAAGAAGGAGAACATCCACAGATATATCAGTCAGAGTCCTGTTTAGAAATCTGCCGTCACCAGTTCATGAGATCAAGCCCCACATCGGGCTCTGTGCTGACAGTGGGGAGCCTGCTGGGATTCTCTCCCTCTGTCTCAAAATAAATAAACTTGAAAGACAGAAACAGAAAGGAAAGGAAGGGAAGAAGAAAAGGAATAAAGAGAGAGAGAGAGAGAAAGAGAGAGAAAGAGAAAGAAAGGGAAGAAGGAAAGGAGAAAGGAATCTGCTGTCATAATGTGTAGACTGCATCCCCACTCGTCACACTGAATTCTGATGTGAAATCGGGCCCTTTGATGTTGTGTCGTTTCCCTCGTCCCACAGGAGGACCAGATGTGGAGTGGAAATTTGCCAGGGCAAAGCTCTGGCTGTCTTACTTTGATGAAGGAAGAACTCTAACCTGCTCCTTTCAATCTTGTGCCAAGTCCTAAATCATTTTATTATCTCATAATGAGAATCAAGATGTGCCTCATAAAACTCTGCAAATCTAAGACCAAAAGCTGTGAAAATGACCTTGAAATGGCATGCTGAATTCCAAATTCAGGGTAGGTAGCGCGGGGTTTATGGGGCAAGAGAAGGTCGCAGGAGGGGGGAGGCGGAAGGTGTGTGTGCTTGATCCGCGCAGGTGCCCCTGAGATGAGGGAAGTCAGAGAGGGGCCCGCGCTGTTCAGAACAGGCTGGCACAGCAGCACAGAGAATGCCCGTGGCGGCTGCCCTTCTCCCCACAGCGCCCTGCAGATGTGCCCCGCAGGGGCTGAGCAAGCTGCCTTGCTGAGCCGTGCCCCCACAGAGGGAGCGCCTTAGAGGGTCCCAGGGAGCAACAGCTCTTCCCAGAAATGGGAAGAGAATGATCCCTGGAAGAAAGCTTCCCTGCCATTATCTCCCCCTCCTGGAGACTCTCAATGTTTATTAGCATATTAAAATCTCTGAGAAATCCCCGAGCAAAGACACCCCCTGCGGCTTTAACTCAGTGCTTCCCAAAGTTGACCAAACTATATTCCGTAAGCTGTTGTCATCCTACAGAACTCAAGTCCCAAGAACAGTGTTCCAGGCAACCTAGTAGCAGTGGGCATATCAGCTTCTTTTAGACACAGCCTCATATATGGGTGTCATATGTGTTATTTGAACATATGTGTATGTATTATTTATTATGTATTTGTTCTTTCTTCTCCCCCCCCCCCCCCCCAGAAGACTCGCTACCAGGCTGGCACAAGGAATTCTGAAAACCTAACAGCAAATAACAGTTTCAGCAAGCCCACCAGATACCAGGTAACCACACCTCTCCCAGGTACGGGGAGAAGTGGACCCATCCAGACATGGATTTAGCGACATGGCTGTCAGCCCCCCAGAACACAGCTTCATTTCTCCCTTCATTCAGCAAATATGCATTTGAGTGGCAGCTCCATGAGAGGCACTGCGCTACTCACTGGGGACGAGGACAAGGCTCCTATCATAGCGGCACTTCCAGCCCAGTGAGGGATAGACACAAGGAACAAGCAAACACACAAGTAAATATGTAACTTCAATTTGATAAAAGTAGAAAGAAGAAAACAATCTGGTGCGAAAACAGAGGGAAAAAAAAGGGAGCCCCTGCTTTGGTGTAGTTATCAGAGGAGGCATCTTCAAGGACAGGGACACTTAGCTGAGACCGCATAGTTTAAGGAGGCAGGCATGGGGGGCCTCCCAAGCACAGGAAAGGCATCAGCAAAAGCCAGAGGGGGAGACGCAGGCGCCTGGTGGCTCAGACGGTTAAGCGTCCAATGCTTGCTTTCAGCTCAGTTCGTGATCTCACGATTCATGGGTTCGAGCCCTGCATTGGGCTCTGTGCTTGCAGCACAGAGCCTGGAATTCTCTCTCTCCTCTTTCTGCCCCTCTCCCACTTGCTCGCTTTCTCTTGAAATAAACAAAAATAAACTTAAAAAAAAAAAAAAAAAAAGCCAGAGGAGAGAAGCTTGGCAGGTCAGAGCAGCTGGAGCTCAGCAGGCAGGGGCCAGTCATCCAGGTGCAAGGGAGGGGGGCTTGGACTGGCTGTGAGTAGGGTGATGGAGGAAAGTAGACAGATTCAGTCTATGTTCCGGACATACAGGCAATGGGACCTGAAGCGTATCTGCAGGGATGGGGGGTATCCCGCGTGACTCCCAGCCATCTGTCTTAAGCAACCAGGTGGACACAGGGGCCATCTGACCTAAGACCACCAGCCTGCCCAAGTCTGTTCTCATACATAAACCTTAGAAGATTTTGTATGCTTGCAACCCTTTGCACCGCTTTTGGAAATTAACACCACATCTCTGTATCTGTTTGAATCAGCCCATGAGCCAGTGATAAATGCTAACTACAGGTTATTGATTATAAAAGTACAGGCCATTCTTTTCCTGTCCTCCCCTTCTCAGAGATCAGCAGTTTTACCCATGCTGATCATTCTTATCAGAGGTAAATTTGACACTGTCCTGAGCATTCCCGGGGCCGAGGAGCTATGTCCCTGGCCCACCATCCCAGAGGGAGCAATTAGACTTCAACATAGCATCTTCCAGCCACAGATCTCTAATTGTATCTCCACCCATATTTCAGAGCCAGCTGTGCAGGTAGGAGGATTTAAGGGCACAATTAAGAAATGGTTCATCCTTCAAAGTACTTTACAGTTTTATGAGATGACACGGGCTAAAACTGGAAATGGGCAAATCTTATATTTAATCGTGTACAAAATTGGGCCTGACCAGTTTGATCTGCTTTGAGTTATTTTACGGGACCAACCCTTTGGTCAGTGGAGGATTTTTATTTCCCAGCTTCTCAGAGAAAAAGTATAGATTATCTGTGCCCCAAAAGAGATAGAAACCCTAATGAGTTAGGGTTAATCTCTGATGGGTTTCAGGCAGAATCAGCTGCAGAGATAAGGAAGACTGATTACCTGGTGAGAGCGTCCTGTACCCAGAATGAATCCTTTATGAGCAAGACTGTTTTCAAAAGCAGCCTCAGAGAGATCTCGTTCCCGTCTTCCCTCATCACTGGTTGAGTCCCTGCTGCTTCAATGTCCCCAAGAGCTTCCTGCTCGGGATTACAGAGAGTGGTGGTATTCAGCTTGGGCTACTGATGACCTTGGACACTTGCTCATCCTGTATTTTGTGAATCCCACCAAGAAAAGCCCAGGGCTACTATTCAACAGTTTTCACAGAAAAGAAGAAAGAAAACCAGGGCCAGTGAGCATCAGAGGGACGGGGCTGGGAGGGCAAGTAAGAGGGGAACAGAGAGCACTTTGCATTTGCACATGCAACCCTTTGCTCAGCCCTGCAAGGTGCAGTCGGTCACCTTCCTGAGCCATCATCTGCTCAGACAGGAGGAGTGAAGCAAGACATGGCATGAAGGACACAGGGGCAGAGGCCAGACACTAGCCTTGGGTGTAATCTCACCATATGCTGGTGAGAGAGGCAGTATCTCTAAACCCATTATCAGAGGAGACAACTAAGGCTCACGTGGTAAAGGTCCCACAGCTAGGTGAACTATGTGACCTCACAACGGCACCCCTCCGTTACTACATCACATTTCCTAGGTGCCCAGGCCTTGCTGAGAACCTGTCCCGCCTGCCAGCAGCCATCTGTGGAGGGGTGAAGGGGAGGAGGCAAGGGTAGAGGAGGGAGTTCTCGCATGAAAGATTGGGGCAAGGGTCTGACAAAGCCTCTTTGTGTTCTTGGGCCCGCTGTAGGACTTCCAAGTTGCACTGCTTTCTTCCCAAAGCAACTGCCAAAGGTGCAGAGATCAGAAGGAGCCCAAGTACACTTCCTCTTTCTTACCGTCCCAGCCGCACCCAGAGCAGGCACCTTGCTGAGGACTGTGCTGTCCTGTCTTACCTGGTCATGGTTCAGAGTCATTCTGTAGCATTCCCAATAAGGACAAAAGCCCCGTTGTTCATACACATGGGGTTTTAAACTCACTGCCTTTGTGTCTCTTCAGCAGATCTGCTTGAGTGTTCAAACTTAGTCCTTGAGGTGTTTCCATTAAGCGTGTCAATCCCTCGACTTCTGGGGGTTCTCTGTTTAGGGAAGGCAGAGGCTCGCTGTGCTGTAACTTAAGGCATCCAGGCTTCTGATTGCTAGACTAGTCCCTTGCTTTTGCAATGTTTCGTTTCGGTTTTTCTCCCATCTGGGCTCCTATGGAACTAAACGGTGACACAAAACCAAGATACCGGCGAGGGGGTCAGAGTGTGCCTCCTGCCAAAGTGACTCTGTGACCCGTAACACCATCCAGGGTGTCTGTTTGCTGGGGCGTGTGCAGACACAGACTCTCACACTCTGAGAGGTATATTTCCATCACGGGCAAAACAAGCCGCATCCCAAATGAACCGCAGAATCCAGGCGCAGTCTGTAAGTCAAGCAAACCCCAGGGTTTGTGATGCAAGCCCTTCCCCAAACCAGTGGGGACTCCTCTTGTCCATGTTCTGGGTCCTCTTCTAAATCCCGCTTTAATAACTGACATGTCCTAGGATCCATTTTGCCCCTCTCTTCCAAGTGTCCCTCGATTTCTCTTTTCCTGGGTGGCACCACTGCTTCCTCCTGGATTCTGCTTCATGTACCATCTTCGACGTACCGTATATGTGCCCTTCGTTTACATCTTTAACTGCCCTGGCTGTGCTGTGCAGAGACATGTCTCTTCTGCAGAAAGGCTTTCTGTTTCCCCAGCACCAGCAGCATGGAGAGGCCATTTGGGCCCCAGGAATGTGGGGGGAGGGGGGCGAGAACTGTGTGGCTCCTTCCCTGGATGTGGGTCTCCGTGTCATAACCCTTCTGACCTACTGTCCATCTCCTTCGCATCCCCTCAAGTGTCATGGCACTACATATACTCATCCCCAGCACTTGCTAAGGGCAGGAGGGCAAGGTGGGCAGAGTCATCACTGACCGGGACTCATTAACTTGGGCAAAGTTTATTATCTTCTTGAAGTGAAAGAACTCTGTGAAAGAGAGCAAGGAGACATCTCAAACCCCACAGCAAAGGAACATTCTTTTTCCCCCTACACAGCGAAGGAGGGGAGACTTTTGGTGTCCATCTTCCCTGAAAACAGATCTCCTCTGTAGCATCCGCATTACATAGATGGACACCTTCTAACCACTTTGGCGTTTCTGGGGATAAGCCTGGCATGTCATTCCTGCATACCCCAGGCTGTCTAACAGGTACACCCCAAAGGGGAAACCAGGTGCTTATCCGGACACAGGGTCTAAGCAGTTGCTCAGCAGGTCATACTGTTCTCCTTTTGGGTACCTGTCACTCCTGAGTGTGCAGTGGGGGTGGGAGGAAGGTTAAAGGGTCCCCGCCTGTCTGCAATGTTCAAGAGATTCTGCTTCCATATTAAGCCTCTGTAATCCTGATGCGTGGTGAGAGGCTTAATAACAAGCGTTTGCTTCTCTCCCCTTGGAGCCACAGATGTGCAAACCTTAGGTCGTTATGCAGGCCAGCGATCAACAGTGGGCCATGAGCGTTCATGACAATGACATACCGATGACCTTCTTCCCCAAGGGCAGCAATATTTTTCATTCAAATATCCCAAGGGGTAACAACTGAACGAAGCCATCAGTCCTCCAAAATCTAGCTGAGGCTTCCTCCTGCCTAGAACACTGTTGTTTTAAAGATCAAATGGGTACCTGAAAGCAGCCCAAACCCCCACCGACCAGTGGGAGCCAGTTTCCTGCATCATCCCCCAAAGCGTCATGCACGTAACCTTTTCCTGAAGGGTAGAAGAAGGCCCAGCTTTGGTTTCCATTTTGGTTGAATCTCGCCTCTGGGCTGTATGACCCAGGAGAAGTCCCCTGGCTCCACAAGCCTTGGTGTCCTCATCTATGAATGGAGACAACCTCTCCGATCTCACTGAGTTTCTGGGAGGATTCAGCAGGGCCATTTGGTCAAGGAGGCTAAGGGGACTCCTGGTCTGTAGGAGATACTCACTACGTCTGTTTCTTTGTTTCTTTTTCACCCCTTCCTTCTCCCCTCCTCTCAGAGGGCCACTCCACAGTGAAGGGGGGCTTGTGAGCAGTGTCTCACCTACTGAAAGCAAATGGAGTTGGAGGGGCACGTTGTGTATTAATAACAAACATACCATGGAATCTTCTCAGCTAATGGGTTGAGTTGTGCTGTACTAAAACACAGCGTGCACCCTAAGCCAGGAAGACGGTCATCACTGCCGTGGCTGTGAAAAGACTCCACTCAGCACATCATGAGAAAGAGAACTCTCCACCTCCAGTCTCGGGCTTACGCTTTTTCCCTCTTACGTACAAAACTTCTTCAATTGATGAATCCAGAAACCAAAGAACCCTTAATTCTTGAGGTTTTCCTTAAAATAGAAACAAACTTTAACTAGATCCCCTGGCCCTGCCTCAGCCTGAACATTTGCAGAAAACTTCTGAATCCTGTGTTCAGTATGAATTTTACACACTTGGGTATCTGCTTTTTGGGGTTTTGTGCTTTTCCCCACGAGGACCGGCTCGGGATAAAGATGGTTTTTTTTGGCTTTACGATTCCAAGTGAAAAGAACCTTACTGAGTCCCAGAAAAGGCATAGATATTCTTAATAACTTGGGCAACCTGCCTTACTGACTAGGAGAATGTCAAGGAGAAATCTAGCCTAGCAGCCTGACCACTAGCATGGCAAGACCCAGGGCTCTCTGACAGAGGCCAGCATGAAGGCAACTTGCTCATTCACTGTTCGGCAAGAAATAAGGTCACTAGTCAAAGTGAAGAGTCAAGTGGACCACCAGCCCGAGGGCTGAGGACAGGCAACACTGGCCTGCAGGTGTCTCAGGGAGAGAACTTAGCAACCTGCCTGATGACACACAGCACAGCTAGGGACAGAATTCAGGTCCCTTCCATCTAGAAAAACGCTGCCTCTCTCCCCTGAGTCCTCAGGTCTGAGCAGGTGAGCTAGTCACAGGCACAGATGAGCCAGGAACAGGGACTCCCTCCATCTCTGCCAGCTGCTCAGCTCGTGCAAGATTCAGAAGTCTCAGCTACCAGAGTATTTCTAAATCCTGCGATCTCCCAGGAAGCCTCCAACGACTAGCTGGCAAAATCCAAAGTTCACCTCCTGGAGTCTTTCTCACACTTGGCTCTATTCTGGGTGTCTCTTGAGTGTTTACTCATACCTCCTCATTTGCTTAAAGAACCAATATCTGCATAATGCATGACAGCTGAGGGCGCAAACCGTCTCCCCCAGCGTGACCGGCGGCCCAGCGTCAGGCACGTGGCATCTCAGGAAGTGGTGTTTTGGCAAAACCTCCCGAGGCCCGGCTGTGTCTGTTGCTGCCTCTGGTCGGAGTTTTCCAAGGTGCAGTGGACTTGTCCAACCTGGTCCTGACTCTAAGCCCTGAGGAGAGGACATGACTGGCTAAGGTCACAAAAAAGATGAGGGTAGAGTTGGGCTTAGGACCCTCAAGCAGCACCTATGCATTTTAGATGGCGCTCCCTCCCCCTCCCCCTCCCATTCTCCCTCTCTGTCTCTCTCTCTCTCTCTCCTTGGCTTGGCCTGCCACCACTAAGTGTCCTGTTCTTACACCCCAGGGTCAGGATCATGCTATGGGGAGAGGTTAAACAGAGTCAAGCCTGGGTTCCACCAACAGGCAAGTCACCCTCAGAAGAGAGACACCAGGTGCAGGAGGACTCCCGGCTACGGACCGGGCACTCTGCAGAAAAGAGGAGCCACAAATACACCAGGCAGGCTGCTTCTGTCCTTGGCCGGGCTTGTTTGACCCTTTCCTTGTGTTCACATTTCAGAAAATCATGAAACGGCTCATTAAAAGATACGTCCTGAAGGCCCAGGTGGATAGAGAAAACGACGAAGTCAATGAAGGTAAGCGAATGGATTGGTTTCCTACAGGCTGTCAGTGGGACGGGGCCTCACCAGGCTAAAGTCAAGGTGTCATCTACAGGGCTGTGTGCTTGTCTGGAGGCCCTGGCGAGGCCTGGCTGGTTCGGGTGTGGGCAGAAGGAGCTTCCAGGCAGCCGTGGGGCGGAGGTCTCTGTTCCCTGGCTGCTGTTGGCTGAGGCCACGCCTGACTGCATACAGCCGCCTCATCTCAGAACCAGCCCCCCGGGTACTGAGCCCCTTCTCCAGCTGCCATGTTCCTTCCGCTTCTGTCATCCTGCCTCTTTGACCCTCTCTTCTGTCTTCCCCTTCCACTTTTAAAGACTCACAATTAGACTGGATAATCCAAAATAATCTCCCTATGTAAAGTTGGGTGATGAGTAACCTTAATTACACTTGTGACCCCGGCTCCCTTTTGCCATATAAAGTTATCACACACAGTCTGGACACCAGGGATTAGGACCTGGCCACCTTTTGTGGGGGAGGGGGTTGGTAATAATTCTGCCTCCCACCTCGTGTCCCATGAGTTCCAAAATGGCCCAGAATTCCTCATTCTGTGAGCGCACATACAGAGAGCTGCAAGCGGCCTGCCCACCGCTTTCAGAACCTGCCACCACCCTGTCTCACTTCCAGGCTCTCAGAATCTGACAACTAGCAGTGTTGCTCGAAGTATCCCCCAACTCAGAATCACTTGTTAACATCACAGATCCCAGAACCCACCCAGGCCTAATGCATGGTCATCTCTGGTGGGGGGCGGGGGGTGAGGGGAAGGGGGGTGCTTGCAGGGCAGGGGGGGGGGTGCATTTTGATAAAAGCACCAGGTCATTATGATGCACACTGAAGTTTGCAGACTACATCATATTCACTGTTTGGGTTATTTTCCAGTCCATTTAATGCAGTTACTCTTAAATGAAAAGCAAACTACCTTAAACCAGGTAATTAATCTTCATGAGACACACAGGACAGATCTTCTCCCTAGAAGCAGCCTCCTCCATGAACAAAGGCATGAAGTCTCACCCTCCCTTGGGCCACGGGGGCTACCCAAAGAGCCTGGTCATGAAGTAACCCTCTGCTTCATCCTGAGGCCATCCAGCATGCAGCCTGAAGATCAACAGTGGCTGAACTCATTCCTGGGCTGACACTGCCTAGGGGCTGAGCGGGAGCCCATCCAGCCGCCCCTACGTATGGGTCTGAAACGTAAAACGGCCAGCCTGGCAGCCAGCTGTGATTGACAGGAATGTAACTGATTATACAGGTTGGGGCTGCCAAACGTCAGGCCACTGGGGTTGTACCGTGCAGCTGAGGCTCCAGTAAAGCACCCGACATAAAGGAACTAGGGGACGTATGCATTTGTCAAAAGTGGCCAAACTGTACCTTTAAGATCTTTGCCTTTTCCGTATACAACACATGAGGAGAAAAGAGATAGGAATATCAGAAAGAACATTTGAGCCCTCCTAACTACAAGAGTTCCACAGCCTAAGCCCAGGGGGTTTCGGCCCACGTGGTTCACTGTGGAAATGAGTGCAAGTTCCCACCTGGTGGTCCCTTGCAATGGAAGGAGGAGGAGGCCTCTGCCAGGTGGTACCGCCTGCATGGTGCAGGGGACCCTGCCCCTGTCCCTGTCCCTGTCCGGCTCCATGGCCACATGCACTGTGCTGAGCCATTCCCTTCACGCTGGGGAACTTCTCCTCTCTGCAGATAAAGACAGAACAAAACATGGAACATCGTGGAAACGACTGTCCCAGTGAAGGAGGGTGTTGCTCAGAGTCTTGAAATCTGCCTTTAATGGCTCCAAGGCCAACATTCTAACAATCATGATGTGAAATAGGTGCCAGAATAGGAATTCACAACCTGACCTTGACTCCTCTGTCTACCTGAAACCCTTAACAAAGACCTTGACCAGGAATGGGAAGAAGAAGGTTTTAAATGGACGGACGTGTCCTTCAGTGGTAGGAGCTGGGTGTTACTTAGATCCAAACACAACCCCCATGCCCTCACCTCTGCCCTTAGTGGGCAACCTGAAATTACACTGGAAAGATGCATGCCCCAAACTGATGTGGAAGGCGCCCCTTCAGCCTGCTCATGCTGACCAAAATCTCATCTGTCCTTGCAGGTGAACTGAAGGAAATCAAGCAAGATATCTCCAGCCTGCGCTATGAGCTTCTGGAAGAGAAGTCTCAAGCTACCGGTGAGCTGGCAGACCTGATCCAACAGCTCAGTGAGAAATTTGGAAAGAATTTAAACAAAGACCACCTGCGGGTAAACAAGGGCAAAGACATTTAGCAGCCTGCATCGGCATCTGTGACTTCTACCAGCCCATTCCCAGGCCAGGATGGATTTCCTAGCCACCAGCCCTGGTGGGGAAGGGTCCTGGGCCCACTCCTCTAGGACACTAAGGGGACCCATTGGCTCTGTCCTGAGCAGAGTCGCTGACATGTGCAGTATAGTAGCCTGCCTTGACCCAGAACTGTTGTGAATCTAGGCTGTTGGGTAAGAAAGGCCAGCACAGGAGGAGGAGGAAACGCTCCCTGACACGTGAGACCTTTGGTCCAGTCACAGTGACGCATGTCCCTGTGGCCAGCACAGGAAGAGGCCTTCTTGGATGCACACACATGCCCTCCCACCGCACACGGACCACATCTCTGTGTCCCAGGAAGACAAACCACCTCATCCCATGCACCCCTTCTCACTCCCTCTCCACCACCTAATCACATCCAAACAGAACCGGGAGGTGACCTGTGATCTATTCTTAAGTGCCAGATGAGAACACAGATAGCCTAATAGCAAAATAGTTCTATTTGTTTATAAAAAAAAAAAAATTAAAAATCCTAAATCAAAAATTGTACTGTAGGTAGCACTGTTTAGAGAACAACAACAAAATCCAAATGATGTATTTTTACCTTTATTATCTTGTATTTACTATTTTACCTAAAATGGAAAGAAATAAAATTACCTCATAATAGCCTGTGGAGCCTCCATCAATGTGCCGCCCTCCTGCCATCCTGTGGTCTGTCTGGAGGTGGCCTTGGAAGCCCATGGGCCCACTTCTCTGGGAGGAGAACAGGGCAGGTGTGGAGAGGGAAACCAATCCCCTAAGATCATGCAGCGAGAACGCCTACCTTCTAGCCCTCCTCCTATCCCCAGACCTACTGACCCCAACTTGACCAATGTCAGGAAGGAGGTAAAGAGAACGGTGAGGGAAGTGAAACATTTCCTCCCACCCACCTCTCACCCTCTTTCCCTGTGTGGGAGGAGAAGGGATGCCTGACCCCGCACCCCCACACCTTTCGGGAGGGACCTGAGTGTGAGTGCAGAGAGCGGCCACCAGAGGGAGTCCTAGTCCCAAACAACTCCCATTCAGAGCAGGTTGGAGAAGATGCCCTTGGATTCAGGGAGAGGCCACTGGCCTTACAAGTAATACTAGCCAGATGTAATGAGTGAGCACTTGCTGTGTACCAGGCACTGTGCTGAATGCTCTCCCGCATCCATCCACTGAACCCTCACAGCAACCCTGTGAGAAGAAAGACGCTCAGGGTCACAAATTCAGATACCTTGCAGATACCCTGGAAGGGCTAAGTGTGTGTGTGTGTGTGTGTGTGTGTGTGTGTGTGTGTACGCACAGGTGTTTCTTATACATGGATGTGTATGAGGGGGCTTCTGTTTCAAGATACAGAGTGCATCTTCAGAGATAAAACACGTTTTACTTAACAGCTGCTCTAGGAAAAGAGCAGATCAGGAGCACCAAATAAAAGTGAGGTTGGTCCCAACACTGAGGCAGTGGGGTGGACCATGACAAACAGGGCAGCTGAGCCCTACTGAAAGTGGGCCACAGACACTCAGCCCGGCCCACTGCTGCCATAAAGAATACAGGCCCAGGTTTGCCAGATTTTCCCAATTTCTGGGCATGGAGTAGGGGAGCCCATGTTTGTTGGGCCCCTGGCAGCCAAGATGAGTGGCTCGAGAAGATGCCCTGAAATGTGGTTTCACACCTGGGCTTTCCTGGCACCATTCATCCAACAAGAAGGAAACAGGCGCCTGATGCATACTGTAAGTTTACGGGCCGGGAGCTGTTCACCTGGGGTCCTTGCGAGGGGCCATAGATGGATCTCCAAAACCCTGCAACCCCTCAAGTGCCCGGCATATTGTGTGCTTGTCTTTGTAATGGTGCGTTGTTCTGGACAGCACACCTGCAGTGTGCCCCAAATACTCATCCATGGCCCCCTCAAAGCCTGCAGCTGATGACCGAAATCATTCAGCAGATGTGTACTGAATCCCTCGTCAACCACTGGGGGTGCAACACATAAGCGTCCAAAGGGGCTCCTTTTTATGCCTGGACTCCGACTACGAAAGCCGATGTGCTTTGTAAGAAGAGCAATTGATTTATCCAGGGGACAAATTACCAGCACTTCTGGAAGATTTTTCAGATCCCTCACTTATCTTCATCAGAATGCTAATAAACGCTTCAAAGATGCATTATTCAATTTCCCTATCTGCCTTCAACCAGAGGCAGGTGGCAACCCTGCCCGGGATTTGAAAATCCTGGGGTGCCCTTTTCCCTTCAAGCCTAAGCCTCAAATTCTCCCTTTCAGGAGATAAAGAAAAACAAGTCCCACTAAGGAATTAAAAACGTCAAAGGAAAACTAGCACCATCCATTAGGTTTTTGATGCCACATCTTAGGGGTGAAGGCCGTCCCAGAATGGATTCCGAGCTGCCGGGTAGATGTCGCACAGGAGAGGGACCCCAGGCTCATGGAGAACTGTTGAGAGGCCTTGGAACTGATGGCTGGCAGACCTATCATCTGGAGCTGAGGCAAGAGCTTAGTGATTTTCCAGGCACTGACAACCTCCCTCCCCCACCCCCATCTCCTTGCTCCTGTTGAATGAGCCAGATGAGGGAGGCAGCCGTGAGAGAAAAAACAGGAGAGTGAAGAATGGAGTCAGAGAAGGGCTCACAGACACGGGAGGAGAAAGGGCCCAGGCCCTCCGTGGAAAGTCCACAGACCCCCCAGACTTGCACACTTCCCAAAGCACCCTATCCATCCCCTTGGAGCATGCCGCACAGCTATCCATATAGAAGTCTGTAACTTTCATGTATGCCTGTAATACCTGTCTCCGCTGCTTGCCAGGAAGTTCCATGAGGCGGTCTGGGTCTGTTTTATTCCCACTGTGCGCTGGCACAGGGCCAGAGAGCTGCCACTCCATGAATCATTGCTACGCCCAGTTTTCAAAAATTCCTTCAGATGGCACCACTGGGCTCTGAAAATGTGAGTTTACAAGAAACACCAGCCATTGTTCTGTGCAGACAAGCAAAATGCTGCAGCTATTTCCCTCCCTGTCACAGCGTGGAAGGAGCTCCAGCTTCCAGTACCCTCTCTTACTATGAAGCTGCTTCAGACTGGGCTGGGACCAGATAATCACAGCACAGACCAGGTGGCCGGGGGGTGGATGGGCAGGGCAAGGGCCTGGCAGCCCCATCCAGGTCTCTGGGGAACCAGTGGTGAAGCAGAGAGTTCTCCAGTAACTTGTCACTTCTGATGGCTCCTAAGACGACTCGGCAAATCCTAGTGACACATCCTGGACCAAAACCCCCAATTAGTCCCCAGAGCTATTCCTAAAGGATGTGTGCTCACACACTTGAGAAAGCACAGCCTGCCTCCTCTGCCCATCAAAGTATCTCCCTCCCTCCCTCTCATGAAGACTGGAAGACAAAACAGTGACTGACACAACCAGGCTAAGGCACATTCCTTAATGGAGGGGCAGCTGTGCGAAAGCCCCTCCAAATGGCCGTAGGCCTGGAAAGGCCCGGAAGGACACCTTCAAGTCCACTTGCCCCCAGGAGGCCAAGACTCGTTGCCCTGCTGGGACCTGTTGTGCTGGGACCTGCTGGGAGCACTGGGTGTCCAGTTACAAATAAGCAGCCTCGGGCCCATCACTGCTCAAAGGGTTCATTAAGGCTTGTGAAAAGTGTGGAGGTGGAGGCTCCCAGAGAGTGACAGGAATTAGGAGTCTGATCCTCAGAGGCAAGGAGGCAACGCCCCCATTCTGTTTCTGTGTCTTCCCCTCATCCCTAGGAGGGTGAATGCTAGAGGGAAGGGACCAGGAGAGACACAGGATGTAAATCAGCTCAGGCAACAAAATCCCTTGGGCCTGGCCTGCAGACACAGCAAGGGCCCAGGCTGACCCAGCCTCATCCAGCTCTTGGGAGCGGAGGCCGCCCGAGCCGGCTCTTCCCGGAGGAATCCCCAGCCACTCTTTGCTTGGGGATTTCTCCCTCTGCTTCTCCACTGCAGTCAAGCAGCTGGGAAGTCCCTCTGCTTCCGGGAAGGAAGGATACAGACACAGGTAATGAATACAGGGGTCCGGGGCTGGGGTTTCCAGAGCCCTGAGTCTTCAAAGAAGGGAGAGACAACTGAGGGAAGAATCACAAAGTTGGAAAGAAATGGCGTTGGAGGAGCATAGGGCTCTCCCGTACCCAGAAACGCCTCCCTGCAACAGGGGTGGGACAGGAAAGGAGGCCTGCTGCTGAGAACTGAAGGTCAAGGCAGCCTGGCCCTGCCGGTGGAGGAAAAGTACTCCATGCCCACAGACACGGGGCCGGCAACTAGAAGGCCACATCCTCGTCCCAGCCCAGACACCCCCCATCCACGTCCATGGAGGCCAGAGAAGGAAGAAGGAAGGGCTGCCCACCACACCATCCCCCACCCCTGCCTGATTAAGGGCAAAGTACACTCGCAGTACAATATGGTTCAAAAGTGTGGATTCCTTGTCCTCCAAGTGAGTCACAAATAACTGGGTGAGAGGCACCTGGGTGGCTCAGTCAAGGGAGCGTCCGACTTGATTTCGGATCAGGTCATGGTCCCAGGGTTTGTGGGATGGAGCCCCCAAGTTAGGCTCTACGCTGACAGCATAGAGCCTGCTTAGGATTCTCTCTCCCTCTCTCTCTCCCCCTCCCCTGCTCACGCCATCACTGTCTCTGTCTCTCTCTCTCTCTCAAAATAAATAAGTAAACATTAAAAAAGAAAAAGAAAGAACTAGGTCAAGCAGAACCTGCTGTGTCTGGACAGGGACCAGCATCAGCTGTGCCCACTGAACAAAGAGGCCCGTGGGTCCTGTGGTGCTGACCCCAGACACACCAGGCCCAGTGGCCCACTGGCCCCAGCAGTGTACTGGTAAGCAGAAGGCAGAAAAAGCAACTTAGATCCAAATAAAAGTTTATCAAGACATTTTCAGATGTCTGAGTGTAGATTCGGACGCTCGCTGAGTAGACAACACACCCACTTTGCCACCCCCCGAAATCTGTGTGAACTCACAGATTAAGCAGGGGGAAGGCAGGGTGAGGGGGGCGGGAGGGGCGGCCATGGGGTACATAGGCTTTGTATCCACACTGCCCCATGAGTAGAAACACAATTCACCACCGCCCCCCACCCCAGGCAGAGGCTGGCACCTGACCCCAACTTAACCAACCAGAGTACCCAGCACCCCAGAAACCACCATGGCCCCAAGCAGGGCAATCACGTTCCTGCCTTGAGATGCACATACACTCGGACACCAAGAAAGAGAAGTCATTTCTTCCTACTGGGGTTGCTGAACAGGGGAATGTGAATGTGAGCCAGCAGCAGACCCCTCCTTGCCTCACAGACAGGGAGTGTCTGGGAAGGAAGTGAAACCAGAGAGGAGGATTAAAGGAGAGGGGAGGAGACAGCAAGAAGGAAGTGAGCAGAGGTAGTGGAGGGGAGAAGGAGGGAGCAGGTGAAAGGTGTCCCCCTATCGCCCTTCTTCCTGCAGCTCCTCCTTATAGCTGGGGAACTGTTCCAGAAGCCGCCTGAGCTCAGCAGGCAAATAAACCCCACTGCTGAAGAAGCTGGTCTGCACGAGAGTTTCTGGACAGCTTTTACATTCCCAGAGTCTGATGGACACAGAAATGACAGGATTTCTTTGCCCCACCCATCCCCTTGGGGCTGTTTGGTTTCTGTGGTTAGAGGAGCTGGGCCAGAAACTGACCATTCTGTTTTTCTTGAGATTGAGTGAGGTTCTGACATAGGTGATGGCCTCGAGCTGGTTAAATTGATCAAGGGCAAATCTACAAGACACTGGACGTGAGGGCTGGCCAGGGGCCCAAGCGATGCGAGTACCTCAGGACTGGCGGAATAGGGTGCTCCCCGCTCTGCCCAGGCTCCAGCTCTGAAGAATGCAGATTTGGGACCCTGGACACCTCTGGGATGGGGACCCGGTGAGGCACCTCTCAACGGCTGTGCGGGCAGCAAGTAGTGGGGGAGGCTGAGGAGGGCAACACAGAAACGGGGACAAGGCAATCAGCTGGTCACTAGATGTATCATCCTTGTTGGGGGTGGGGGTCAGTACTGAGACATTCTAGAAATAACCAGGAGACACTTTGAGGATGATCAGGTGCTGGCTGGTGAGGTTCCTGCTGCAAATAGGAAATATACAGCCTTATGTTGTAGGTACAGGCTGGGGAAGCAGACTATCTGAGTTACATAGAGACAACTCAATATTGGATGTGGGGGCATTCTTCTGCCTTCCATGAGCACAGATGATGCAGAGTGCCATGAATCCCGGCAGCTAGGCCACAGACTCAGAGGGTTTTCAGTCTGCTGGTGCCATGGGGATCAGACCTGAGCCGGGTCAGTCTCAGAAAGAGAGAGGAGGTAACTCTTTGGATTATTTCGGTGACAGAACAGAGCCCCAGGGTTTCGTGCTCAGCTCCAATCAATCACAGGAGAGACAATCCAGCAAAACACAGCCTCCAGTGCTTTCCCAACCTGCACAACTAAATCAGAAGCCCCCACAGCCTGTTGAGCCCTGCGGAAGGTGAACATTCTGAGAGCCGAGCTGTTTTTTTAGACACATCTTTACATGCAAATGCTCACAGCATCGTCACTGTCTGTCACCAACAGCGTGAACAGAATGCGGATTCTGTGCTCCGGCAAAGGCCATGGGGGTTGGGGCCAGAGCTGCTGCTCATGACGGTTCCCCTCCAAAGATACACTCAGACGCGCTTGCTGAGTCCTGGGACTTCTGAACCTCTGTGTCCCCAAGCAGCAGCTCAGGGTGACTGATTTCCATTGGACCGAGGCTGCACCGAGAGGACAGTGTGTATGGATCAGTATTCTAGTCACTCTGGACAGATGTTTCAATTCTTCTCCCAAAGGGGAGAAATACCATTTTCCTGATCTTAAAGACCTCCCAGTGGGTCCTCCCCTGAAGACACATGACGGGAAAGATTCAGCCCGAGGCGAAACATAAGGGACTGCTTCTGGGAAACGGAGTCGACGGTCTGAGACAAGAGCACAGGTGTGTGAGAGCAAACCACGGGAACGGTCGCTCACACACAAGGCCCAGGTGTGTGTCACCCACAGGGTGACAGGGCAGAACCCTGCAGGCCACCACAGGGAGGCGCACTGCCTTCACGTAATCCTGGAGCAGACCAGGAGGGGGGCATGTCTGCGGCTCCATGAAGATGAAGCCCCCGGGGGGGCCCTGTGCAGGGACTCCACGGGGCTCTCTGGAGGCCACCCCCAGAAAAAGGCGGCTGGAACTGATGTCAAAGAGGCAGCAGAGAGGACAGAAGAGAGCAACTACCTACCTGCCAGGCCTCGGAGTCTCCTCCAACACCCAAGGGCAGAAACCACCATCAGCACAGAGCAGAGGAGCCTGGGTCCAGGGAAGCTCCCCAAGTCACACCACCGGCCTCCCGGCCCAGGAAACGGCAGGGCAAGCCGCATGGGGTGCCAGCGCAAAGAGAGCAAGGGGGCACAAGGGCCTGGCCTGGCTGCTTCTCCTGGTCTACGAGGTGTTTGGGTGACTTTCCAAGAAAGCAAGGAAAATGAGGGTTCTGTGAATTAAAACCTCAGTGGTCCCCACGAAAACGGGCCTCCTGTCCTTGGGCCCTTGCTTATTCCCCACCCACATCCACACTGGCTCGGTCATGTGACCAGCATGAGCCAACGGGACACTAGCCAGCATAGTGCTAGCAGAGGCTTGATTAGCACGTGCCCACTGGGGCTCATCTCGAGGAAGCCAAGCTGTGTCCCGAAAGGGCTGGGCTACCGAATGTTGAGAGGCCACGTGGAGAGAAACCTTGCCTCGCTAGAGTGCTTTGCAGTCTAGCCACGCTCCCAGCCGATGCAGCCGCAAGAGAGACTCAGCTGGGCGGAGAAGAGCTGCCCAGCTGAAGCCTGTCAACCAAGGAATCATGGCAAGTAAAGTTTGGAGGTACTATATTACCCAAGCAGGAGACAAACAAAGAGACTGAAGGGGAGCCCAGGAACTTTGCACATCATGCCCAGCCCAGCCACAGGAGAGGAACCTCACCCGCTCACCCCAAGAAGGTGACTTAACTCCAAGGACCTCAATTAACAGCGCCTTAGGAATGCAAGTCAGCTGGTGTTCATAATACGGGCACAATCGGGGTTCCCAACGACTTAGATCGACAGAAAGAAACCCTGTCTCTGTCCACCAGTAGATACCCCAAAACAGCGCTGCCTTCTTCTAGAAGGATGACCCCGGTCAGGGCAGCCCTCCCCTCCGCTCATGCGTGGCAGCGTGTGGGGCGGCCGAAATGATGCTGTGTGCTCTGGGGGGCGCTGGGCAGGCTGCAGGCTCCCTGGAGGAAAGGAGGCGAGTCCAGCCACAGTTAAGTGGATTGGTGAGAGTTTAATAGAAGCGTGGACAACACAGAGGTGATGTTCTCAGGTAGTCAGTGAATCACTGCCAGCAGACAATGATAACACCCCTTAGGTTTCCAACCTTACAGGTGTCACAGCAGTTTCACATCCTTTACCTCTTCTAATTAAAACAACCCAGCAAAGTGGGCAGAGGAGAACTCATTATCGTCTTTGCAAAGAATTGAAGTAGCTCAGGGATCCCACTGAGTAGAACCACCAGGAACTGGAAGTTCAGCCCCTGAGCCCCGTGAACTGGCCTGGGTGCAAGGGGGGTGCCCATGAACACAGGGTGAATGGGAAGACTGCCCTTGGGCTGGACCCCAAGTGTCCAAGTGTGGATCTCCAAGTATGGCAGCCTGGGGGAGGAAGGATGCTCCTTGCAGGGCATTTCTCCATGTGTTCTAGAACTCCCTGCCTCAGGAGGACAGCTGTCCTCCTACCTGGGACACTCATTAATGATGTACATCTACAGACTGGAGTGGGGCTAGCAACCTGTATTTCAAGATGCTCCAGGTGACTCCAAGGGTCCATCAGGTTTGAATACTAACGCCGCAGAGGGCCCTTTGCCGCATGGCATGGGTATCAGGTTACTTGACTGGTAAGAATGGAAATGGGGCCAGGGACTCATGGTCCAGTGCTCTCACTAACTCTCCAGTCTTCACCAAGGAGGTGGGACTGATCCAATATTGAAGGCTCTCTGAGATTTGGGCATAAAGGAAAGATGTAGGGTAAAACGTGGGAGGCACCAAGAAAAAAAAAAAGGTTGGGGTGAATAACTCAATCCCAGTCTACCCTATGCTTCATATCCATTAATAAACATCATATGAGGCAAACAGGCATAGCAAAGGGACAGGAAACACTAACAAGGGTTAGGCATAGTAATGTTCTCCAGGGGTCTTGTCTCGTTTCCCCGGAGGTGAGGAGATGTCATCTTGCACTGGGGCATGGGCGGGGACTCTGCCCACTCTGTTCCTGGGGTCTCCAGATTCACCTGATGTCAGACAGCAGAGCTCAGGTGGACCACCTGCCCGAGTGGGACAGCAGGCTTCCCGGGTGCCCTGGCATCAGACCTCCTCTGCGGGGCCGCTCATCCCCCATGTGGGCAGCTCCTGCCCATGGAGACAGGTGCAGGAGCGAAGCGCCCACGATGCACAGTGAGTGGGCATGGGGTGGGAGTAGGGGCGTCCTCTCCTCTTGACCTCACAACTAAGGTCATCATATTTGAGACCCATCTCTTATTTCTTATTGTCACCCTTTCCTTCTCTTGGTGATGGAACCAGAGCCACTTCGGTCTTTATCCGGAGGAAATGTGCTGTTTAAGTGTGCTCATAATTGGAGCTGGTAATTCTGCTCCTTAATTCTCAGCGTGTTTCCCCCGCTCGGCTCACCGAGCCCTTCCTGCCTCCTGTTCTATTTTCATCCTGGCCTTCCCAGGTGGGGACTCCTTAAAGGGGCCCAGCTGGCATTCTATCTTTTTCCTTTCTTTCTAAATGGCCCTCACAGAGCCAAGTGTGGGCCTTTTCCTCCTCATGGTTCAGAGCGAGGCTCTGATCAGGGCTCTGAGGGGCCAGAGAAGCACCTTCCAAGAAAGGACACTATTTTGGGAGTTTGGACAGTGGAAAGGCCCCGCCTACTCACCCTCTGGCTTAGCAGAGCCCAGCTAGGACCCTCCCGCCTGTGGGGGAGGACAGACGTTCTCTCTGACGCCAAAAATGGTGAGTGTCTCTTCCACCCTGGCTGTCCTCTCAAGTGAGTGCAGAGAGGGTGGAAAAGTGTCCTTGGTGACATCATTGGCGGTGCCATTGTGAATCAGAGCTCTTGGCTCTAGGACTCCCAACTGGGCCCACTCCCTTCCTCTCTCCAGGGCCCAGCCCCACCTCCAGCCTGGGCAGGGCCGGGGAGCCAGGGTGCTCCCGAGGGGCTGAGGGAAGCACGTGAGGAGCAAGGACCTCAGAGAGGGGAGAGAAATAAAAAAGCAAATGACTTTTGCTGTTTCATTTTATACCGTTCTTTTTTAAAAATTATTATTCTCATTACAAAAGTAAACCGGAGCCGCTGGAGAAATTCTTCCAAACCTCAGCACTCAGAAGCAAATGAAAATTGTCTTTAATCCCAGGGCACAGAGATAGTTACTGGGGGTGCCTGTGGTTGGTTCCGCGTATTTATATCAGCCTTCACCCACAAGCTCGAGTGGACAAGGACTGTAACCTTACTTTTCCATTAGCCAGTCTCTGGGAGGAGCCCACCCCACTCTTCCTCTGAGGTAGTAGAGATCTCAGCTCCGGATGCCCACACCCACTCACCTGACACCGTGCTAAATTCTGCGGGCTGCTGGTACGTGGGCGATCGTCCCATACACAGCCTTCCCCGCGCTGGCATCCGCCAAGCACCTGCTGTCCTATCGGCTTCCTAAAGGTCAGTCCTGGAAGGTGCTGTTGCGTCGACCTTCACCCCCATCCAGAAGACATCCTCCGACGCCTCCACACGGCTTGCGCGCCCTCCCTGGAACACTGGCTCAGAAGCTCTTCTGTCTTCAAACCATGTTGGAGCCGGAGGAAACTAGCTGTTGGCCCTTGGCACTTCCCAGTAGGCAGAGGTGGGTTTGCAGAAACTATTCTACCTTCTTGCACCCGGTGTGGCAGGGGGAGCCAAACCATCCATACTCTGAAAGCTGCCTCCCTGGGGCTCTATCCAAGAAAGGTATTTATTATCTCCTTCTGTACCCTGATCCTCAAAACTATCCCTGTTCCTGCCACCCCCCCTCAAGGCAGAGTGGTCTCCTTGTCTCCCAACCAACTTCCCACTTCACCCTGCGCCGAGAGCAGGAAGGTCTCCTGTGACGTCGAGGATGGGAACGTTTGCCTTTACACAGCGCTACCGTGTAAGGTGGAGTGGTATACGCACTGCACAAACACGTGCCCCTGAGTGGTGAGGATACAGCAGGAGGCTCCCACCTGCCCTGCCCTGACAAGGAGAAAGGCGTCTTTTTATAATTCACCCAAAGCACCATACATGGCCGGCACAGCCCTGCCCTTAGTCCATGATGTCTTGTTCCAAACCTTATACCCAGGTCTAGACTCGTGAAACTCAAAAGCCAGCCATTTGACTCCTTGTGAGTTGAGTCCTGCCTGTTTTCCCTTCCCTGAGGCTTCTCATGTCAGGCTGAGTGTTGTCTCCGTCTGCAGGCAAGAATCATAGGTGTCAGGAGATGCCTGACGATATCACACACACCCACACAACATGCACACGCACACTCCCAGCTCCAATGTCGGATTTGAATCTTGGGTTTGAGGCCAGAACTTCCATTTAAAAATCTCCCCCAGGTAGGGATGCCTGGGTGGCTCCGACTCCTGATTTCAGCTGAGGCCATGATCTCATGATTCGTGAGTTTGAGTTCCACATCGGGTTCTGCACTGATGGTGTGGAGCCTGCCTGGGATTTTCTCTCTCTCTCTCTCTCTCTCCTCCCTCTCTCTCTGCCATGCTCACGTCTCTCCCTCTCAAAATAAATAAACTTAAAAAAAAAAAAAAAAAACTCCCCCGGTGGGTCTGCAGGGGGTCGAGGAGAAGCCGCGCCATGAGGAGAACCTGAGACCCAGTCCCTGGAGCACACGGCCCCACAACCCTCAGCTCCCCTTGAAGGGGGTGCTGTGCAAGGGCGGTGTAGGCCATTACGTTTCTTGCCTCGGTGGGTGAATTCGGTGGGGCTGGATGGTGAATGGTCATATCTCAGAATGCCCTTGACCTCCCCCCCTCCCGCCACGAGCATCTCGTTGTTTTGTCTATTTGGCTCCAGTTGAGATGCTGAGAAAATCCACATCACGCCATCTCTGGGGGAGACGCACCCTAAAGGCTTTCGTAAAGAAGAGCCACATGACTGGAGTCATTCAGCCCACTTCCCTCATCCAGCAGAGCAAGCCCATGGCAGCCTCCTCAGGGGGTGGTGGCAGGAGCCCCTGCTGCGGGGACCACACGTGCCTCCCCAGAGGACGGAGGAAGCCTGTGGGGATGGAGACATCCCAAATTCTGACCTGAAAACCCAACCCAGTAGGAGAGCGGGTCAGATTTCTATCGCCTCAGCATAAAATGGCAATGCTAATGTGGTTTCCAATTTCGGTTTTAAAATGCCACTTAAAGGACAGCGTCAGTTCCCTCACTTAAGACTTTTTTAAAATAATCACATTTCCTCATGAATCAGGCCGTGGGCATATCTGTCCTTCCTTCCCTGTCAAGAACTGGCAGAGCAAAAAGGATATTTTCTCAGATCTTTTCATAAGCAGTTGCTGCTTGTTTGGTCTGTAGGTCTTTCTCACTCCTACCCGGCACCCTCTGTCCCTCCTGCCCACGGCTTTGGCCCTGGCCCAGGAAGGCCCCCGCCTCTCCCCTGTGGAGGCACATGGTACCCCCAGTGACAGAGGTGCAGGAAAGACCAGGACGGAAGTGGCCAGGGGCAGGTTTAGAGCAGGGGTAATTGGACTGTAGGGAGGAGTTTATCCAGAATTAAAATTATAGGGACCCCTCACGGTTTTATGGGAAAGAAACCAAGTTGTTTAAAAAACAAAAACAAAACGAGATCCTTGAGGAAAAAAAAAGAAAACATAATTTCAAACCCTGAAGGAATATGATCCCAAATACTGTCAATTTGGATTCTCCCCCCTCTTTCTAAGCAAGAATGGAACTCCTTCCCTATAGTTTTAAGTATGGGTGGGGGGAGGGACATGAAGCTTGAATGTTGTCAAAAGGACATCTCTCCTTTGCCACCTTCCCATTAACTTAAGATGTGACTTCAGAATTTGTGCCCATGAAGACAGGGTGGGCAGAAGGCCCAGGCCAGCGGCCAGGGACCCATCGAGAGTCTTCTCTGGAGGATCGGGTTTGCAGGCTTGGCCTGGTCTTTGCGGAAGGAGGTGAGCAGGGAAGGGGTCAGGCCTCTGACGGCCCACGGCCCACGCAGGACTCAGCTCGGGAGTGGGATCCAGAGGCAGAACTCAAGCCCGCACCTGCTGCGGTGCCCCCACCTGGCCACGCTCCCAGGGCCCGCCCAGGGTGCTCACTCTGTAGGCAGCTGAGAGAAGGACGTAGTGATGACAGGAGCCGGTGACACCCCTTCCTGGGGCAGGTAGGGCCCCAGCCCCAGGGCTTCTTGCAGCTGCACAGCTGCAGGCCTCAGCCATGCGTGAGGCCACAGGTGCTCCGGAACACTCCACGTACCTCCCAGGTATCCGCTCAGCTGTACCTGAACCATCAGAAGGTTGAGTCCAATGGCCCTTACCAGTCCTTCCTTTGGGGCACCCCCTGCCCCTCCTGTTTCCCACACCCCAGACATCAGGCATCCCTGACCAGTTGGAAGGAGAACAGTCCCTCAGCTTGTCTCTTCTTGGGAACGCTCAGCCTCACAGACCTGGGTCTGCAAGAATGGAAACACCTCTTCCCACCACCTCAAACATGCTGCGGGCAGCATCTCACTTATCAAGGCCTCAAATGCGCTGCATCTACCGGCCAGGCCTTATTGAGCTCTAAAGGGCTCCGTGTAAAAATAATAAAGGAGGCTGAAAACAGGAATGTTCTAGAACAACCACCCAGACTGAAGGGAAGGCCATAACTTGAGTCCATGAGCTGACTGATGTCGGATGTGTCAACTTTCTACCACCAGTGTCCTGTCCAATTCCTAGCAGGGGGTGGGAGAAGAGGAGAATTCTAAATGGTTACTGTTTGCCTCCAAGATGACTTTTATTTCCTTCTTTACCCTGGTCTGTATTTTCCACATAACGACCAAACGCTACTTTTATAAGCAGGATTAAAATAAGAGGGAATGAATTTTACTTTACAAAGGTCATTGGGAGCCACTGTAAGTCGTTGACTCTGGCAGTGACCTGAAGATAATCTGGGCTCATGCTGGCAGGGAAGGGCACCCAGGACGGATGGAGGTGGGTCTCCCTTGAGGTCAACGAAGCTCGAGCTTGCGGGCCCCGCTCATGTTCACCTGGTCAGGCATTTTTGTAAAATTTGCAAAGGTAAGGCATTTTATGAGGTAAGACTACTGTCTTCCTCTACAACTCCCCTCTACCACCCTGGTCATTCCCAGGAACATGCCCACCACCCACTCTCTGGGCTCACTCGTGCCAGGATGGGAAGGTACAGGATCAGGGGTGGGGGTGAGGTGTTCCTAAACAGCCGGTAGCAGGAAACATGGCTAAGGAAGGGAACTGAGGAAACGTAGGGCGCCAGAAGCCAGTCCGGATTGTTCTCCACAATTGCTTTGGATCTTTGTCAGCTTTTCAAAATTTCTAATTTAGGGACACCTGGGTGGTTGGTTAAGCATCCAGCTTCATTCAGCTCAGGTCATGATCTCTCGGTCCGTGAGTTCGAGGGCCACATTGGCTCTGTGCTGACAGCTCAGAGCCTGGAGCCTGCCTCGGACTCTGCGTCCTCCCTCTCTCTCTCCCTCTGCGCCTCCCCCACTCATGCTCAGTCTCTCTCTGTCTCAAAAATAGACATTTAAAAAAATAAAATTTGTAATTTATTTTGATTGTTTCTCTTTCTAAGTAAATACTCACTTTAAAACCTCATTTTGTGCTGTCATTCTCAAAGACAGCCCCTAAGATGCATAAGGGCCCCACAAAACCTTGCCCCACCCCTGAGGACAGGCTGCAGAAGGACAGGGAAGGGCAGGAGACTGCTGTGATGGCGGTGTCTGGTGGGGGGGGGGGCGGCTTGTACACCCACCATGCAGAAGAAGTCCCTATGGAAACGCCAAAAGCAAGAAGAGAGAGAAGGTCCAGCCGTGACACGCAGCCTGGGGCACTCATGGACCTTACATTGCTGGCCATGAAAACAAGGCACTGACTGTGGGGGGGAGGGTATCTGGACTCTGACCTCGGCCCAGACCTCAGGGACCAAAACCCAAGGATGTGACTCTCAGCCTCGGAAGACTCTGAATCTGAGGCGCACAGTCTAAACCAGCTGTAAACAGCCGGAGACTGCCTGGGTCTCACCCTCCCAGGAGAGGGGAAGGGTTAGCCAGGGCCAGGGCTAGGAGAGGGGGCTTCTGAGGAGAGGTGACTCTTGCTGGGACTTCAACCCCTGGCACCTGCCTCTGCCTCCAGGCCTCCACAGCCCTCTGAAGCGGGCCAGCAGCCCAGCCCAGGCAGGGGAAAAATGACTCTACTCCTGACCACCCACGGAGCCCCAGCCCTGCCCTGATCTGCATACATCTTGCCTGACAGGCGACCACTGGCCTGGCTGAGGCAGTTTTAGTCTCAGCCTCTCGCTGCCAGGGTCCCTCCCTCCTCTCCATTCCGAGAGACCCCAGGAGGTTCTCCTGTACCTTATTTTTTTATGTATTCTCAGAGAGAGAGAAAGAGCAGGGGAGGAGCAGACAAGGAACAGCAAATCCCAGGCAATGCTCCACACCGTTCAGCACAGAGCCCAACACGGGGCTCAACCCACAAACCACGAGATCACGACCTAAAGCAGATGAAGAAGTCGGATGCTCAAGTGACTGGAGCCACCAGGCACCCCTGACTCCTGTACCGTTAATCCACTGGCATTTCCACCATTAATCTCTGCCAGGTACTTCCTGTGAACCGGAACTGACACAGGGCCCAAGTAGATTTTTCTTCTTTGCCACAATCAGAGTATTAAGGAGATGAAGAGCCAGTAACTCTTGCATCGTGTGATTCACGCTTTCACAACGTGCTATCTAAAAGGATACTGCATCTCATCTGATGTCTCATACTCACCTTAGGAAACACAATTCTAGAAAAGAACCACCTCTTCCCGAATGAATTCTTGTGCCCTGGCCTCACCACCGAGTTCCAGATCTTTCCATGAGTAGTTCTCCCTCACTGCCACAGAAGAGGTGGGTTGGGGGGGCCTCTTAATGGAGCGAACAGACCTTCTCCTTTGAGAAGGGGTCTCCTTGCTGCCTGTCTCTACTTCTGGGCCTGAGGCATCTGCTCTGGTGCCCAATCTCTTCCCAGCATAAACTCACAAACCGGGCACTACCTCCCCCTGGAAATACAGGGGCAAGACCAGAGGACCCAGCCAGACTCCCAGGTGCCCCTGAGCCTGGCTATGGGTTCCAAACACCAGCCCTGTTCCAAGCCCTGATGCCCCTTTTGGTACATGCTGGCTCTATCACAGCTTTGGCCTACTTCCCATTCTTGGCCACGATGGTGGCCTGTTCCTCAGCATGCAGCGACCCCACTGTGACTCCACGCCACCTGCACCGGCCGGGTCCAGGCAGCAGGAGGAATGCAGCTTTGCCATCATGCAAACCTCTGTCCTTCCCAGAAAAGCCTAGGTGATCCAGCCCAGGGGGCGGCAACCAGTCACCGTCAGTCTCAGCAGCCCTGGAAGCTTAGTGTCCCTGTGGTCTTCTCAGCCAAAGGGACCCAGATGAGCAGATGAGGTCACAGGTTATTGGATATCAAGGCACGAACCAGTGAGACTTTGTCCAACATGTGGTCCACCAAGAGTCAGAGGCACCCACTACCTGCAGATCCAGACTGGCACCGTCTTCTGGGTGTCCCTGGGCACAACCCCAGCCAGCCCTATGGATCTTGTCACTGACTCTCTCCATCCCGCCATCTGATCCCACAAAAGAACCCGCAGGCCCCCGGCATCAGAGGACAGCGGTTGAGACCCCCTTTCTGGGAGAAGGGCGTCTGGGAGCGTTCTCTTTGCAGCCGGCCTCACGTGCACACCCCATCCTTTCCCCCAAGTATTCCTCCCCACAGACCAGACGGCAACCCCACACGGGGCCAGGCCTGACCGTGCCCCAAGCCACTTTCCACTTGGAAAAGTGCTTCCTTTCAAGAGCTGTGCTTAGCCTACTTGCTATTTAGTTCTCAAAAAAACGGTCCTTCTAAAATGCAACCTTAATCCGCTAGGCACCGTGGTTGCCAAAGCCATCCTGTAAACAAACAGACAACCAACGGAAAGCACTGCCCAGGGGGCGATGGTTCAAATGGAAAGGTCTGCAAGCAAGGGTATCATCAGCATTCGCGGAGGAACACTCCACAGCCACACAGCACACAACACACACCAAAAACCATCCCAGCAGCAACAAACCCCAGACAGCAACATTTCACCCCTGACCTTCACCCCCGCCTCTCGGTGCCGCTGAGTGGTTTAATAATAATTCCCTTCACATGCAGAAGAAACAGAAATAGCCTCCCCAAGCGCCACAGGCCACTCAGCACAGTTGATGAAATCCTGGGGCTCTAATGCTCCCAGGCTCCCAAGTTTCCATTAAGCAGCTGCCAAATGGCTCTATCGTGGCCGGAAAGGCACCCTTGCCTCGCCTGCCTTGGTCCCTCCCCAGACAGGCCAGAGGGGCGGACACGTGTGTCACTCAGCGACCACGTAATGGGAAGAGGTCGCTCTGGGGTCCCGGCCCTGCCACCTCTGCCTGTCAAAGCCAACTCGGATCCCCTTTATGATCTTTTCCGAGACTTAAATGTATGGGTACACAAAGCTCCCTTAATGGAAGGTCGCTCTGGCTTGTGTAACAAGCTGTGTAAACTTCATCCCTGCATTTACTCAGCACCAGCCTTGTTTAATTTCCTGTCCGGGGACGTTCGGGGAACGTGACTGCCCTCCCAGGGCTCTGAACATCTTTTGGAAAAGAAACAGTGCCCTCCCCACTTCGAGACCAAAAGACCCCCAAAAAAGGGCAAGATGCCTTCTCCAACTTTACCAAAAGGCAAGGCAGTTTGACCACATGCTTTTTTGCTGAGTTTCTCATTAGAAGTAGCCTAAGACCGAGTAGACGGGGCGCCTGGGTGGCTTAGTCACTTGGGTGTCTGACTTCGGCTCAGGTCATGATCTCATGGTTTGTGAATTTGAGCCCCACATCGGGCTCTGTGCTGACAGCTCAGAGTCCGGAGCCTGCTTCGGATTCTGTGCCTCCCTCTCTCTCTGCCCTCCCCTGCTCACACTCTGTCTCTGTCTCTGTCTCCCTCAAAAATAATAAATGTTTAAAAAAATTTTTTTAAGAGGGGACAAGTACAGGCTACAGAATGTCAGCTCCTTGCATCCTGACCCAGCTGTGTGGCCTTGGCACATGGTGTCACTTCTAGAAGTGGCAGCTTCCTCCTTAGGGAAACGGCGGGATGCAACAGTACCTGTCTTCCAGGTCCCTGTGAGGAGAAAGATCACACCGAAGCCCAAGCCGGAGCTCAGCCTGTGGGGAGACATCCGTGAATGGCAGCTACCGGCACCGCTCTGCCCTCGGAGGTGGTCACAGTAGGGGCGAAGTGTGTGGTGAAGTGAAGCCTGGCTGCCCAGGTTCAAGCCTCAGCCCCACCACTCACAGCCTGCAAGCCCTTGCAAAATGCAATATGATGCTGAAAAGCAGCAGCTGTGGGGAAGGAATGGGCGTGTCGGGGACCCCAGGTTCAGGGATTTCCCCTCCCCCCATCGAGAGCAGCGGTACCGCAGAGAGGCTCCATCCACACCAAACCCTTGGCGGACGCCCCTGCTCCATGCTGGCTTCCTGGATGCTCACAGCGTGTTGCCAGAGCAGGACCAGAAATCACCTACCATAAACCCTCATCTTACAGCCCAAAGGGCTGGAGCCTGCCCTAGACTCTACTTAGGACCTCTCCACTGAGCCGCCCAGACTTCCTGCCCTCGCCTCGTGTCTGACCTGATCTCACGCGTGGGGCAGAGAGGAAGTAGAGACAGCAGGGCCTTGCTATCCCCCGTACAGAGGCAAAGACGAAATTCCGGGCAAAATCCCAAACCCAACTACTCAAGCCCTGCAATTCAAGCCTCACCGAGACCCAGGGAAATAAGACAGCAGTGGCTTCACCTGGATAAAATCTCTTCCATTCAACCCACACGCTCTCCCTCCCCCTGGCTGACAGCGTCAGTGAGGAAGCCTGTTCTGAGGTCACATAATGTCCCCTGGGACCCTGCTGCCTGAGAAAAATGCTGTCCAAAATAGGTCAGGCCTTCCAAGAGAGGGAAACCTCTCCTCACCGGAGTCGCCCACTTGCACGGCTACTGCCTCACTTTCTTGTGGTGGCCGTCCGTGTGCCACGGGTAAACCCCGCTCCCCTCAGAGCCAGCTTTCCCATCTGGAGAATGAGGGGTTGACCCAAGAAGCATCAGTCGGGCATCAGGGCTCAGCGTCTACACCCTAGGAGGACACTGGGCAGCTCCTCAGAACACTGGGCAGACGAGGCGGTGCTGCATCCTGCCAGGTCCTGCTGTCCCCTCCATCCCACACACATCAACCTCCTGGCCCCGGGGGGGCCCCCAGGCGACTAAGAGGGAAGCACTCTGAGCCGGAGGCCTCGCTCAGCAAGCAGTTAAACACCGTGTAGAGTCGGGACATGGGACCACAGTTTCGATGTCAGACAAAGAGGTTGCGGAGGTGTTTCTCCGGGGCTGAGACGGGATTTATGGGAATGAGCTCTGGCCAAGATTGGCCTTGCACACCCTGGTTTCTCGTATTGTGGCTGCGGCCAGGTGGGAGGGGTGGTGAGGGCGAGGGGGACTAACTCACTCATCTTTCCCCCTGTTCACTCAGCCAGTGCTCACCAAACTCCCCCATGCACTGCACCCCTTGATGGGATGAGAGACATAGCTATGAACTTGGCTGAGCCTGTGGGAACCTCGGGAGAGTGACCAGGCAACAGAGCTGAGACTACAGCGAGGGTTGAGGTCTCTAGGGTGCAGAACTTCACAGCTTCATGCCCCAGGCCTCTCACCCGCCTCCCGGTAATTCTGGTCCTGTCGGACGATGACAGTCCAGGCTGACCAGTGCTTCTAGAGAAGTGCAGGGGCTACCGTAGCCAGGGCAACACCTCCCATTCTAGTCTGGGGGGGGCGGGGGCTTGAACAGTTTCTCAAAGGAAGAGAGGAATTTGGACCAGGAGAACCCCTCAGTCCCCCTGACTGCTCACTTCTGTTCTGGCCACCAAGCCTTTGCCTGGAATGTCAAGGGCAGGTGGGGCCATCGCCACTATCACAGCCTCCTCTGCCCCCCTGTGCCAGAGCAGAGCTGACTCACAGTTCGGGAGGGGGGGGGGCACATGTGCCCCCAGGGCACAGCTAGAGAGGCGCCTGGGCCCATGCAACCAGTCCCAACTAGTCTCCGAGTGCCTCTGCCACCGCCCGGGGCCTCCCCCAGAGGCAGTGTGCCCTGCCTGCGCTACCCAGCAGCCAGTGGGGCTCCGCGCCCACCCGGCCTCACCGGGAGGAGGATATCTAGGAGAACGAAACCAGGTGTCCACGTCCAGCCGCGCCCTGCCTCTGAGTCGGTCTGCTGTCCACAAGTCTGTTTTGCGCGTGTCTCTGTTCACAGGTCTGTAACCGTTTCTTTGCCCGTCAGTCTTTCTGTGACCCTGTTTTTCCTCCCTCCCTCTCTCTGTGTGTCCCTCTGGCCGTAAGTGATGTGAGGCCGGGCCGGGCCGGGGCAGTCGCAGCGTGTCCCCTCTCGCCCTCATTGGTTGGCAGCCGCTCCCCGGGGGCAGCCGCTGTCAGTCCCCGCCCCCTCCCGTCCCCCGCCCGGACCTGAGCGCGCTCAGAGCCGCCTCGGAGCGCAGTCTCCTGCTGAAGATAGGAGCGAAGCAGCCAAAGCAAGTGGGGACAGACTCGCCGCACACCGGGCATCTGAACAGGGACTCGCGGCTGCAGGACCGCCTGCTCCGAGACGCAGCAGCCGCGGCGGCGCCGGAGGACTCCCCGCCACCCGCCCTCGGTGCACCTGGCGTCCGGCGCCGAGCAGGCAACCCGAGCTGTGGCCGCACTCCCCGGGCGCCTCCCGCCGCCGCTGCAGCCTGGGGGAGCCCAGAGCCCGGAGCTCAGCAGAGCTGGGGGCCGGAGCCGACGAGCGCGGCTGCAAAACCGCAAAGCCGGGTGATTGGGCACCGCGGGTGGCGACGGCAGGACACAGGGAAAGCCCGAGGGTCGCGCACTTGGGGCCGCCCGGCTGCGACCCGCAGGGACGGCAGCTGAGCGCGGAGGCGAGGGAGCGGCGCGGCCCCGGCTGACCCGAAGGCACCGGCTCCCGGTCAGGTGCGCGCAGCAGGGCGGGAGGGGCGCGCCATGGAGGCGCCCGGAGGCGCTGGTCCGCGCGACACCAAGTGAGGCGGCCCGGCCGGGGTCGGCGGCCTCGCGGGTCATGTACGGCGACGTGTTCAACGCCACGGCCGGCCCGGAGGCGGCTGGAGGCGGCGCGCTGGCCCTGGCGGCCACGGTCAAGGCAGAGGGCGCTTTGCCGCTGGAGCTGGCCACGGCGCGCGGCATGCGGGACGGCGCGGCCACAAAGCCCGACCTGCCCACCTACCTGCTGCTCTTCTTCTTGCTGCTGCTGTCTGTGGCGCTCGTCGTCCTCTTCATAGGCTGCCAGCTGCGCCACTCGGCCTTCGCCGCGCTGCCCCACGACCGTTCGCTGCGCGACGCCCGTGCGCCCTGGAAGTCGCGGCCGGTGTAGCTGCGGGGTGAGCCAGAGCCGGCCAGCGCAGTGTCCCGGTCTCACCCCCGGCCGCCGGTAGGAGCGGGGCAGGGCGAGCCCGACGCCGGGGGTCGCTGGCCCCTGGGCACGCCGCGCCCTGATCCAAAGACCCTTTACGACCTCGAGCGGCAAGGCGGGCGTAAAGGGAGTCGGAGGCTTCGCGGGCTGCGTAGGGTCCCGATCCCAGCAGCCGCGGGCTTCCAAGGTTCTGATCCCCTGGAGGAGTCTCTTCCCCCTCCCCAGACAGCGGGTCTAGCCGGGGTGCCTTCCTGGAAGACGGCGCGCCAGCCCAGACGCAGGAGCCTTCCCCACCGTCTGCTGACTCCCTTACTTTGCACAACGGAGGGGCAGGCATGGCTCGGCGAGAGCGTAACTAGCCAGGGGGGCTGCCTAATCCAGACTCCCTGGCCGGGTGGCTGTCTTCCCGCGGCTGCTACCGCCTCTTCCACCCCTCGCCACGAGGACCCCAGTCCCCCGAGAATCCGAGAGTGAACCCAGCCGGACTTGCAAATGATGGCCTTTGGGGGCTGCGTCCCCTCGGGGAAGTGAGGGGATGCTGACTTTAAGTAGGTCTCGCTCAGGGCCAAGGGTTCAGTTTTCTTTGTGGGCACGGGAGGGGAAGCTAGTCTAGAGGCACAGGGTCGCACCTGCAGCACCCTGTGGTCGGAGATCCGCGTCCCACATCTCTAGGGACCACATTTGTACAATAAAACCTCACCGAATTGGACCCAGTGCTGAGTACGCTCTGGTCATTGGTCGCGCCACTTTGGAAAGGGGGTTAAGGGCAGAGCTAGCGGGCAACACTCAAGCTCAATCTGCCTCCTACTTCGCTGTAAGCCAGATCAGTTTTAATGATACTTTCTCCTCTCTAGCTTTTACTCAGCGTCAATCAGGTAGTTGTTCTGCGAAGTGTTTTCTCAGAGCCCCTCTCAAAAAAAAAAAAAAAAAAAAAAGGAATTGCTGCCTTATCTGCAGAAAAAATTCCCTGTAAAGGCTCCATGGAGACCTTCTCCACAGGGCAGTTGCTTCCACCTGGCCCTCTCTTTTGCTCTCAGAGCCTTTTGGACCTGAACCCTTCTTTTTTTTTTTTTTTTTAATTTTTTTTTCAACGTTTATTTATTTTTGGGACAGAGAGAGACAGAGCATGAACGGGGGAGGGGCAGAGAGAGAGGGAGACACAGGATCGGAAACAGGCTCCAGGCTCTGAGCCATCAGCCCAGAGCCCGACGCGGGGCTCGAACTCACAGACCGCGAGATCATGACCTGGCTGAAGTCGGACGCTCAACCGACTGCACCACCCAGGCGCCCCAAGACCTGAACCCTTCTAAGAGCCAGTTGTAGACCAGCACCATGTGGTGATGGAAGGGCCTGAGGGTCCAGCAATGGGATCAGCTGCTCACGGCTTCTTCCCACAGTAGGCAGGGGCCAGCGCTGGAGAACATGGGGTTGGGGGGGGGGGCGGTGCAAGGAGCAGTGGATGAATAGAGCCAGCTGTGAGGAGCTGATTAGAAAGACCCTGAGAGGGAATAGAAAGATTTGTGATAACCTTGGCCATTTTCAAAGTTAACCTAATTCTAGGGAGTCTACTTTATGGGGGTTTAAAATAGTTTCAGGAGGTACCTGGCTCAGTAGGGGCACTAGAGCTTAGAGAATGTTTCACTAAAAATAGATTTGGTAGGTTATCTGATTCAGTAGGGCTAAACCATTGGGGGGGGGGGTCACTCGGGTTTTCAGAACCTAAAGAACGCTAGGATGTTGCATCAGGCAAAATGCAGACAGGCACACAATTCCGCATACCGTTTGTGACTGATGTCTAAGGACCCAAGCTGGGGAGGATGGGGGGGGGGTAGGGGAGGTTTGCTAGGGCCAGAGTCCTAGGCCAGTGAGCGCCCAAGATTCCCTCCTGGCCCCTATCCAGGAAGCAGGACACACGAGCTGTAGACAGGGTCTCACCTGGATTAACCACGTCTTGGAATGCTAACCCCAACCACCCCCTGATGGTGCTAATTCTGTGAAAACCTCACAGAACATTTTAGTGAGGTCTTTGGAAATGTAGCCAAACCTCTCCAGCCTACAGTAATGGTAACCCAGCTAATCTGCATGACCCTTGGTTGCAGAGAAGATTAAATGGAATATGTAAGGAAATATGAGGGCCCCTGACTGGCATCCTGAAGTGGTGCCCAGCTGATAAGAGGAACCCCTTTTTTAGCTGTGATGTGGGGGACTGGGAGGGGGAGGAGACTGTAAAGAGGCAGAGTACTCCTTCTCCACATCTCCCAATGGGTACATCTAAAGGCAGTATGCAAAGTAGTCAGAGCACAAGCTCTGGAGTCTGAGCGGCTTGAAATCCCAGCTCCTCTGTTCGCTGGCCATGGGACTCCACGCACATCATTTAATCTATTTTGGCCTGTTTCCTCATGTGTGAAATGGGTGCTCTTTCACCTAGCTCTACAGGGTTGAAAATGAAATGTGCTAACAAACGTGAACACGCCAGCTAGCATCCAGACGTTAGCTCGTCCTCTGAGCCTCAGGCTCGAGGCGGCAGTGCCGAAAGGTGAAGTTGAACCCAAAACAGGATGTGCTCTCACTAGGGCTGTCTACTGTGACCACACCAGTGCAAAGGCTGGTCCCTGCAAGGGAAAATAGGAGTGGATGACTGGCTTAGAGGCTGCCTAAGCTTCCCAGGCCAGCATCGGCTACAGCCAGAGAGATCCCACGAGGCGCTTGGGATCCCTTGATACAATACAGGCCCAAGGCCTCCAGAGGTTAAAGCTGAGAAGTGCTAACGAAGACGGAGACAGCTGGCAAAGTATCTCTGTCTGCTGCCTTGCACTGGTTTCGCCACCTAAATCAATGGCCTGGCCACTTCAACTACACAGGCACTTTTTTTTTAATGTTTATTTATTTTTGAGAGAGAGAGAGAGAGCGAGCACAATTAGGGGAGGGGCAGAGAGACAGGGAGACTCAGAACCTGAGACAGGCTCCAGGCTCTGAGCTGTCAGCAGAGGCCCACGTGGGGCTCAAACCCACAGATTGAGCCCCACAGAGTTCACGACCCGAGTCAAAGTCAGGCACTTGATGGACTGAGCCACCCAGGCGCCCCTACACAGATACTTTTGAAATAAACTCTAGGTAACTGGGCCTATGTAGAGATCAAATCTAGAAACCAGACAGGGTTGGTGAGAGGGACTGGACTGGGGCTCCGCTTTTGCCAGCACTGTGACCCTGAATAATTTCATTCGCTTCTCTAGGCTAGAGGTAGACTGGTTGAGCAGTAATGGGCCTAGCCCCACATTCTCCCCCTGAAAGCAGCGATGTGGCTGAGTTCATGTCTGCCCTCTATTGATAACGCAGGGTAAGTGCACTACAATGTGGCAATTGGACATTTAGACGGATAGCAGGGCGGTAAGTCTGTATGCACACATCCTTCTGCCCTTTGCTCTTCCATCAGTCCCGTGAAGTCTTGGAGCCACCTCTGGAGAGCTGGACCTGGCAGGCTAGAAATATGAACGGGACCCATGGCATAGGCATTTGGGCCGCTCTGCCCATAACCAGCCACTGGGAGCAGACAAGAGGGCTGAGCACAGGTTTCTGATGGGGGCTTAGGGGGAGGTAGGGTGGAAATTAGGGAAGGTGCCTGCAGATGCCAGGGACCAGGGAGAAGCAGCATAGGGCAGTGACTAAGAGCTTTAGCCCTGGCACTAGGTAACCTGACCGTGGCCATCCATGCTACGCCTGGATCGTGTTTCTGGATTTCCGGGAGCCTCGCTTTCCTCACCTGTAAGATGGAGATAATAACAGGACCTGCCGCACAGGATTTTCAACATCTCGTGAGACATCCCGAGCTCATGTTTGACATGCAGGAAGTGCTCTGAAGGCAAGCTGTTCTGATCATTAACCAGGATGACCATTTCAGAAGTGTTCGCAGCAGCACTAACGGCAACTGCTCTTCCTCGGTGACGAAGCTCTTCAAATGGGACATGCTATTGCCAACTGGTAAAGGAGCCTGCCCCTTTCTGGCAGGTGTGCCCAGAGCAGGAAGGCAGCTGTCCCTGGTCTTTTCTCTCTCTGCACATTCTCACTAAACTAGCTCCTCCACTCTGATGGCTTCAGGTGCTTTTCAAATGACTCGCTCCAGACCGGTCCCTGAGCCCATTCGATTATCTTCATTTGGACAGCTCACAGGGAACCTCAAGCTCTGAAACTCGTCATCTTTCTATAAACATTAGATCTTCCTTCAGTCTTCTCCATCTCAGTAAATTGCACCAGCACCTGGCTGCCCGAAGTGAAAGCCACAGTGGTCCTCCTTGACCCCAAACTCTTCATCTTCCCACACGCAGTCTACCACCTTCCACAAACCAGCCCACTCCATCTATCCCCTCCATCTCCACCATCGCCACCCAAATTTGAAGCCCAACATTCATTTTTTTCCCCTCTCCGATCAGAGCAACATCTGAGCCCAATGTCTGCCTCAGGCCCCAGCTTATGCTCCAGTGGCTTCTCTCTGCCCTCAGGATTTGCCACAAAGCCCTAATCTTGGCCTACAAGACCCAGCACCATCTGCCCTTCCCCCCACCCCCCCTGCCCAACCACTGCAGCCTCATTTCCTCATACTCTTTTGTACTTTTAACCCTTAGGGTCTCCCTGCCTGAGCTATTTGTCTCCCCTCCCTCATCTGGCGAATGCCCTCTTATCCTCCAGGAGTAACTTAAACATCTCTCCTTCAAAAGGACTTGCCTGAGTTCTCAGAGAAGATCAGTTCCCTTCATTCATAGGCCCCAGTCAGCTCCCTTATCAGTCAGCTCCCTTATCATAGCTATTAAATAACTGTGTAATTTGGAGCCTAATGCCTCTCTCCCTGCTACCAAGTAAGTTGTATGAGGTCAGGGACAACATCCACCGTGTTCGCTGCTGTCTTCCCAATGCCTAGCACAGTGTTAAACACAAAATGGACGATGAGTCTTTGTTGAATGAATTACAGTGGAAAGACAGAGCTAGCAGGTAAATTTGCCTGTGGGCTCTTCACCTGAACCCTTTGCCTTTCATTTTCAGCCTTAAACTAAACTTGTACGAGATACAATATTGAGTTGAACTCTCCTTATTGATTGGCCCTTCAAGTGGCCAGTTTCCTGGAGGTGGTAATCCACAAAATTGTGAGCAACTGACATCTCCTGTCTCCATCTATGTAACACCACAGTTATTACTGGGTCTCCCGCAGAGACTAAAGAACATGCAATTTAAGTTTGTACCCTTAAGCTATTTATACTTGAATCACTCCTTTGCCTGCAGGGAAGTGGAGAGCTACTTTGTAGGATCATTCATGCTTTCTGGATTGTCTTGACTAAGAATCAATTAAATCGCTGCTTCACACATTGAGTTCCTCACCTCTTCGTGAACTTTATCAAAGATTTCCTTCTCAATGAGACCGTCCCCGGATCCTTGATCTGAAACCTGAGCTACCTTGCCCAACCCTAGATGTTTCAAAGCTCCCTTTCCTCCATTTACTCCTTAGAACTTCCCACTGCTCTATATATTTCATTGTTCTTGTTTTATGTCTCCATCGACCAGAATGAAGATCCTTGAAGGAAAGAACTTTGGTTTTATTCAGTTTACCCTACACCTGACATCTAATGTTACTCAAATGAATGAGCAAACCACCTGGTGAAATGCTCAAAGCCAGAACAAAAATAGAGACATTAAAAAAAAAAATAGGAGCAGTCTTTTTCGTAAAGTCTCCTTCATTCTTCGTTTCTGCTGCTTCTCCACCTTCCAAACTGATCCGATAACCCTAACCAGATAGGGGTCAAAAACACTCAACTATGTTATAGCTTTGCCTCCCATGCGACAACGGACTCTCTTGCCACAGCTCTACCACACTGCCTGGCGTAAAGCTCGACTTGTAGTAAGCACTCGGGGAGGATCTGGTGAGAGTAAGTGAATGAGCAAGCAGTATGTACCGTCTGAACTGTCATAACAAAGGACAATCCCCACCCCTAAGTTTTTCACGTAACTTTCCAGGAGAACAATTGTGTCATCCTCACCCCTTGGCTTCAGTGTCCATCTCAAGGTGGCTTCTCTAGCTCCTGCCACCATATCTGCATCCTAGCCATTGGGAACGGGAAAGGGCCAAGGAGAACATTCCCCTTGGGAGCACGGCACTGAATGGTACCTATTTCTGCACCTATCCTTAGTCACGTGACCATCAGCTAGCTGAAAGGGAGGCTGGGAAGTGTGGTTTGCAGTTGGACACAGTGCTCCATAATTGAGGATGGGGAGGATGGGTATTGGTTAACTTCCAGCAGTTTATTAAACAGACAATAAAAGGAAAATACCTTTGTTTTCGTATGAAGATCTTTGCAGTCTGCAGATCTTTACGTATACCATTTATACGTAACTAGCTGGTTTGTATTCACCATCTTCCCCCTCACTGCTCTACTTTGGCTGAAGCCAACTCTGTAAAATTTAAAGAATTTTATGTGAAGAAAATGCAATTGGGAGTGTTTATCATTAACCTTACTAACGGATGCTGGGACAGCCCTTTGAACTCCTCTGCTTTTTTACCGCCTACAATCCCACATACACCCTTCAGCAAAATTAATCTTGTATTCGGAAGTACAAATATGGTCACTATGCGCTGTCTCTCAAAGGTGTTACTTGTGGTACCCGACCCAAATGCAGTTAAAGGCCTGTCCCTCATGCACAACAACTGGGGGTGCTATTATGAGATCTAAATGAGGGTGCTAAAATCAAGCTACAGGGTTCGTAACACTGCCACCCTCACAAGCCACGAAACATAAAAGCACTTCTTGGTTATTTCTCTGGTCAAACACATCAAGTAAACTGTGCCCTTCGACTTTCTGTGGGAAATATTAAGTGCCGACAGGGTAAAGCTCCAATTAACAGCGTTAGTTTTGTAGTTTCTCTAACCAACGATTCAGGGAACCTGATAACTTTGGGGCAAAGATCTCAAAGTTCAAGGAGAAAGAAGAGATATTGGTCTTAAAATTTCTGAGTCTCCAATGAGGCCTGCAAATAAGAGATCTGATATTTAGGGGCGCCTGGGTGGCTCGGTTAATAGTTTGACTTAAGCTCAGGTCATGATCTCCCAGTTTGTGAGTCTGAGCCCCCATGAGGCTCTGTGCTGTCAGCACAGAGCCCATTTCAGATCCTCTGTCCCCTTCTCTCTGCCCCTCCCCCACTTGGGCATTCTCTCTCCCTGCCCTCAAAAAATAAATAAAACACTTAAAAATGTTTAATTACAATTAAAATACTTAGTGCTGAGCTATAAACCATTCAACTGAGATCACATTACATAATTGAAAAGATGAATTCTACTATGAGAAATCATAGCTTACTCTGTATTCTCATTCATTCCACAAATACTGGAGGCTTAGAATTTGTCAAGAACTGCCCTAACAGTGGGGACACAGGCCTGGCCTCAGACAGCTTCTATTTCCATGAGATGAGACAGTCTCTAAACAGGGTAAAGAGATAAAATTGGCAGTATGTTAGATGGTGACAAATGCAATGAATGAAAATCTCGTTCTTTCTCCCAAACTCCCAAGGTCTTATCTTCCTTCTTTCTGACAGGCTGTTTTGAATCCCAACTGGCTTGGTCACTTCAGCAATCTCATTAAAATACCTGGATAGCTAGGCTTGATGTTGTACATTTTGCAAAAAGTCTGCCATTCAACAAAAGAAGACAGTTAAGAGAGGACAATATTCTCTCGGGCATATCAAATCCAAGAAACGCTCTCGAACCAACTTCTGAGAATTCTTTCAAAAAAGGAAGTACAACTCTGTTCACAATCAGCTCAATTTTTGCCAAAGACAGGAGAAGACAAAATGGAGGGCGTCTACCCCAACAGGTTAGAAGGGTACACGTGCTACAACACGTATTTGTGTACCAATTAGCTACTGGTTTGTGGTTTTTTTAGTTTATCCTTTTCTGTACTGTTAAAACCCTCGGCATGGGGCACAGACAAAAATAGTATTTAAAATGAAGTAACATTTGAGGCGCCTGGGTGGCTCAGTTGGTTAGGCGTCCGACTTCAGCTCAGGTCATTATCTCATGGTCAGGGAGTTCAAGCCCTGCATTGGATTCCGTGCTGACAGCTCAGAGCCCGGAGCCTGCTTCGGATTCTGTGTCTCCCTCTCTCTCTGCCTCTCCCCCCCGCTCACACCCTCTCTCTCTCAAAAATAAACATTAAAAATTTTTAAAAAATAAAATGAAATAAAATAAAATGAAGAAACATTAGGTGAGATTTTTATTGGGTAGGGAAAGGGGTAAAAGATAAAAACAAAAGTATGAGGAGCTTTCAAAATAGATCCCCCACTATCCAAAAACTGGCTCAGGAACCGCCTCTCACAGAAATTTTACACACATCCAGGTGACACCATTCAGATAATGAGCCTTGGCCACCAACCTGCATGCCCCCTCCACCTCCCATCCCACATACCCTAATACGAAAAGCGACCAACAACTCTCCCTTTTGATACCTTCCCTGTAGTCCCACCCTCCTTTCTTTAAACTACAACCACAAAGTGACTTAGATCAAGGGAACACACCACCTTTTAAAAAAATCAAATCTTTATTAATAATAGGCTTACCAATTCAACAAATATACAGCAGTAGTTAACATGTTAAATTGAGGAACTTTAAACAAAAATGCTTCCTTCTTTGAACGATATATACTCCAGAGCTCTAAGTACTTTCGTATAAGCTTGCCCTAGCCTACTGACAGCCTCCTTATAAATATGTATAAAATCGGAACTGCATCGCAACTGCTGTAAATGTGGAACAGCATTAGCTATTGAGTGTCATATCTGAAAGAAAAATGAAGCAGTTGTCACAGCTGATCCCCTCATCACCTGAACTGTTTGGGCTGCAGCAATTTGAAAACTAATTATCTTAAATCAGAGAGAAGCCAACACCTCTCACTGTTCAGTGAAAGAGCATGCCAGAACAAATGCTTTTGAAAATGCTTTAAAAAAATGTTTCCAACACAGCCACTGAAGTCACTACTAAATACCTTATACTTAAAGTAAAAGGGCATAGGGAACTGATTTGCAGAAATGGATTCTTTTGATGAAGGCTTTTCTCCAAAAAGAAAAATAAGAGCTTTTGGATTTATTCTTTTGGGTTGAAATATTTAGTGTGAGTTTTTCTCCTGTTCTAGTGGGGAGCACAAAGATTTACACCATCCTCTTCTAATTAGAATGAGGTTGCACTTCTCCTATATACAACACAGTGGTGGTAAAAGTATGTACTCGGTGGGGCTAATAAAACCTGTGATTTAAAAAAAAATTTTTTTAAGGAGAAAATAATAACAAAGTCACCTGGCAAGGTGGCTAATCAAGGGTTGATCTACTGAAGTCAAGCAGCATCAGAAATAATTCCTGTCAATTAAAGAAGAAATACAAGAGATAATAAGAATAAAAATATGAGTTCTTATGTGCCAGGCACTGCTCTAAGTACTTTATTTGTATTTTCTTTAATCTTTCCCAAAATACTATACAGTAGACTTTCACTTTACAGATCAGGAAACTGAGGTACAGAGTGGTTAATCAACTTGCCTAAAGGCACAAAGCGAACAGAACTATGAGGCCCAGGACTCCCACGGAGGCAGGCAGAACCCACAGCTACTACTCTATCTCCCAATCATGCAGTCAAGACCGCTCATTTACAGATAGATCTACAGAAGGGAAATTAGCGGTTAAATGAAAATACCCCAGACTCTAGATCTAAATACTTTTTCCAAATCCAACTAAACTACACTAAGCTAAACAAAGAAAAACACACCAACTCTCTTACAAACAGAATGAAGAAACAGTACATTCTGAGCCAATCTCCCACCGAGGAAGGAGGCATGGTATATCCATTTCCTATTGTTAGCGCACACAAACAGATAACACAGCCAGTCACAGCGACTGGTTAACTCACCCTTTTTACAAGTCCATTCAGTCAAAGACGTTAGGTCAAAAGAAAGTACCGAAAGAAACCCCCTTCCCCCCCAACACACACACACACACAAAAAGACCCAACAGACACATAAGCAGGTTTTGAGATTTATTAAAATAAAGTATTAGCAAACAATATGCAAAAACAAAGTTCTTAAGAGTTATGGCTTTGAAAAAGCACGGTATAGTAAAACCTAATACATTTTTATAAGTATCAAAAAGGTAACAGAATTGAAGCGTATTGCTAGAATTTCATTTTCTACCACATAAACAGAAGCAGAACAAGAAGCGGACCTATACTGCAGCCACTGGTTTGGTCTTTATCATCTGCATATGAGTATCTTTTTAAGAGAAGATGGGCAGGTACACACATACATCCAGTTCTCATGATTACAATCCGATCCAATTTTAAAATAAGTGATCCTTAAAATGCAATTTTAACCAAACAGATTAAGAAGACAATAGCTTGCCCAACTATTATCTTCAAGAGTCCCTACATATAAAATACTTCATGAATAAATCAAAGCAACATTATCTCCAATGATATTAGAAAGGAATATCTGACTCTAAAAATGTCTTCTTTATACGGAAAGTAGGATTGTTTGGCCTCACTGTAGTTTTATTATAGTTAATACCAGCTAGTATCAAGAAGGCACTACTTATTAATGGGGGGCAAGAATCTACCTGTACACAAAATTCTGAACTTTTTAATAACAGTATCTTCAAATAAATCCTTAGAGGACAATGGTTTATAATGATTGCTAACAATTTCAAGAATTGAATTATTTGGATGAAAACCATGCACACCTTTTTCACTCTGCCATGAATGACAGAATGGCTGGATGTTTTCACCCAAACATCCCATCATTTGTTTAACAGCAATTGCTACCAGCAAATATTGTATCACACGCTCTTACTTTAAAAAAAATTGCTATGTAAAATACCTCTCATTGGTTTTTACAAACCATCCAATTTTAGGGTAACACTTCAGTTGTAACACAGTTGTATTTTAGAAGTTAAGTTTCTATTGTGAATAATCCAATAAAACAAAGGCTTGATAAACACTGTTACCTCTCATAATTAGGAAATGCTGAACTATAACCCAGTGAATTCCAAAGAACTGTCCAAGCTTCTGTCCAGCAGGCAAAAGTCTTTATGCAGAAGAAATGCCTTGAATTCTCACTTTCCATACATGCATCTTCTGTGAGAAGAAAACCTCTCCCAAATCCCATCTCTATCAAAGAGGAAAATGCTGCTGCTCTGGAGGAAATGGGTCTCAAATAAGAGCCTGCCCCCCAGAAAGCTGCCCTAGTTAGTATCTCAAGAGACCACCCACAAACCAATGTATAGGAAAACTACCTCCCAGAAAAATCACCAAACATGCCTGAAACCACCATGCTAACTACTATCTTAGAAGATCCTTGCTTATCTAGCTGATGGGTATGAAGAGAACACACATTTATATTCCTACCTGAGAGAGTGAACAAGGATTTAAGTAATACAACAAAGAAGGGCTCTGATCCTCTTAAAGGTTAACAGATCCAAAACTGAAGTCATCATCGGAAGCTCAATTATCAAGAGTCTTCCTTCTTCAGTAAGTATAAAAGACATTAACACATTTTAAGTGGGGAAGTGATAACGATTCAAAGGAACACTGAGCAAACAACCATAAAGAGAATAAAGAAATGGATCCAAGCTGGCATATCAGATGTTTTCTAGAACAGAAATAGAGTACTTAAACAGGTACCATCAGACTTTCTGGAGGTTCTCTGCTACTGGTAGGAGTTCATATTCTCTACAAATCTTCTCCTTCAACAGAACACTGTGACAGAACTGTTTCCCACAGGTTCCCTGTGAGCCCCAGTTCTCATCTTGACAAGAGATTTCAGATGGGACCACGTCTTGATCATTTTACATCTTAAAAGGATATCTTACTCTCAAATGTTATGAAAAGTACCAAGTAGCTACATCCTCTTTCTATACTATTAGGTATAGCTCACTGAACTACCTAGGAATCTTACTGTGGATTTCAACTAAGAAACCCAGCCAATTCTATTACCATAGGTTCCTTACATAATAATAAAATGTGAAAAATGATTTATATTCTGATGTATATACTTGACATTTTGATTGATGTCTTAATCTCTAAAGAAAAAGTGTTAGCTTCAGAAGATCAATAACATGCCTAATAGTTTACATTCTAAAATATAAGCCAGGCAATACCAAACAGACCATAATACTTCATTATACAAACACGCTGGTCCAAATGCAACTCTTAAATTGTTTTTCCAAATACCTTTTTCTTGGGTTAATTCATTACTCAGATGAATTTTCATTCTATTTCTCTTTTTGCATTTACCAACCTGGTTGTAATTTTATTATTCCCAGGCTCTAGTCTTTTCAGCTTGCAAATATTAATATGAAATGTCTGGTTGTTCTAGTGGTGATGTTTTCATAAATTTGACCATGAAACATTCCAAAGTCTAAATAAAAATTTAAAACTGTAATTTTCTATAATGGTTTCTTTCAGAAGTGTCTTCATTGGTCAGAATTTTAGTTTTTAAAATCTCACTGGCAATTTTTACTTCCCATCCATAGATTTTGGACACATCCGGGAATTACAGAAGCAACTGCATAAAATTTTCAGTTAAAATCCAGGGGTATATAGTTAATGACTTTTAGTTAAGACCACAGGCTTCTACTCTTCCATGGAACTCTGAACGGTCAATAGCTTCAGTAATGACCTTCATGAGACACAACTCCTTAAGGAAAAGACAGAAAAGACCAATCGCATAAAATCTCAACAACTCTAAAGACCATAACATGAATAAAAACAATTTTTAATTAAATCAATTGAAAACATCAATAAAACAATTCAACAGTTTCCACCAGTTCAAGTCCATGGAAGTTGATTACACGTATCCGTCATTCAACCTGGGTGGTTTCTTCCTACACATTTGTTCCAAAGATTATGCCATAAGCCTGGTAAGTAAAAGAATGACATAAATAGCTAGGTTCTAACACTAGGCAAATAATTCTCTTTCATGTGGCTGACACAAGTGTGGAAGATTAAGAATGCAGGTCACGTAAAACTTACTTATGTTGAAGGCTCAGGTGACTGTCAGAAAGTATCCTTTGACCCAGCAAAGGACTGTGAGCTGAAACATATATGGCACTTCATCTGACAGAACTAAAGCCATCCACTGGCTGCACTTTGTAAAAGCAATAAATAATGTCACAGAAAAAAGGAACTGTATTCTCCTTTCCTCAAAAAATGCAGAAAGGGCAAAGGAGAGAAAGTCAAACCAAACTAGCACTTTAAACAGAAGACTGACATGGCTCCATATACTTTCAAAAGGCACCAGAAAATAGCTTTCTCTGAGAGGTAAATTAGGTCACTTTTTTTCAAAATAACATCTTTGTTCTCATGCCATAACCAAGTGTCCATTTGGCTGCTCTCTAGAAAGAGAGGTTAAAAGTCCTTCCTTCAAGCATGACTGAACGAACAGGTATTTTAGAGTTTTCGTGTCTTTCCTCTCCGAGGACTAGTGTTCTGGGACATTAGCATCCATGGAAGTGCTAATAAATGGGAAAAAACAGAGCATACGTGGGAACTGAGAGAATAGTCTGCATTCTCTGATATGTGACTATTTCAAAATCAACTATCTCAACAACCACTGCTTACTCGTTTAAGTACCAGACCAGCAGCCCCAACCCAAGGTCAGACCGACGAGGTTCTTACGGCTACCGCACACAGGTCCTTTCCTTACTAGGGGCAACTGACGCCAGTAAGAGCAATGGGAGGAGTGTGTGACTTTCCAACACGAGTGACACCCAGAGAGTGGTAGGCAATTAGAAAGGCACCTTACATTGGAGCTACAGAATAACAGTCTTATAAACTAGGTCGAAAATACAAAAAAGGTAGAAAAAGTCTAACTTCCTACAACTGTAATCTATAAACCGTAGTGTTTGTTAATACAAAAGGGGTACCAAGTAAGTAAGGATGAGCATCGAAGTCCAAGTCACTTGAGTGTGTTACACAAAAGGTTACACTAAAAACTGTCACCCATCAAAGTGCAAAACAGAAGATTAATGCCTGTCAAAGTTAGAGTTCTTGCAACAGTGGCCAAAAGTAGCCAAGCTGAACAAGGCCGCGCATGCACTAGCTATAAAGTAGTACTTGGGACAGACTCGGAGTAAATGACATATACTGGAGATCTGGTGTTTACAATAATTTTTCTTAAAAAAAGGAAATGTTTTACAAAAGATATACTGAATGAAGCCACAACAGACAAACACTTAGCTGTAGTAAATGTACATTTTATGACATCATCTAGAAAACTATCACTTTGCTTTTACTGAACACTACTTGTGAGAGCAGTGCATAGTGTTCCTTCAAATAGAAGATTTTTTTTTTTATAGTTTCTTTTCAGCTCCTACCACATGCTTTCAGAAAACAACGAACTACACTTTCTTAACACTGGTAGGACAAAGAAACTGGAGAAAGTACATTTCCTGTAGGGTTAAAAGTAGAAGGGAAGAATTTTCACCACATACTTTCTTTTTCTATTATAATTTTTCATCATGTGACGCATTATATTTTTCCAATAAACTGAACAAATAACAGGTTGTTGGGACAATAAGGCAAAATTATGTTCCAGTTTAAGATCAACGCCAAACCTGTGAATTTGGGGTACAATACTTCTACTTTACATTTTTAACAACACTTTTGAGAGTTAATCACATGAACACGAATAACAAACAAATGTAGATTCGTCACAAAATACAAATGTATTGGTCACAATTATGTAGAAAAAAAAAAAGCTGTAGTATCTGTTTTCCATGTAAGCTCACAGTATCTGTACTGAAAAGTTTCCCTAAAATTAAAACGAGTCCACGAATAATATAATTGAAAAGACTACTTCTGCACTATGAGACGGAAGATATGGGGTTCAGAGGGGAACCCATCTGAGTAAGGACTTTATCCAGCCACTGAAGAGGCCCATGAAGATGAATCTCAATCCAACACGGGGTGCTGGTAACATCCTGCCGGTGATATTCTGCTCCCCAGCCCTAAGAAAATGAAAAGATATCACAGCAAAGCCCTCTTTAAACTGTAAACCAGTCTAAACCAATTTTAACATACTAACAAAAAGATACTTTAACAATAGAGATCACCAAACCAATCTTAGGATTCACCATGGAATTCAAAGCAACAGAGTTGCAGAACTTTTGGAAAGAGATAGGAGTCCCTTAATAGAAATCCTTGGAACAAGATAGGTTTTAGAATTCTTTTTTTTTTTTAGTTTAGAAAGTTAATACAGTACAATATCTCATAATTAAAACATAAGTATTTCTGCAGTGAGATACATTCTCAATGAGATAAACAAAACTTACAGTCTCATGAACATTCACATCAGATTTTGTTAGGAAAAAGCTTTTAGTTTTTAGGTTTGGGGTTTTTTTTTTTGTTTTTTTTGTTTTTTTTTAACTATCAGTTAAGGAAGGCACTGTAGATCTCATCAATGCATGCAAATGTAATTAATGTAGCTGGGATGAAGGAAGCTGGAATATTTTAACCTAAAACTCTAGATAAAGATTAAAATATATTTTTTCACTTTTATTTGCCTGGATTTACCAAATCCTCTGCTTTACTGCTTAAAGTAGTGCTGGCATGGATAAATTAGGCTTAGGGGTGGTGGAGTAGAAATTAAATATACAAAAGTTAGGTTTCTACGGAGAGGGGCATGCCTTCGGGGCTGCTGATAAAGTGATGCATGAAACAGACCTATAGCAAAACAGTAAGGAAACACTGGACTATTCTTCTGAATGTCAAAAAAGAAAGTCCACATGCAGCATTTCACAGATGCTCTTCTTTGGCTAAACCCGTAAGGACCAAGTGGATGTAGTACAGGATGCTCAAATGTATCAACTAAAACTCTTCCCTAATTTTACTCATGAACCATCATCTTTGGAATGCCAATGAAATCAGGCCAAGAGCAAATGATAAATTTGAAACATTCAACCTTGCGAATCCTTAATAACAGAGGTTAAATACCTGGAAGATAATATTAGTATTCTGAAGAATTTTTTAAGTCACTCCAGTGGGATCTAATAACAATTGAAATTGCAGAGGTTAAGGAACTTGAAAAGCAATTTTAATGTGAAATGCTTTCTAGCAATTTAGTCTTTAATTGAAATTCTTTATAAATTCAGCCCCTATTCATATCAAAATCATGGTCAGTACTATGCATTTTATAATGTCTGGATTATAAAATTACTACTTAGACCTAGTGAGTGGTTAAAGCCTTAAATTCAACAGCATCATTTAAAAACCTATTACGTCAAGTCAAAAGTAAATCCCACCTTGCATTTTAAGAATTACTTTTTAGAATCATAACCTATAGAAATATGAACTACATATTTACAGTGACTCAAATTAAGCTACAGCTTACAACCCACTCACCTTCACAAAACTCATTCGAATGGTACACATTTTGGTGAGCTCATACACCGCCTCAAACCCATGGTTGACAGACTGAGCCAGAAGCTGAGCAAACTCCTGATTGTTAAAAATTTTGAGGCTGCAACTGCTGGGAATCTTACAGACTGTGGTAGGATGAAAGCCGTGATGAAAGTTGCAGTTCCTACTCTGTACAAATATGCTGCTGTCACTGAGGCACTCCGCGTACACCTCGCCACCAACGTAGTACAGATGAACACCTTAAAAAGACGAGCATTCCAAGACTCACCTTAATAAATCAGTATAATGAAATCAAAGAGGCTGTATGGGGTGCAACCAAGAACACCCACTAATCCACAGCAACCGCGCAAAGTCTGGAGGTAGAAGCTACCACTAGAGGGCCTATGGTGCCGAAGATAAGGAAGAGGTTAATGTCTGCCTAAATTCTACAGTGGTCCTCAAGTAACCAAGACTTAACCCTCAGGCTGGCAGATTATTACGTTTATCAGTTCTTAGGTTGTCTTCTCTTTGCCAACAATCACTTGTTAGCTCTATGAGAGAAAGCGAAGGCAAAAAGACAAAAAAGACACCTATGATGAGTCCTTTCAAAGGAAAGCTGGCACTCTTAACTATCATAGAGTCAGTTGGCAGAGGGTTTTGCACTCTTTTTACTAATGGAGGGTACAGCAGCATTCAAAGACGCTAAATCCTCTCTGCTGTCAGCACAGAACCCCCCCCTGGGATCCTCTGTCCCCCCTCGGTATCCTCTGTCCCCCTTCTCTCTTCGTTCTCTCCCTTTCAAAATAAATATATAAACTTAAAAAAAAAAAAAGAGAGACCCTAAACCACATATGTAATTTCAGTTCACAGGAAGGGATTCTAAACAGATTTATTTCATTTCCCCTAAAAAGAATGGTTTTTCTATTTAAAATATATATATGTAAATAATATATAAGTGTAATTTCAATACTAAAACTTCAAATTATGTAGTTAAAGTTTAGGTTATTTCCAACTTTTCACTACCCAAACAGTGCTAATAAGACCATCTTTATAACACATACCCCATACACATGTGAGTCACAGACTTGTATCAGGCTGTGATACCAAAAGCTGTGTTTTATTTCTGAGCAAATAAAAATGGCACACAGAAGAAGGGATCCTAGAACTGGGTACTAGAAAAAAAGGGAAAACAGATTCCAGAACTAAGAATTCACCAAGTAGATTTCTCTTAAATTACCCTACTGTACTGCGAAAATCAACGCATAGAAGTGAGGCATTTCACCTACAAAACTGCACCAAGATGGCAAGAGTCAAAAAAGAATGGAAACTTTCTTTTCAACTTATTTTTGGCCATAGTATTTTGCTGAATCTCTTCTACAAGAAATCACTTTACAACGATAATTATGTACATCTTCTCCTAACTTGGACTAAGACTTTCTCAAGTCAAAGAAGCCAAAAACAGCAAGTGGTAAAAACTACACTTCTTAGGAGACAGGTAATACACTCCACCTGGGATAGGTTTCCTTCCTGGCCACTTGATGCATGGGACTCTGCCCTTTCACGGAGGTGTGGAAAGTTCCTTGTTTGTTGTGGCAACTGTCTTGCAGGATGAAATATAAATAAAACCTTGTTACCTGAATTTAAAAGGCAGGAGGAATAGTGGTGAAGCCACTGGAAACTTGTATCATTCAAACTGGATTCCCTACCTGTAACCCGGCTCCTCCAACATAAGAGAAAATTCTTACAAGGCACTTCAACTCAAAATACTCCACAAATACCTCAATTAATAAATTCTACTCTTCCACCAGCACTCCTATATTTCACAAATATTTGCTGTGTATTTACTATGAGCCAGGCACTGCTGAAAATACTGCTATGAACAATGCGTATTTCTGTAAAGCTTACATTCCAATCAGGAAGATACTCAAAAAATAAACACAGAAATAATATAATTTCAGATCCTAAGTACTAAGAAGTAAAACTAAGCAGGATAAGGAAAAGAGGACTGATTAGGTCTTAATACATTCACCAGCAGAACTGGAGAGCAGCACCCATGCTCTAGGCTCATCTTCTGCGCCAGCACCTTCCATGATACATAGTAAACGGCAAGTACAGCAAAGGACTCATTTCAACTGAACGCAGGGAAATGACAAAATTACCTTTTCCAATATGTCGCCTAGTGTTTTCAATTGTTGAATTACGATTAACATTTGACAACAGCCCCAAGCAGAATCTACTTTTGTTATTTGAAGGGTCTGTGAATCCATCCACTAACACGCTAGTAGAAGATGCATGAAAAGCCTCCCCAACACGATTGTTTAATTCATAGTAGACAATTGAACACCAATGTTTGGGCTCCTCATAGGCAACAGGCTGAACATCTGTAAACAAACCAGACAAAAATACAAAAAACAGAACATTTAATGAGTGAATTAGAAACCCCAGATTCTTTGTTTCCCTTTAACCAAACCCAAGCACTCTATGAAAAATACTTTCAGATATTCCACTTAAATCTCATTGTTCCTCCCTGACTTGAGTCTGTATCAAAAAAAAAAAAAAATGCCTTGAATATGATGATTTGAAAAATTATCAAATACAAATACAAGGATAGGCAACATCACATTTATTTTTTTTTCTTTAAAATTTTTATTACTGGGGCGCCTGGGTGGCGCAGTCGATTAAGCGTCCGACTTCAGCCAGGTCACGATCTCGCGGTCCGTGAGTTCCAGCCCCGCGTCAGGCTCTGGGCTGATGGCTCAGAGCCTGGAGCCTGTTTCCGATTCTGTGTCTCCCTCTCTCTCTGCCCCTCCCCCGTTCATGCTCTGTCTCTCTCTCTGTCCCAAAAATAAATAAACGTTGAAAAAAAAAATTAAAAAAAAAAAATAAAATTTTTATTACTGATGTATAGTTGACATACAACATCACTTTAGTTCCAGGCATACAATGCAGTGATTAGATAATCCCTATACATTAATCACCGCACACCACAATACGAGCAGTTACCACCAGTCACCACACAACATTATACAACACATGTGTAAAATCATATGGTATTTGTCTTTGTGACAAATTTGCATTTGTGACTTATGTCACTTAGCAGAGTAGCCAGCCTCTAGATCCATCTAAGTTGATGCAAAATGGCAAGATCTCATTTTTATGGCTGAGTAATATTCCACTGTGTATAAATCTCCTTTATCCACTTATGTACCAATGGACACTTAGGTTGCTCCCATATCTTGGCTATTGTAAATAATGCTGCAACAAACACAGAGGTGCAGATATCTTTTCAAATTAGTGTTTTCAAAAAAAAAAAAAAATAGAGTTTTCACTTTCTTTGGATAAATAACCAGAAGTGGAATTACTAGAAAATACAGTGTTTCTATTTTTAAATTTTTGAGGAATCTGCATATTGTTTTCCACAGTGGCTGCCCCAATCTACACCCCCCACAAATAGTGTACCAGGTTCTCTTTTCTCCACATCCTCGTCAATCCTTATTTCTTGTCTTTTTGATACTAGCTGCTCAGCCTGGTGTGGGGTGGTGTCTCACTGTGATTTGATTTGCATTTCCCTGATGATTAATGACACTGAGCATCTTTTCGTATGTCTGTTGCCATCTTTATGCCTTCTTTGGAAAAATGTCTATTCAGATCCTCTGTCCATACATGCAAAAGACATATCTGGTACAGGACTATTATCCAAAATATACAAAGAACTCTTAAAATCCAACAAGAAAATAAATAACCCAATTAAAAAAAAATGGATTAAATACATAAACAGCCACCTCATTCAAAGAAGATAGACACATAACAAATAAGCATATGAAAAGAGGCCCCACATTGCATGCCATCAGTAAATGCAAATTAAAATAGCAGTAAAATACCACTATAGATGGCAATGACATTATAGGGACATATAGGGACATTAGAATGGCCAAAATCCAAAAGAGGGCCAACACCAAAGGCTGGTGAGTATGTGGAGCCATAAGAATTCTGATTCACTGCTAGTGGGAACGTAAAATGGTACAGTCACTTTGGAAGACAGTTTGGCAGTTTCTTACAAAACTTAACATACTCTTACCATATAACCATATACCAGCAAACACGCTCAGTATTTACCCAAAGGAGCTAAAAATTTATTCCACATAAAAACCTACGCATAGATGTGTACAGCAGCCTTATTCATATTTGCCGAAACTTAAAAGCAAGCAAGATGTCCTTCAGTAGGTGAGTGGAAAACAAACTCTGGTACACCCAGATGACAGAATATTATTCAGCTCAACAGAGACATGAGCTATCAAACCATGAAAAGAGATGAAACTTAAATGCATGTTACTCTGTGAAAGAAACCAATGTGATGAGGCTGCATACTATATGATTCTAATTAGATGACATTTTGGAAAAGGCAAAACTATGGAGACAGAAAAATTACCAGGAGTCAGAGGGAATGAGGGATGAATGAGGGATGAATGAGAGATGAGCAGGCAAAGCATAGAGGATTTTTAGGGCCGTGAAACTATTCTGTATACCACAGGTATACTTCCATATACTTCGCTACTACATTCATTTGTTACAATCCACAAAACACACACCAAAAACGGCCTCTAATGTAAATTATCAATTTGGGATGATAATGATGGTAAAGGCAGGTTCATCGATTGTAAGAAATGGACCACTCCAGTGTAGGGTTTTGGTAGCTGGCCAGGCTGTGCATGTGTGGAGGCGGGGGTGGGGGTGGGAGGTGAGAATGACCTGTACTTTTATACTCTTATTTGCTGTGAACCTAAAACTCATATAAAAAATAAAGTTTGTTGAAAACACACACACACACACTCACACACACACAACTAAGTGAGCATTAACTTTGGTAAAAGGTGGTATACATACTAATGTTAAAGGCCAGAACTGCCTATGGAAAAAGATTTATACATCAACTATCGGCCAAAATCTTATTGTTGTGAAAGTCAACAATTCCTAATGGATGCAATGGACGGGAGGGACACATGAAACTCTTCTTCCAATGCTCACAGGGTTTCTTTCTTGAGGCTGAAATGAGGAAGATAAGTGATGAACCCTCAAGTTTTCTTTCAAAAAAGACAGACATAAAAAAATGTCCAAAAACCCTTAAGAGCGGCTATGTGGCCAAGGCAGGCCATGCAAAAGAACTGGTTAACTTTTATAAACTCAGCACTGGTTATTCAACTGCAAAGAATTCAGATAAGCAGGACCAGAGAAAAATAAACCAATGTGGACCCATAAAGAGAAGTCCTAAGAGGTCAGAATTTAAAGAAGTTTATACAAAAGATGGAACAGGGAGGGGCCCATAACCAGACACAGACAAATGAGTTTCAGGCAGTTTTAAGAATAGTATCAGGAAAGCCAGAGCCAAGCAGAAGCTTGCAGAGAAAAAATGCTAAGCACAACTAAAAAGACAATTTTGGTTTGGAAAAAAAGAAGAGAATGAAGAGCTTTGTCTCTGCTCAAGGCAAGGGACACACTGTCAACTGGCAATTCAAGGTGCTACAGTTTAACTATGAGTTCCCTTCTGTCACCTATCTGTCAAAGAAAACAGAGAGAAAAAACACAAAATAGGACTGAAATGACAGGAAACTTCGGTGAAAAAAGACATCTAAGGAGGGCAAGAAGGCTTGAGTGCCAAGTTCCTCTAAAGGGACTAAGCTGTTAGGCCGAGACAAACAGTACAGCAAGGAGTGTCACACACAACAGCAGGAAACTGCACTCCGCCCTCTGCACAGTCAGGAGAAAGAGGAAAAGGAAGATGACAGGTGAAGTAAATCCTCTCCGTATTTTCAAGGAGGATGAGAACACCATTCACTGGGTATTTCCTGACGCGGTATGCGATGGTCATTACACAGAGCATCTAATCCAATCAACAACTAACAATTCCTGTGCAGACATCCTCTCTGTTTAATTTACAAATGGAGAAAGGGAAGCTGAGAGATTTAAAAAGCCATCTTAGGCTGCAAAGCGAATAAGGGGAGGTGCAAGAATTCACATCCAGAAATTCATGTCTGAGACATTTTGATCCAAATGAAGGGAGATTCTATGAATTACAAGAAAATTAGTATGACAAAATTCCCAGATAAATTCTAGACCTTGAAAAAGCAAAGATATTATTCACACATTAACAAAACTACTAGGGAGGCCTGAATTTTAACTATTTTGAGAAATGCGGGGGTCCTGGGAAAACACATGTGACATACACTCATACGGTATCATCACAAACACATGCAAAGTACACAAAAACACCATCCTTTTAAGAAATGTGTAAAATGGCAGTACCTTACTTCTTCTAACTGGTCATATACTAAGGAGTTTAAGGTCTCAAAACACAGTGACTTTAGAAAGACAATGAGATACCACTTCACACCCATTAGGATAGCCATTATATAAAAAAACAAAAATGAAACAAAACAAGAAACATGGAAAATAACAAGAGTTGGCAAGAATGTAGAGAAATGAGAACTCTAATGCCCTGCTAGGGGAAATGTAAATGGTACAGCCGCTGTGGAAAAAAAGTTTGGCAGTTCCTCAAAAAGTTAAACAGAATCACCACAAAATCCAGTCATTCTACTCCCAGGGATAGGATCCAAATGAATTAAAAGCAGACAGTCGAATAAATACCTAGACAACAATATTCATAGCGGCATTATTCACTATTCTACCAAAAGGTAGAAACAACCCAAATGTCCATCAACTGATAAATGGATTAACAAAATGTGGCACAGAAGTGCATATAATAACGTGCATACGAGAGAACACATTCAGTCTTTAAAGACATGAGATTCTGACACATGCTATAACATGGATAAACCTTGAAAAGATTAGGCTAAGTGAAAGACGTCAGCCACAAAAAGACAAATATTGTATGATTCCACTTAGGCAAATTCAGAGACAGAAAGTAGAATGGCAGCTACCAAGGAGCTAAGTGGAGGGGGGATGGGCAGTTACTGTTTAATGGGAAGAGTTCTGTTTGAGATGATGGAAAGTTCTGGAAATGGATAGTAGTGATGGTTGCACAACACTGTGCATATACTTAAGGATACCAAATTGCTCACTTTACCAACAGAGCCCTCAAAGTATATGAAGCAAAAACCAACAGGAATGGAAGTAGAAATAAAGGATTCAACAGCAATAGTTGGAGATGCCCCAACCTGCAATCTCACACTCTCAATCACTGATAGAACAATTAGAAAGAAAATAAGCAAGGATACAGAGGACCTGAACAACACTACTAACTTGATGTAACTAAAATCCACAGATCTTAAGACATCCTACGGTATCAAAATAAACAGTTTTTTTCCCACAAACACATGGAATTAGTCTCTAAAATAGACCACTGCTCTGCCAAAAGCTGGCAAACCTTTTCTGCCCGCTAAATCCAGCAAGACACAAGAAGGATTAAATTCCATGACCAAGTGAGATGCAAATATTTTAGATTTTGAAAGCTACAGACTATCTTTGTCGTGTATTCATCTTTAACAACTTTTTCATTTTTTTTTAATGTTTATTTATTTTTGAGAGAGAGACAGAGTACAAGCTAGGTAGGGGCAGAGAGAGAGGGAGACACAGAATCTGAAGCAGGATCCAGGCTCTGAGCTGTCAGCACAGAGCCCGACGCAGGGCTTGAACTCACGAACCGTGAGATCATGACCTGAGCCGAAATCGGACGCTTAACCAACTGAGCCACCCAGGCACCTCAACGACTCTTTAATAATCTAAAAACCATTCTTAGGTCACAGGCTGTACAAAAACATGCATAAAACAATTCTCAGTAAGTTTTAAAAAGAACGGAACTCATACAATTTAGGTTCAATGCTTTATATTTCCACAATGGAATTAAATTAGGAACCAACAGAAAATACTGGGGAAATCCTGAAATATATGGAAACTGATGAACATGTTGCTAAATAAAGGGTCAAAGTAAGAAATCACAAGGGAAATTTAAAAATATTGTGAACTGAATAAATCCGAAAACAAAATGTATCAGAAGTTATGGGTTTGAACTCCTATGCTAAAAAAGAAACAACTCAAACCAATAACCTTTCACCTTAAGAAACTATAGAAAGAGAAGCAAACTAAGGCTAGAGTAAGCAGAATAAAGAAAATAAGACAGACTGGACTGGAAATCCATGAAAAAGAGAAAAGCTGGTTCTTTCAAAAGATCAACAAAATTAACAACCCTTTAGCTAAAAACCAACCAAGAAAAAAAGAACAAGACGCAAATTACCAAAATCAGAAATGAAGACATCACCACTAACCCCCACAGAAATGAGAAATACTAAAAAGTGTACCACAAAAAACTTTATGTCAACAATTAGACAATCTAGACAAAGTAGACAAACTCCTAGCAAGATACAAATTACCAAAACTGACTCAAACAAACAAACAAACAAAAAACCCAGAGACTCTGAATAGAATGACAGAATCAAGGAAATTGAACAGGAATTAAATTTCCCCACAAAGAAAAGTCCAAGCCCAAATATCTTCACTGGTAAATTCTATCAAATATTTAAAGAAGAAATAATACAAACAAACTCTTCCAAAAATAGGAGGGAACAGTTACCAACTCATTCCATGATGTCATTATTACCCTGATATCAATGCTGAATAAAGACAACCCAACAAAACTACATACCACTATCCCTTCCTCATGAATACACAAGTAAAAACACTCAACAAAATATCAGTAAATCTAATCTAGAAATATGTAAAAGAAGATTATACACCATATGGAAATATCCCAGGAATAAAAGATTGGTTTCAAGTTCATGTAATACACCTTACTGTTAGAAAAAAGAACAAAACCTCATCTGATCATCTCGACAGTTGCGGAAAAAGCTTCTAACAAAATCCACCATCCATTCATGGTAAAAATTCTCAGAAAACTAGGAATAGAAGAGACCTAGTAGTTTACGGCCAGAACAGTGGTAAGTACAAGTGGTGAGAGCAGGCATCCTTGTCTTTTTTTTTCTTTTTTAATTTTAGTTAGATAACATACAGTGCAATATTGATTTCAGAAGTAGAATTCAGTTGACTCACCACTTACATACAACACCCAGGGCTCATCACAAGTGCCGTTCTTAATACCTGTCACCCACCCAGCCAATCTCCCACCCACCTCCCTCCATCAACCCTGTTTGTTCTCCATCGTTGAGTCTCTTGTGCTTTGTTTTCCTTTCTTCTCCTCCCCCACCCCACCTTCCCATATGTTCATCTGTTTTGTTTCTTAAATTCCACATGAGTGACCTCATATGATATTTGTGTCTCTCTGCTTATTTCGCTTAGCATAATACATTCTAGCTTCATCCACATTGTTGGAAACGGCAGATTTTCATTCTTTTTGATGGCTGAGTAATATATTCGTGAATATATTCATAAACATAAATGTGTGTGTGTGTGTGTGTGTGTGCGTGCCACACACACACACACACACCCCACATCTTCAATTGTATGGGGAAAGTAATCTAGAGTTTTACCATTAAAGATGGTGACAGCTGTAGGTTTTCATATATGCCCTCTAATAATACTAATGAGAGAGAGAGAGGTTAAAAAGCATCCACATTGGATAGGATAAATATAATGCTGTTTTTTATTTACCTGTTCCTGTATTCATAAGACCCTAAGGAATTTGCATACACACAAAAAAAACCCTACTAGAATAAATGAGTTCAGCAAGGTTGCAGGTTACAAGATTAATATACAAAAATCAATTGTATTTCAATGTATTTAATTAAGAAGAAACCAAATATGAAGTTCTAAAGAAATTCCATTCCCTCAGGAATGCATCTATAAAGAAAAGCAAAAGTAAAACAATACTGAAAACTGGAAGATGTAAATAAACGGGAAGACATATCACATCTGTGCACTGGAAGACGATAGCAAACCTCTCAAACTGATTCAGAGATTCAACGTGATCTCTATCAAAATCCAAGGAAGGAATTTTGGGGAGGCAGAAATTTACACACTGATACCAAAATGATACGGAAATGCAAAGAATGCAGAAGTGCTAAACGATTTTGAAAAAGAAAAAATTCTTCTCGCTTTCAAATTTCAAATTTCAAAAAAACACTTCTCGCTTTCAAAATTTACTATGAAGCTTTAGTAAGTATCCTAGACTATGAGGTATAGATATACAAATCAATGAATGAGTTGAGAGTCCTGTAACAAACTCTTACATATATATGGTCAATTGGTTTCTGAAAAACATGCCAAGGCAATTTGTTGGAGAAATCGTAGATACCTTTCAACAAAATAGTGCTACACCCAACTGGATATCTACATGCACAGAGAGGAATTTAGATCTTTACCATACAAAAAGTTTACCTCAAAATGAATCACAGACCTAAATGTAAAAGTTAAGGCTATAAAATTTCTAGAAAAAGACGAAATAGAAACTATTTTCACAACTTTGGGATAGACAAAGATTTTCTAAATGCAGCACCACAAGCATGATCAAGAAAGAAAGAACTGACAAACTGGACTGCGTCAAAATTAAAAACTTGCAGCTCCTTCTGCCATCTTGCAGCCTGTGGAGGCCTGCTGGGAACAGGACTCCTAAAATGACAAATATGTCTGAAGGCTGTGGTCCAAGGCCATTTTTGCTGGCTCTAAGCGGGGTCTCCAGGACCAGAGGGAGCACAAAGCTCTTCTTAAAACTGAAAGTGTTTATGCTCGAGATGAAACTGAACTCTACCCTGGAGAGAGATGTGCTGATGTGTACAAGGCATAGAACACAGTGACTCCTGGTGGCAAACTGAACGAAACCAGAGTAGTCTGGGGAAAAGTAACTCATGCTCATGGAAACAATGGCATGGTTTGTGCCAAATTCCAAAGCAACCTTCCTGCTAAAGCCACTGGTCACAGAATCCATGTGATACTGTACCCCTCAAGGATTCAAACTTACTGAAAAGTAAATAAATAAAGGTATAGAAAAAAAATAAAAAATTTTCACGCCGCAAAAGAAAATTCAAAAACAAGCATTAAGAAAATGCAAAAATAACCCACAGACTGACAGAAAATGCCTCCAAATCATACATCTAACAAAGGAATTCTATCCAGAATATATAAAGAACTCTTACAAGTGAACAGTAAAACAAACAACCCAAATAAAAAATGGGCAAAAGATTTAAGTATTTCATGAAAAAAGATGTATGAATGGCTAATAAGGACATGAAGAATGTTCAACAATCATTACTCATTATGGAAATGCAAATTAAAACAACGAGACACCACTTCACGTGCACTAAAATCGATAGAGTGGTGATAAAAAGATAAAAAGATTGACAATAACAAATATCAAGAGCATGTGGAGAAACAGGAACCTCCTATGTTACTGGTAGGAATATGAAACAATACTGCCACTTTGGAGAAATTGGCAGTTTTCTTAAATAGTTAAATTTATCATATTGAGTCAGAAATTCCATTCTTAGGCATTTATCCAAGAAAAATAAAAAGAAAGCACATACAAAGACTTATATGCAAATGTTCCAAACAGTACTGTTCATATGAGCCAAAAACTAGAAATAAATCAAATGTCCATCAACTGATGAATGGATAAAAAAATGTGGTACATCCGTACCATGGAATATCATTCAGCAATAAAAAGGAACAAACTACTGATAAGTGGTTCAACATGAAAGAACCTTGAAAACATTATGCTAAATCAAAGAAGCCAAGATGCACAAGACTACACATTATGTGATTCAACATACACGAAATGTTCAGAAAAGGTAAATCTATATAGACAGTAAACAGTCTAGAGGGTCTCTGGAGCTGACGAAAGGAACAGGGATAGACTGCTAATAGGCACAGGGGATCTTCTAAAAAGCTTATGAATACGTTCTACAAGCAGATTGTGATGATGGTGCCAAACTTTATGCACATTACTAAAAATCACTGCATCGTACACTTCTAATGGATAAATGTTAGGGTATATAAATTATGCTTCAATAAAGTTGGTTTCTTAAAAGTGGCTAAAAAATTAAAAACAAACAAACAAAATAGCAACAACAATAAAACATGGTATTTTTCTCTTACCTCTGCTGGAGATACTGGGCATAATCTGAGGAATCATGTTATTGCTTGTATCCATGGGCTGGGAATTATCTTGACCCATTTGATCATCTGGTGGCATATAGGCAGGAGGAGGAGTATCAGCTAAGAAGAAGAAAATGAGCCAAGTTAAAATCCCAAAAGAATAGTTAAAACCTTCATCCTGCTTACATGTATTCTTCAAGCATTGGGAAGTTCCTAAGATCACCAGCAGAATTTTTAGTGAACATTACAGACAAACAAAAATGTAGGACACTATCTTAGGGCATGAGAAAATGAGAAAAGACAACACACCCATTAGCTACTGAAAACTGTTACAAGTCGACATGTATTTGGTCCAATCCAAGAGAGTAAGATCAGTGCTAAAGTTCCCTAAAATAGAATTCAAGATCAAGAATTTTGTCCTTATGTGCTCAGAATTGTATGCTTGGAGAAACTACAACTATTACAAACCAATCTGAAGGATGCAGATTATCCTAATTTGAGTACATACCCACAGAGACACTTTTATTTTTTATTTTTCTTAAAATGTTTATTTATTTTGAGAGTGTAAGAGAGAGTGTGTGCGAGCAGGGAAGGACCGGGAGGGAGGGGAAGAGAGAGAGAGAGAGAGAGAGACAGAGACAGAGAGACAGAGAGACAGAGAGAGAGAGAGAGAGAGAGAGAGACAGAGAGAGAGAGAGAGAGAGAGAGAGAGAGAGAGAGAGAGAGAGAATCCCAAGCAGGATCCACGTTCAGCATAGAGCCTGACACGGGGCTCCATCTCACAACTGTGACATCATAACCTGAGCCTGACTCAAGAGTCAGATGCTTACCCAACTCAGCCACCCAAGCACCCCTAGGGAGACACTTTCAAATTATCAAGATCATCACATATTGTGTATTGTTAATGAACACTGGAAAATACAATGGTCATACAAAATGTACCAACACGAACAGCAGCAAAACACCTAATTCTTTTGCAACATCCTAAAATGGCTGTCATGTCTTATTAAATGACTAGGTAATTCTCTTAGGAAACTGAATGTTAACTAGAAAATCTTTTGAGTTCCAGCACTCACAGTTGACAATCATTGCAAAAACTAGTTATATCTTTGTCTCGGTAGCTATAAATACTGAATATAATTTGTCTCTCACCCGAAGGTTTGTACAAAATATATTTTGAGAAAGAACTGCAGTCAGACTGAATTTAGGACAAAGTACGAAAATTAGTTTTTAAGCAAATACCTAACAGCAAGTTAAACAGCTGACACTTAATTCCTTTTAGAAAGACAAAAAATAAATAACTGCATCAACTGATATTTCACTGCAGTAGAGAAACCAGAAATAATATACTTCCCTATGGCTCCATCTGCAAGAGTAGGCATTCAAAGTGAGAAAACAATGCGTCCATATGCGACACGCCATTAACAAAATTTGGGAACTTTATAAAATCTACTTATGATCTTTCTCCAGGCAAACCAGTTCATCAGACCTAATTAAAGATAACTGGAGTGCATTTTAACCTTCCAAAGTCTATGATGATGTGACAATCATTAAAGTTAAAAAAGCAAAGACTTCAGAGTCAGAGAAACCTAGGTCTTAAACCTTAGGCAAGGTACTTAAACTCTTAGAGCGAATATCAACTTCTTTCTCCACCTATAATAACAGGGACACTATCTCACATTGTTGTTCTGAATTAAACGTAATACACTATCTTTTATCATAGTACCAGTTACACAAAAGGCACTCAATAAATGGCACTTCATATCATAAATTACATGAAAATATTTAAGTCAAATATGGTTACTTCCATATTTTGGTAGAACTTTTATTATTTTTTAATGTTTATTTCAGAGAGAGAGAGAGAGAGAGAGAGAGAGAACAAGCATGCACACGCAGGGGAAGGGCAGACAGAGAGGGAGACACAGAACTCGAAGCAGGATCCAGGTTCTGAGCTGTCAGCACAGAGCCCAATCTGGGGCTCGAACTCATGAACCGCAAGATCACCACCTGAGCCGAAGCTGGCCACTTAACCACCTGAGCCACCCAGGCGCCCCTAGAACTTTTATTTTTAATTCCTGGTAATACAGAATTTAGTTGTTTGGTCCAATAAATGATCCAGTGATAATTAAACAACATTTCTGTTTTTCCAGATTACCTACTTTACTTCACAGTCATCGAACACAGTCTTTGTCTGTCTTCAGAACATTGATAACCTATTAGAATACTCTGCCTTTAACGTGTATAGGACCCCCTATGAAACCTTTCAATTTAGCAGCATTTGGCTTCACTCTGAAGTCACAGTGGCAGCCACTCAGTGTAGTTAGTTGTACATATATATTTCTATAATTTCATCCATTCATTTAATAAATATTTACTGAGGGTCTATCATATACCAGGCTCTGATGCAGGCTCTGGGGATGAAGCAGTAAACAAAAGAAGCTAATTACCCCCTTTTCATGGAGTTTGTAGTCAAGATAGGGAGAGGAGGGAAGGGCAGAATATAAGATCATCTATATTATGTTGGACTGTGATACACACTATATACAAAAATCAAGCAGTGAGAGACAGAATGTAGGATGAAAGGAGAAAGTGATTTTTGTTTCATTATTCTTAAAGGATTATCTCCCCCAAAACTGTGTTTGCTTTTTTAAAAACATTCAATTTATTCAAACTAAAAAAAATAAAACCAGTTCATCCATTTCTCCTACCCTTTGTCTCTGGCAACTACCAATCTGTCCTTAGTATCTATGATCTTGGTGTTTTGTTATTGTTGTTGTTTTTCAGATTGCACATATAAGAAAAATCTTATGATATTTGTCTTTCCCTAACTTACTTTACTTAGCGTAATAGCCTCAAAGTCCAGCCATGTTGTCATAAATGACAAGATTTCATTCTTTTATGGCTGAATACACCACCATTTCTTTATCCATTCATCCCTCAGTGGACACACAGGTTGCTTTCATGTCTCGACTATCATAAATAACGCTACAATGAACACAGGGGTGCGTGTTTTCAAGCTGGTGTTTTTGTTTCCTGCAGGTAAGTACTGAGAAATGGAATTAACAGATTATCTGGCACTTCTATTTTTAATTTTTTGAGGAAACTCCATACTGTTTCTCACAGTGACTGCACCAATCTGCACCAACAGTGCATGAGGATTCCCTTCCCTCCACATCCTCGCCAACACTTGTTATTTCTAGTCTTTTTGATAGTAGCCACTCTAACAGGTATAAGGTGATAGATGACACATTTTGGTTTTGTATTTCCCTGAAGATTAATGATGTAGAGCATATGTGGTGGTGGTCACGTACATGTCTTCTCGGGAAGAATGTCTATTCAGGTCCACTGTCCATTTACTAATTGGAATGTTTGTTTCTGTGCTATTGATTTGTAGGAATTCTTTATATATTTTGGAGATTAGTTCCTCATCAGATAGATGATTTGCAAATATTTTCTCTCACTCGGTTGGCTGCCTTTTCATTTTACTAATGGTTTGCTTTGCTGTGCAGAAGCTTTTTTGTTTGATGTCATCCCACTGTTGCTTTTTGCTTTTATTGCCTTTGCTTTTGGTGTCAATCCAAAAGCCAGCACTAACCACTGTCAAGGAGCTTCCTGCCTATGTTTTCTTCTAGGAGTTTTATGGCTTAAGGTCTTAGGTTCAAGTCTTTAATCCACTTTGAGTTAGTTTTTGTGTATGGTATCAGTTAGTGGTCCAGCTTCATTCTTTTGCATGTGGCTGTCCAGTTTTCCCAACATCATTAGTTGAAGAGACTGTCCTTTCCCCACTGTACATTCTTAGCTTCTTTGTCGTAAACTAACCCTCCACCTAAGTGTGGGTTTATGTCCAGGCTCTCTCTCCTGCTCCAGTAATCTATGTGTCTGTTTTTATACCAACACCACACTGCTTTAATTATGATATCTTTAAAACTGTATGTTAATTATACTTCAATTTTTCAAAAATTGTTTAAAATATTACTGTAGCTCTTTGAAATCAGGGAGTGTGATGCCTCCAACTTTAGTCTTTCTCAAGATTGCATTGGTTATTCTAGGGTCTTTTATGGTTCTATACAAATTCTAAATTTGTTCTATTACTGTGAAAAATACAGCAACTCTCCTTTTTAAAAAACATATGGTCCATGGCAAAATAAAATCTAAAACTCTTCTGGATATCAAACAATTACCAAAGGATATAGTCAAAAATAGCTACCTCTTAGCATGTAACAGTTCACTTAGAGGGCCAGTAGTATAAAAACAACTGCTGATTCTCGAGGAGTAATTTTTTTGTATCAATAAAATAAATTCTTACCTGGGAGCTGAAATGGACTTCCTGGTCCAGAACTTGCTGGGGAATTGGGATATGTGCTGCTAGCGGGGGAAGGCGGGTAAGGGCTATTTGGAGATAAGGGGAAAGGAGTGTTGTTGGGCTGGTGGAAAGAATCTGGAAACGTTGCATTTTGTGGCATGTGCGGCTCGTTGTGGCTCAGGTTTCTAAACTGAACCAAAAGGCTGTGTTGCGGATTGAATTCATTGTGACGAGGCACTAATACTGGAGGTAAGACTGAAAGACAAAAATCAAAAGTCATCTGTCAGCAATAACTAAGGCAAATATCCCATACACATTAAAGGGTAGATAGAAAGGATTCAGTACAATTATAAGCCTATTAAAACAATTCACTTTCAGGAAGGGCTGCTCTGTAGAACCTTGAATGTGTATTTACATAATAACTAAACCAAAAACTCTTTAAGGATTTAGGCCTGTATAAAGAACTCTGGAAAACAGAAAACACAGAGAAGACACCACTCCTGTTCAATAGGAGAGAAGGCATGTTTAAAAACAATAATAATACAGAGAATTTAATGCAGTGAGAATTCAAAGAGGTGAGCAATTCCAGCTAGCAAGGGATCAAACAACACACTATGGGAAAGACAATACCTGATGGGACCTTACAGAATGAGGGGTGTCAGGGGCAGAGATAGTAGAGGAGGAAATGGGGAGACTCCAAGAGGGAGACAGGAAGGCACAGACAGGTGCCCCAAACACTGAACTAGGAGCTGAGATTAGAGAAAGACGTTGAGGTCAACTATGAAGATGCCTTGAAAGGCTCTATGTTTTCAATTTTGAACATTTCATTTTTCTTAGTTTGAGAGATAACACATTTTAGGTTCTTCAGTAAAGTTTTCCCTAGTGAAAACAGTCACATTTCCTAGGCAGAAATCTTCCATTCAAAATCAGTTTTCTAAACATGATCATAATGAAAATACATCCAACAAAGCCTAAGTATTTTAAGAGACGTATTTTTAAAGAGATGAACTTTATTCAAACATTCACTTTCTTTAGAGACCCAAATGACCAATCACATAGAAATGTCTACCTTTCCCTATAGGAAATCAAAACAAACCTCATTTCTTTAAACTCCTACTGGAAGTACCAGTTTATCTCTTTTACAACTTTCCCGTATTTGTCAGTGCAATTTTACTTCCAACAATCTCACTTTGACTCTGACATTATTCAGCAGCAATAAAATCAATCTGTTTTTAAGTTAACTAGGTCATAGTAGGGATGTACCTGAGGAATCAGAGGCTATATAAGTCAGCATTTGTACTGTTTTTTTGTCTCTTTTCTTCGTACTGAATCAGTGTTGTAATTACATAGTTAACATCTGATTACAACTGTTTTGCTCGACAGTGTATTACCAACTGCTGTTCCCTCACAGAATGATGGGACAGCTGCCATGGGAGAGCAGAGCATTAGATAGTAAGAATTTCTATGTTTAGCTGGCTAGCAATCTGAAAGACTTAGTGAAATAACTATTTAAGAATTCAATCTAGTAAGGATTCCTTTCCTTCTTTTTTTTAGAGGCAGAGCTAAAATCAGTGACTTCTCTCTTTATATTATTTTTACACACTACTTATTTAGAAATTATTTTATTTTCATGCAAAATACATGGATAGTTTAAAAAGAAGCTACAAAAGATAAACACAGCAATTTCTAAGCCTTCTATACTGCTTTCAGAGACAACAAATTTAAAGTCTTACCCATTTCTTCTAACATTTATTTTGTGCATTGCTAAATAGTATGCTTATATTGCTCTTATTAATTTGTGAAGACACTGCAGATTTGCTCTTGTGGCAAAGGAAGTAGCTTTCTTATATCATTCTACCCCACTCCCATTCACCTTCCCCACAAAAAGTTCCAAAAAAACTTTTGGTTAAATGTACAAATATTTAATCCTGAACCAGATATGTACTATGATTATATGTTTTCTTGAACAGTGCTTTTAATAAAGCTGATTATTGACCTATTCCTTCATTTGTTTAATCTTAAGTATGTACCACTGATATTTCCAGGGTCTAAGAGTTTTGTCAAATTCCAGTCAATACTATTTTCCAGATGCTACAAATAAACAATCTACTAACTCATTTCTTCCCCTGGACCCTTCGCCCTTCATTCTTCTACAATCTACACTGGTTGCTGTGTTAAGTCTCCTAGAGCTCTCAAGTCCTTAGATGTCCCTTCTCTTTTCCCCTGCTGGATCCCATTTCCCAGATCTCATCCTCTATTAGTTTCCTAAAGAAGGGTAAAAAGGAAGGTGAATTTTCAGTCCTTGCATACATGAAAATACCTTGTCTTTTGTTCATCGGCTGACAGATTCCAGAATAAACAACTTTTTCTCTCTTAATTTTGGGGGCACTGCTTCACTGCCTTCCAGAATCCAGAACTGCTTTGAGAAACCTAACAGTCTCACTTCCAGTCCTCTGTATATGTCCTTTCTTTTCTCTGTGGGAGCTTTTAGAATCTTCTTTTTTAACTGTGCTATACCAGAATTTCACGTGTGGGTCTTTTTTTTTTGATCTCTGACAGCACCATCACTGCCATTGTTTTTGCATTTTCCAGAGACTTTTTTTTTTTTTTTTTTTTTTTTTTTACCATTCTGGGCTTATATTATCTCCATGTGAAATCCAGACAGCCTCTAAGGTGGCCACCGTGGTTCCCAACTCTCAGTATTCACCCCTGCATAATCCTCTCCCTTTGAGTGTGAGTATTGTATCCGTGACTTGCCGCTAATAGAATGTGGCAAAGGTGACAGGATGTATGTGATGACACAGTATAAGAATGTAATGCCCTTCCATCAAGAAGACCCTCTCTCTCTTCTTGTCTCTGAAGTGGGCTGCCATGAATGTGAGCCACCTATGAAAAAGTGGCAAGCACATGAAGGCAGCCTCTAGTCAACAACCAGCAAGAAGAGCCCAAGAGCCCACAAGGAACTAAACCCTGCCAATAAATCACACGAGCTAGGAAGCAGGTCCTTCCCCAGCTGAGCCTCACATGAAACCCACGCCCTGACCAACATTTTAAATAGAGTCTTGCAAAGGACCCAAATTAAGCCATGCCTGGACTCCTGGCTCATAGAAACCGATAGTAAATGTGTATTAAGCCCCTTAGCTTGTGTTAATTTGTTATACAGCAAAAGATAACAAATGTACCAAACTAGTATCTCAATTTATACAACTCATTCATTAAAACAAAACAAAACACAAACTACTGAGTGCAAGGTAATACTACTATTCTAAGCACTGCTGATGCAGTATAGAATGAGACAGAGGAAGTTCCTGCTTACATCAGTCAATAAATAAAAGAAAAAGCTAATTCGGCATCAAGTAGTGATGGGGGTATTTGAGCAAGGGCTGAATAAAGTAAGAAAATGTGCCATGAAAAGATGGTAGGGGAGAAGAAGTAGAAGAAATAGAAAAAAAAAAAAAAAAGTCTAGCTGCAGGGGTAGGGCAAGTCCATGGAAGAGAGGAAGTCTGAAGAGAGGTTATGTAGAAATCTGTTCTAAGTGTGATAAAAGTCTCTTAAGTGTTTTGAGCAGGCACTGACATGATTTGGCATCCTCTAAAGATCACTCCGGCTGCTGTGCAGAAAACAGAATGGGTTGGAGGGAAAGAAAAGAGGCAGAGAGACCTATCAGGCACTACTTAAGATGAAAGATGAATGTGGTCTATACTAGAAGAGTGGTATGAGAGATGGTAAGAAGGGACATTATCAAGATATATTCTGAAGGCAGGCAAAGAGCATTTGCTCATGGCTCAAATTCAGGACTTCGGAGAGGTAAGTAAAAGAAGACGTCAGTAGTGATTACATGAATGCTTGGTGCCATTTGCTTCAATAGGGAAAACTGGAGGAAGAAAGCACTTGGTGAAGGAAAAAATCAAAAGTCCTACTGAGATATAGTAAATAGGATATGTTTATGAGAGGGATCAAGTGGAGGTGTCAAGTGGGCAACTGGATACAAAAGTCTAGAACTCAAAGGAGAAGTTCGCTCTGGAGTTCAAAATGTAAGCACGAGCTTTCAGACAGTTTTATGACAAGTGAGAGGTAACAGAGCCCAAAGAGGAAAAATATGGATGTAGAAAATGTCTAGGAACTGAGTCATGTGAAAACAGGAAAATAAGCCAATGAAGAGACTAAACAAAAACAGCCAGTGAGGTAGGAGAATGAGAAAAGGGTAGGGTTCCAGAAGGCAAGAAAGAAACAGTTGTGAGCGGGAAGGAAGGAGATCAACCATCAAATGATGTTGAGAAGGAAAGGAAGAGGAGGACTGGGAATGAGCCCTCTATCCAGAAGAAGGCATCACAAGCGATCTTCACAAGTCAAATGGTAGGGAAGAGAGACCAACTAGGGAGGGGTGTCCAGAAAGAAGGGGAGGGCTAAAGTCCTGTGGAGGTAACAAAAATGGAGACTCCTATAAGAGGACTAGGGGAAAGAGTGCAGGAGACTGGGGGTGAGGCGATGTAAATGAGGTCAAGACCAGCATTCTTTCTGAACTTTTATTTTAGGATGGGCAGTATCAGGACATGCTTGTGTGCTGACAGAAATAGTCTAGTAGGGAGGGGAAATATAATGCTGGGGAGAGGGGGGTACCTGGAGGAACAAAGTTCTTGAATTACACAAAAAGGAGTGGGATGCAGTACACACACGGAGCTCAGGTTTTAGATAAAATAGAAACATGTCACCCACAGGAAAGGCAGAGCACATATACAACTACCTCTGCCTGATTCACACACACATGACTGACTGCTTAAGATGGACATGAATTAGAATTAGCCACTTGGGAGCTATATTATCTACATATAAAAAGCTAAATTCAAAAGCCACTATTCCTTCCGAGATTAAAATCTTTAAGAAGGAAACACAAGGCTAATATAGTCTTTTAACTACTAAATCACTGAAATGTAAATCAGCAAGAGACACGTTTGTTCAATTCTTCTTAGAGTAAAACCTACCTGGACTCTCCACTCTCTTATAGTGGTATGGGTTGATACAAACTTCCTTTTGCTTAGATCCAAAAGGAAATTCACAAATATCCAACGGCTTTAGCTCGTGATGACTCTGCAAATCAGGCCAGCGCCAAACACGACAATATATAACATGGGGTAAGCCTTTTCTGTGAGAAACCTGCAGGCGTCCATCTAAAGATCTGGGAATAGTGACACATTTGCTTGGCTGTCCTGGACTGCTCAAGGCTTTCTCCAGTTCTTCCATGGCACCCTTTTTCTTTTTTAGCTTTTTCACCAAAGCATCGACTGCCTTTTCTGCCCATTTCTCCTCTTCATCACCTTGCTTCCAGCCCAACAATCGCTTTACTGCTGGACTAGTAAAGGAGAACAAGCTGGCCATTGACGTCATTTGATATAAATCTTCAGAGACCTTCCTGCAACTCAAAGTCAGTGGCTACTCAAAGAACAGCTCACAGATGAAAAGTCATATACAGGTTCTAAGCAGAAGTTCCCATTAAAAAGGGAGGAGTGACATTTATCTTCGTAAGTGCCATAAGATTCTTTCATTGGTTCAAGTCCTGAAAGAGAGAGAGGAAAAAGGTAAGATCCCTAACTTAAATGAACACAATTAACACACATCTAAATCAATATAAGCGAAAGGTATATTGTTTTTAAATGAGAACAGAAAACCATTACAAAGCAAACAAACAAACAAACAAACAAAAACCTAAGTCTAGAGAAAGAAATTTTCTCTAAAGTCCTGTGACCACTCACTTCCTTTCTTCATACGTGAACAAATAATTCACTGGCAATGCCAAACGATAACCAAAAGCAAAAACAGACTGCTTGCTCTACTTCCTATGTATTAGCCAAAAAATAGCCTCTAAACGTTTCCTTTCCTCAGGCCAGTAAGCCCCCAAATGCCCTTCAAAACTTTTGATTCTGAAGTACTTCTCTTCACTGAAAGTCATGTCACGTTATGTCAATTTTGAACATGACATGTCCTAATCTGAACAAAAGTCTTCACATAAATCTAGCTTTTCCCTAAGGTCATTATTGTCCATAAAATGTCTCACAGACTTTTAAGGTTTGGGCAAAAGCCATAGTACTACTTAAGTCCCATTATTAGAAACAAATTTTATCAAATTCTAGCTTAGTTTTTTTCTTAAGAGATAACAAGCCCTCAAATAAATCGTAACACACATAATTGCCAGAAAAGTGGGAAGTATCTATTTTTAAAGCTAAGAATGCTGAGCAGATTTAAAGGGAATAAATGCAAAGTTTAACCCAGAAAAGGGCAGTTTATAATTTTATAATGCCCATTGCCTTCTGTGATTATTTTCAGCATATTAAGTTAAAGAACCTGCGCTAGGCAGACCGCCCCTCTGCACCCTTAAGAAGCTCTTGGCAATGATGACAAGAGGAAGTGATGTGCAGTGGCACCGCACTGATAAGAAGAATGGGTATAATTCCCTGTGGTCAATACACAGCCAAGTGCAGACAATGAGTAGCTGGTGAAACAGCACGAGTAATGTTTGGAAAAAGGATGTCAGTAACCAAAGATGCTTCCTTTCTTGTGCCCAACATTGCAAATAATGCCGCAGCTCTGCCTTTGACAAATTCTAGTCAACTCTATTGTCAAGACCATCCTGGATCGGGATACATCTTCCCAGAAAAGAATATGTGCGTTCAGTTAAAACCCAGGTAAATATAAATTAAAATAAAACGGAGTTAAAGTCAACAAATAATTACTGACTGCTTGTTACGTGCCATGTACGGTGAACTGCCATGATGGTGCTTAAAGAAGTCACTTCAAGTATGGCTTCATCTTAAGAGCCAACATGTACTTACTGAGAACCTACTAAGTGCCAAGCATTGTTCTGGATGCTGATCAACCAGCAGTGGCTATCCAGACTCCTATGAACCAAGGTTAGGACCTGGAACCATGCGGGGAAAGGTGTACAGAAGTAGAGGGAAACTCCTGTGTGGATGAACTTCCCCAGCCCAACACAGGATCATTTTAGCCAGGTAAGCAAAACTGGCTATATTAAACTAAAGAAATAAAACGAGAGACTGAAAGTGTATTTGTCGGTAACAGTTCACAGACTATAAAGTGTTATGTGCTAAACATAAAGAAGGGCTGAGCTCAGGTGTAGCTACCTCAAGGAAAGAGGATAAAAGCCATTTGGGCCAGAGAGTTAACGTAAGAAAGTAAACCAAAATATGGTTTGCTTGTCAAGACGAGAGAAATTTCAAAGGCATAGGGGACACAAACAACAAACAAAAACACGTGGGCAGACAAGAATAGAGCATTTCCTAAAATAGAGTAGACAGGTCTGGCTGGATTGAGATCTTTATTGAGTAACAGTGGAACATAATGATGAAGGCTAGACAGGGTAGTGCATGCGTGTAGAAGACAGAATAGATGAGCAATGGAGAGGTTAAGCTGAGAAGGGGAAGACAAATGGAGAGAAACTTAAAGACCAGATATCAGATTAGTAGTGAACCACCAGAAAATGCCTAATAAATTTTAACTACTCATCTAATAGCACTATCATCATCATCATCATCATCATCATCAAGTACTAACCATATTGCATATTTTAAAAAAGGAAAAGTTATTTATGCATGTAAACACAGAACAAAGTCTACAAGGCCACATAATTAATCACTGCATGGAATGGAGGAAAGGAAATAGAAAGGGGTCCAGTGTGATTTGTTTTATATACTTCTGCATTGTTTTAACCTTTTAACAAAGGGAATCTATTGACGCATTACTTGCATGATATTAAAATAAAAACAGTAAACTAAAATTATGGTGAACAGAATTGAGTTACGAGTGCTGGCACTACAAGGAGGTAAAACTAATGCATGCTGTGCTACAAGTCAGGAAAGGATGGTGGTTTCCCTTTCAAAGGAAGGATATTAATTAGAAGGGAATCAGAGTTTCTGCCATCCTGGCGAAGTTTTACTTCTCACTATGGGTGATTATATGGAAGAGCTCAGTTTGTGAAAATACAGCTGGTGAGATACTTAAGATGTGTACTGTGCAGGGGCGCCTGGGTGGCGCAGTCGGTTAAGTGTCCGACTTCAGCCAGGTCACGATCTCGCGGTCCGTGAGTTCGAGCCCCGCGTCGGGCTCTGGGGTGATGGCTCAGAGCCTGGAGCCTGTTTCCGATTCTGTGTCTCCCTCTCTCTCTGCCCCTCCCCCGTTCATGCTCTGTCTCTCTCTGTGCCAAAAATAAATAAATGTTGAAAAAAAAAAATTAAAAAAAAAAAAAAGATGTGTACTGTGCACTCTTCTGTATGATTTAAAAATATTTTCTGGACAGACAAAAAGGATTGAGTGCTTAGTTTCCTTCCCATTTTTCTTCCCATCATCAATCAATTCCCCTTCTCAGAGATCATCCTTTTATTTTGTCCTTCATGGCCTTCCAGAGAAAATTAACACAAACACACACATACACACACACACACACACACACACACACACACACACCCACCTTCATTGACATGAACTGTGGTATTCTAAAAAGAAAAAAGGTACAGAAAAACATATGAACGATATATCCTCCAGATCTTCCCAGAGCAATATAGAAAGAGCTCCCACATTCTTTCTTTTGTCAGTAACAGTTCACAGACTATAAAGTGTCTACAGAATTCTACACAGAATTCTAATATAAAAGTAACCTTCAAAGTATGTCAAACTCTGTCATACCTCTGCTCAAAAATTATTCTGTGGCTTCCCATCACACTTGGTATCCAAATTCCTTAACATCACTTTAAAGGGCCTACATGAGCTAGCCTTTGGCTTCTCCTCCAAATTCATTTCTTTTTTGTTGTTGTTGTTATTTTTAATTTTTTTTATTTTACACCCAAATTAGTTACCATATAGTGTAACAATGATTTCAGGAGTCGATTCCTTAGTGACCCTTACCTATTTAGCCCATCCCCCCTCCCACAACCCCTCCAGTTGCAGATTCATTTCTTACCATTGTTCTAGCTAACTTAATCACCCTTGACTTCTTTCCATTTCTCAAGTGTTCCAAGATCATTTCTATCTCAGGGCCTTTGCACTTGATGTTTTCTCCCCTGGAATTCTCCCTGATCTTATTTAACACGCTTACTCTTTCAATTAATTCAGCTACTCAAATGTCACCTCGTGAAAAAGGACTTCCCTGGCCACTTTATCTAAAATAGTATACATCATACTCCCACATCATTCCCTAGTCCCTGATTCTGCTAAATTTTCAGGATATTTATTTTAACCTGACCAAGATATCAATTTTATTACTTTTTAGATATTTTCCCCACTGAAATGTTACTAGGCAGGTAGCTTTATCTTCCTTATCCACCATCATAGTCCCCTGGACCTAGAACAGTACCTATTTATTCAGTGAGTGAGCAAGCAAGTAGTGAGTGAGTGAACTAAAGAAAAGCAACTTGGAAAAAAATACATTCCTTTGTAAGAGCAACTATATAAAAGTTAAAACATGGTATTTATGCATATGCACACATATGATAAGAGAATATAAGTATGAATAAAAATGATACATAACCAATCTCAGGACACTGAGTACTAGGTACCACTGGTGAAAGAAGGATGAAGAATGGAAAAGCTTCAGCTGTCTTCTTTTAAAATCAGATTAAAAAAAAACCTGGCAAGTAACCAGATATGTTATTTTCTCTCCTGTTTTCTATGTTTAAATAGGTCATAACTCAAAACATTAACTATTTTTAATTTTTAAAAAGTAGTATGATCAAAACAGAAAATGACCAGATTCAGTCCTTTATAAGACAGAAGACCATGAGCAAGTATCATTCTTTCCAAGTCTACTAACTTATCTGTACAAAAAGGTAGATGGTTCCTAAGTCACTGAAATGTTTAAGTAAAAAAATATGTGTGCACATATGTGTACACACAGCACACATACAATAAATGCTTTATAAACTCCAAAGTGCTATTTAAACATGAATTATGGTCATTAGTATTCAAAGGAAGAGTCAAGACTTAAAAAAACCTAATGTACCCACCACTGTACCACTATACACACTTTCTGATCCAGCACAAATTCCTGTACTTTTGCCCATCAGTGTCCAAGAGAAATCTCTGTCATCCTTAGTGATAAGCTCAAGTCCACCCCCCTTTGTGAAGAATTCCTTCACCACCCTATTCTAAAAAGGCTATGGTCATTGAATATTTATCATAAAAACTAATTAATAAGACAGTGACAAGGGGGCTCCTGGGTGGCTGAGTCGGGTGAGCGTCTTGATCTCAAGTTTCGTGAGTTTGAGCCCCGTGTCAGGCTCTGAGCTGAAGGTGAGGACCCTGCCTGCTTGGAATTCTCTCTCTCCCTCTCTATCTGCCTCTCTCCAACTTGCACCCACACTCTCAAGATCAGGAAGTTTAAAAAAAAAAAGTGACAAGAACTATCTTAACTTCCCAAATGGAGTACAAAATCCTTCCGGGAGGAAGTCTTCAGGACCTGGCACCATTCCGTGCATCGTATCACATACTAAAGGAGTATTTAATGAATGGTCATTGACTTTTCTATCAACTATACCTTGAAATCAAAGATAACTTCAAATGTTGAACCAAGTGACTAAGATAATGATAACCCCATTAGCAGAATCAAGGACACTCAGAAGGTAGTTTAGTCAGTAGAGAAGAACGTGAACTCTATCAGAAAAAAGTCATAACTGGACACATAGGTTGAGCAAGGAAAAGATGAGAAAGAGATTTAAGATTTTCTACAAAGAACTGAAACAGTAATATAAAATAGGTTTTCAACAGAGTGAAAAGAGCAACACATTAACACGGGCATATTAGGGAACATTCACTGGTAGGGAAGAGGAAAAAGTTACCGATGAAGTATTGTTAAAAAGGAGGAGATTAAAATTACATACAACAGTACTGCAGAATATCAAACACAAGGCAAAGTTTAAAGAGAATGTGAACAAAGAAAAGGCCAATGACTGGAAATCATTAGTTCAACTTCAAGAGACTGATTTCAGGAAAAAAAAAAAAGGGTGTCAGATTCCAAAAACTTAAGACTCAGTATTAGTGTTTTCTTAAAACGAGAAATGGGAAAGGAGTAGGGACAAATCATGTATTCAACTCTAAAAATGGAATGACTAAAAATTTCAGAAAACTTTCGTGCTATTCTTTCTAAAACTATTTTGTAACTTTGCAACCTGCAGAAGTGATATGTGCAACTAATTCAAGTACTCATTATCTAAGTCTCACCTTACAAAAGTCATCATAAGAATTTACTGGTGTTTAAACAAAAGAACTGAAAACAAATTTCACATAATACCCCAATGGCCATTAGATGGTAAAATGGACTCAACATTGTTATGAGAAACAAATTTTTTTTAAAGAAAACAGTGAAATATCACTCCACATTACACATAAATCCCGATGACCCAGCAATTCCATCCCTAGGTATATATAACTAACAGAAACAAGTGCTAGCGCCACCAAAAGGCAAATACATGTTCACAACAACTTTATCTGTAATAGTCCCAAATTGGAAATAACCCAAATATCCATCAACAGTGGACTGGGTCAATAAACCATAGTAACAAATTCATAAAACAGAATACTTTACAGCAACGACAAAGAGCTAACACATGAAAAACATGGATAAGTCACACAGATAAAATATTGAAGAAGTCAGATACAAGAGATTACACATTTATCATTCCTTCTCAGAAAAAGGCAAAACTAACCTACGTCACCAGAGGCAAGAAGGGTTAACTAAGTGGGGACAAGACAGTCTTCTGGGGAGAAAGAAATATTCTACATCTTGATGTGGGTGACGATGACATAGATGTACACATATGTAAATGTTCAATAAGTTATATACCTGAGATTTATAAAATAATCTTTAAAAAAATTTGTTTGTGAACTGATCACTTACAAAATTAGTTCCCATTCACTAACATTTCCCTCACCATAATGGCTTACCAGCCACCAGTGAAAGTACAAAGTTTGCAAGATACTCTAAAATTTTACAAAGTTTATTAAAATAACGGCCAACAATGTAGGGTCAGGGATTTAATTTTACCCTACCATTCCCCACCCCCAAGCAAGTAAGTTAGTCTGTTAACTGTTTCACGGATGCTGACGAAGGACATGGGACTCCAGATTCAGAGACAAATGACTTTAACACTCATGGACAGACAGCAAGCAGCATAAGCATCAGATTTGCAGTTCCCTTCGCCTCCAAGAGACCCGCAGAAGTGATGTGATATTGCCAAGATGGATGGTACTTCTGCAGTGGGTTTACACTGATAGGGAACAATGAGCTGAAAGAATTCACCATGTTTACACTTACAGTAAGCAAGCCTATCTTAGTGGAGAGAGAACAGCTTCACTGACAAAGGATTAAGAGTGATCCTTAGTAAAATCAGTATGTATTTTTTATGGATATTTTCACAAAAAACACAAAAAAGCTCTTCATGTTAGTAGCACGCATGACAAACATAAGGGATGCCCTATCTTGCTAAATTATCTTGTGAGAAAAATTAAGCCTATCCATCAAACTTGATCCATTCTTTGTTCATCATAAGAATACATGTTTACAACTGTAACTTAATGTTTTTCCCAAGTTTTAATTTTTGAAGATGAAGTACCAATCAGACCTTTTATTCAATTTAGTATAAAATACAGATCGAATTTTAAATGGTTTCATTTTAAATGGGTTTCTTTAGAGCCAATTATCGTTAGTTCAGGAAGACCTAAATGTAGCATGAGCTTTTCTTAATGACTTAGTTATCCTTACGAAGCTCTCCGTTGCTGTGCTGTGCTGGAAATTCTCTGTACAAAGCATGGAACATGGGCTGCAATGTTAATGACTGAAGAGACAACAGGGCATGAATGATCTTAAGAAGTTACCTAAAGAGGTAGACTTTTGTGGGACATTCGGCTTTCTTAAAAAGAATATAGCTATTTCAAGGAATCCAACAGCTTCCTTTCTACAAAATCAATTGCTAAAGCAAAAACATTAATATTCCTTTGATGATGATGATGATAGTAATAAAAAACCACTAACATTTATCGAACACTATGTTAACACTGTTAAGGACCTTACTCTGAGAGACAAAAAAATCATTAAAATCTCGCAACAGCCATATCAGGTAAATTCCACTATTCTCATTTTACAGATGAGAGAACAAGGAAAGAGAAATTAAAAGTAACTTGCTTATTTATATAGATTAGAAATAGAGCCAAGAATTGAAACTTGGCAGGCTGGCTCCAGAACTCACACTCCTAAACACTGTACACACGGTACCCTAAAAAGAAAAGTCTCCCACCAAAGAATATTCTTTGCTTAAAGACCTTCTCTACTGTTCTCCCTATCTCTGACTTCTCCAAAATACTCAAAGTGTTGTTATCACAACATTATATAGTTTCAGAGACCAAGGATAATCCTGTTCAATATGCTCACTTTCAAAGTGATTCTTTATACCACTTAACATACTTCATTAACCTCTTTATCTACTTCAACCCATTCTTCTCTCAATTGAACAAAATGAGTCAATATGTATGAAAGACTAGTGTTTATTACTATTATAATAAAATTATAAAAATAAAATTTATATATTATTAAAATTTAATTAAAAATTTATGTTCATTATGGTAGCCTTACTCCAAAGCCTTTTTATCTCATTAGGACATTTTTGCCACACTAATCACTAGAACACATAATTTTAACAGCCTAAATCTCACTCATTCACTTCATTAATATTTAACATTTAGGTTTCTAAATAAAATTGTTTTACTGGGATCAAAATTGCTGTACTGTACCCGTATGATAAGTTTTCTCCTGTAAACTATTCTGTAAAATCTATCAGATTCGAGACAATACCTTGATCCTCACAAATAAAACTATCACAGTGCTTTGGATACAGCAATAGATTTATTTTACTATCTTAAGTCCTTGGTTATGAAAAGAATTTCTCACTACATACACAAAAAACAAAATAAATTTTTTTTGAACGTTTATTTATTTTTTTGGGGACAGAGAGAGACAGAGCATGAACGGGGGAGGGGCAGAGAGAGAGAGGGAGACACAGAATCAGAAACAGGCTCCAGGCTCTGAGCCATCAGCCCAGAGCCTGACGTGGGGCTCGAACTCACGGACCGCGAGATCGTGACCTGGCTGAAGTCGGACGCTTAACCGACTGCGCCACGCAGGTGCCCCGCAAAAAACAAAATAAGATATTATACTTTTTTCTAGTATGCATATATTAGCATCTGTAATATGAACCCCAAGTAAACATTCAATCCTTTGAAAATCAGGGTATGACTAGGTTTTCTAGTAATCAAAATGTAGAATTTTGAATCTATTCATGAAAAGTTGGTTCAATTTTTCACACCTCTTTTGCTTTTCACTAAGTAAAATGAATTCACAAACACTGAGAACACCAATTTTCAGCTCAGTCAGCTGTGTGCATAACCATCCATAATACCTTCCTATAGTATCTCTAAACTTATCTTAGTAATAGAGGAAAGTCCCCAAAGCTATACTGAATAACTTCAGTCTTCAGAGGTTACATATTGCTGGGCAATTAATCTGGTTCTCTGTGCTCCCATTCCACAATGCCTTCAGAGTCTACTGAGGCACAAACAGACATAACCAGTGCTAATCTTGATCTCAGAGTCACGGTCTTATTTATACAACACACATTCACTGAGAGCACCTAAAAAGGGCAAACCACTAAGCAAGAAACTAAAAGGCTAAAAAAGATAAATCAAGTCCAGACTAAAACTTTAAAGAATTACAAATCGATAAGCTATGAAAATATGCCCATACCTCTCTGCAATACACAATGGAGAATGGCAGATGCCCTAAGGGTGTAGAAGGTGCTACAATAAATTAAGGGGATGGCCCTTTGGGGACAGGGGAAGGGAGACAAGAACCACCAAGTAGCTTTATCAGAGGCATAAAAATAATTGTGAGTAAAGACACAAAATCTGAGTTTTCATCCACCAGGATGAGAAAATGATTCAGTTTGCTAGAACTGAGGTGGTAGAACTAAAGAACTGGCTAGAAATGTACAATAAAATAAGGCTAATCTACACACGGATAACAATATACGCATTGTAACACATAAAAACACCAGATCTAAAAAGTCTAATAAACTTGGGTTCAAATTCTGGATTTAACATTTACACCTAAACCTCTATTTTTTCCTATTTTGTATAATAAATATCAGTTCTGAGAATTAAATGAGATACCCACTTAACTCAGTGCCTGGCATGGCACATTCTCAGTAAAGGAGAACTGCAGTTACCACTGTTGCAATTATCATGAACATTTCTGAGATCAGGCTGAGGATTTCAAATATATAGCTGAGCTACTTTATTTCAATGAATATACAAAGCCATCTACTTAAGATGTACCATTGTTTTATTAACCTTGAAGGAAGAACAGGTTGCAAATTAAACTATCACACAGTGCTTTCTTATCACTTAATTTTTTTCTTCACAGTATCAATCTCTGCCCTCAGACTGCAGGTCTGAAAAGTGTTCCCGTATTACCCCAGTATTGTCATTCAAGCTATGGACATCCCTCCTGCAAGTTCTGATACTTGCCTGATCTTCCCAAAGGGTGTAAATGAAAGAAATGACAGCAACATAAACAGAAAGGCAGAGTTTATGCACCTGCAAGGACAACTGCAACACAAATGTCACCTAGCTAAAACCAATACTCAAATGCCATTGATTATAAGACACCTCCCAATTTCAGAGATGTTACAAGGTGAAAAAAATGTAAGTACACCTTATAAGAAATAAGGAAATAATGCAGCTTTTTCTTTTTTCCTCCCCCAAAGTCCCTTCTCCTGCTACCCACCCCCCCCTCCATCACTTCCCACCAGTATTTTGCTGTTCTCCTTTCTTTTGTTCTCATCCCTTTGACTCTTCTTTCCTGCCTACTCTTTATTCATTCCTCATAACGTCTCTCTCCCACATTCCTCGTTGCTTACTTCTGTGCTCTCCTCTAAGTAAAAAGGAAAATGCATTTCACAGCCCAGATATATGAGACAGTGTTCTACACGAAAACCTGGCTTCTAAGCAGATTCTATTTGTGCCTCTGCCATCTTCATCCTGGGCCAGTGATCACATTAAAGCTATCCTAATGTACACCAGTGGGAATAATACATATTTGCTACTATTGTTTAAAGGTGATATAATTAATTCCTAGGAAAACAAGGAGACTTCAAGGAACTGAAATCATGGAATTATTTTCTTTTGCAATCAACATTCATAAGAAGCTATTTCAAATTTGTAACATTTAATGTTTAACATCTTTTACATTTTAACCTTTATTTATAAATATCAAAGCCTTATTTCAATAGCCTAATCAGGGAGAGAAGACAAATTCTGTTTTCTCTTTTTTGCTCTGAGGTTGTACTATACCAAACTTTTACAATTTTAAGTGTCAAAATGAGCCTTTTCCTTAGAAGTCAAGTCTTATGACAGTAATGCATAGTGGGCTAACCAAGTAAAACAAACCAAAAAATACAAATTAAACTGAACAGTACCCAAAATATTCCTTTCAGGGATTTTCTATTTCTAGCTTTAAAGCCAGAGAATGTCCCCAAATCTAAAATCCTGTTAGGAAATACCTGTGACAACCTGTGTAAGTTGAGCCAGTTAATTCCCATCAATATTGCAGTTTGAGTAAATGTAACTAAATCTGGTGATCAAACACTGTGAAACTTAGATCTATTTAGGGGGATCATAAATAAAACAGAAAGAAAGAGGAATTATTCCAACATAACTGGAAAACAGGAGAGAAAGAAGGTAAAAAGATATATTTGTAAATACGAATGAAGAAAAAATTAACTAGGCTGCAAATGGCTAGTGACAAAAAGTGGAAGGCTTCACCAGTATATAAAACATCTTAGCTCTGCCTAGCTCTGGGTCCTTCCCCCACCACATACATTGCAGGGAAGTGGATAAAAGTCTTAAGGATGAGGCGAGGATAACAGCACATCATTTCTGCACATATTTTGGGAATGCTTATCACAAGCTCAAAAGAGGAAGATGACAATCTATAAACCACAATACAGTTGTTAATAAAGAACAAGAATAAGAAAAACCAAGTATTATTAAGCCAAATGAGGCAAGAAGAGGACAATTAGTTTGTGAAGCAAAAGGGGAAGGCCCCAGAATGAATGCCAAACAGGGAAAGAATGAATACAGGGCTACAGCCCGGCTGCTAGAAGGAACCCTATGTGCAGTGTAGAGTTCTAAGCAGAAAGACACGTCCAAAGAGGAATTTCGAGAAGTGACAAATGGCAACAGCACATGACTAAGTAAGAGACTTAATTCAGGAGGCAGAGGGTAGATGGAATATATGGTAGAAATCCAACTATGACAGGAGGACACTCCAGCACAGTGGTACACAGACCAGGACAGGGATGGCAGTAGAGACAAAAATGAAGTGATGTGATGGGCATTACAAATAAAACATCAACAGGATTTGGTAACTACCCAGAAGAGACCAAGGGCAAACAAGAAAGGTAACGGTTTAAAAGCTGAAAAATAAAGACATCACTTACCTACAAAGGACAATTCTAGGTCTAGCCAAGAGGAGGCTGTGGAGGGCTGGGAGGAAGTAAGCACAGATGCACGTCCCGGCAATAGTGAAACTAAAGCTCAAGAGAAGAGGGATGTGTAGATTTGGAGGACCATAGCAACAGAAGGGAGAGCTGACTCTGAGAGGGCAGGTTTCCTTTACTCAAAACCGGCTGAGTATCTAATAAGCCAAAACGTCAGGCTGAAAAGACACTATCTGTAGTATCAAAGATCTTAAAAAGTAATGGAAAGAAGAGAAGGTGTTGTGAACAGCTTCATATGGTTAGTACACCGCTTCATTTTCTTCTAGATTTACTTTCGTATGATAACCAAGAAAGATGAGCCATTAAAGTAAAATTAAAAATATGTACAGCAAGCAGAGAAGGCCAGTAACTGAGCAGGCAGGAATGTGTGCTACTTCTTATATCAGAACTTGGTGGGACTTGAGAAAATAACTATGACCTATTACCTGCCATACCTTGGAAGTTTATAGTCTACCTCTGTTTATGAAGACCTGACTGGATGACTTTTTCATTACAGTGGGTTTTGGTTTTTTTTTTTATTTCTTAGAGAAATGACTCCTCCCCAGAGCTAAAAAACAAAAACAAACAGGTAACAGTAAGATTGAGAAATCCTTGTGTGTTAAGTTCCCTGAAATTCTTCTGCAAACTTTCAATTAATAATGCAGAGTACCTTGGAAATACAAAGAAAAAGCAGTGGTACCTCAGAGATATATTGAGAACATTATACACATTATAAAATTAAGAAATATCATGCATTACAGAAGAATCTAGCATATTACAAAACACACACACACACACACACACACACACACATATTAATTCTATTTCAGCTCAAGCATCCCTTCTTCAGGAAGCCTTCCCAGATGGTGATGCACAGACAAAACCCCCCCTCTTAAACACTCTTACTGCATCACATAACTCTACTCTGTAGCACTTAACACACCATATTTTTACATTTATCTGTCCAACTCCGTAAGAGTACAAATTCTGCATGAATGTATATTAGAGGAACCATACCTATTTTCACTCATCACTGTAAGCCTGGTGATACACACGCTCAAGAAATATTTGTTTAATAAATGAAAGAGAATGAGCACAAAAAGCTTTTGAAAGGGCCTTAGCTGAAGGGGTAGGGTACTTCTCACTTTCTGCTTCATACAATTCTTTACTTCTTAAAACAAACATACTTCCAATATAGTCAGGGGAAAAAACAAATTTTAAAACCAAAGTGCAACTATACCTCAGCCATATTAAAATCCTTACTAAAGAGAGGACTTGTATGTCAAGAGACATTCATATTTCAAAAAAATTATCTCCAACAGATCTATCTAGGACTATTCAAATTTGGAAGCTGAAATTTAAGAAAAACCAATGAGAAACTAGGGGCAAACACTTTCTGCTCTCAAAAAATATTAGTAAGAATTCATCTTTCAAAGGAATTTATCTTCCTATACTGGAATGTCTTTTGTACCTCCGAGATTTTACAAAGGCCATTCTCTGCCCAAACCATTCTCCTCAAGCCCCAATCACTAATTTCCAAGCTCTCTTGGCATTCAGACTTCAGCTTCAGTGTCATCCCAGAGACCTTCCCTGATCACCTCATAATCCTATATAAAGTAGGTTTTCCCCAATCCCTCATCTAATACCATGTTCATTTCCTTCAGTGTATAAATCAATTTGTAAGTGTTTGCTGACTTACATGATTTTTATCTCTCTCACCAGAGAATAATCTTTAAGAAACAATACTAAGCATATTCAGAGCACCTTTGAAATTTATTCAAGTAATTCATTCAGAAGGATATTTTCTGAGGTAGCATTCCAGGAGCTGGGAATATACACATGAATAAAGAGACCCAAAACGCTTGTCCTCGGTAGATTACACTCCAGAGGAGGGAGACAGACAAAGGCAATAAATAAGCAATACTGTAGTTTGTTTGGGGAAAAGTGCTAGGGAGAAAAATAGAGCAGAGGAAGGTGAATGGGAAGTGTGGTGGGAGAGGTGTGATTTTAAATAGGGCAGCTGAGGTGGGCCTCACTTAAGCAGACACCAAGGGAATCAAAACATGAAGGAAACAGGAGCAAGACAGGCAGACATCTGGGGGAAATCACGGCAGGCAAATGCAACAGGCAATGCAAAGATCTCAAGGTGGGAGCACGTCCGGCACATTCTGAGAACTGCCAAGACCAAGGTAGCATGAGAATAAAGTGAACGAGGAAGGGAAAATAATGAATGGGGTTCAGTAGGTAAGAGACCCAGATTGGACATCCTGCATATAAGGGCAATGGCTTTTACTGTAACTCAAATGAGGACCCATTTGAGAGCTCTGAGTGGAGACAGGACATTTTCTGACAAACATTAAAGAACTAACTACTCTGGCTGTGTTGAGAATAAACAGCAAGGGTAAAAGTGGGAGACCAGTTCAGAGTTGCAGTAAGCTAGGTGAGAGATGATAATGGCCTAGATCAGAGTGATGGCAGTTCAGTGGGGAGTAGACAACTTCACATGCATTTTAGGGAATAGTAAGTTTCCTGATAGAAGAGATACGGGGAATGTGAGAACACAGGCGTCAACAATGATTCCAAGGTGTCAGCCCTGACAACTGGAAGAACAGGATTTGTCATCAACTGATTTGGGGGAAAACTGATAACAAAGCTAAAGGAAGATCAGGAGTTACATTTTACGTACATTAAATGTATAAATAAAATGTTATTAAGCTTCACCAGGCTTCCATTTCAAATGAAATCATATTAATACGAAAACCCAAAGATCCTGTTCTTACCTCAAGATACCTAAGTAGGACCTCTGACCAACTCCCAGAAGATATACACAAACCACCCTCTAAACTCATCCCTAGACACACACACACACACACACACACACACACGGTTCGTGCCCAGACTTGACAAAACAATTCACAGAAACAGCTCCTTCACTTTCTGCTCCAACACCTCTCCAACTGCTTCAATCCAAAGTAAAAGGCAAGCAACCAATACAAAAATTTCATCCAACACTGTTAGTCAAAACAAAATCTCCTGAGCACATCAACCCATGCAAATAAATGCCCATACGGTTGTTTCACAACCCACCATGATCTCAGCCAAACCTGTACAAAAGAATTACAGATGGGGGTCCTCAGGAAATGCATTTCTCATAACCATCCCACAAAATTCAGATTCGTTAGGTTTGAGATTAGAACCCTACCTCCCACCATTTCAACAAGAGTCTTAGGGTTTATAGCAGGTCTGAGAAACAAGGTCCTTAGAACCATGTAAAGAAGTCACTTGCAAAGGTAACTGTTTTTGTGGCTGGTGGGGGTAAAGCTCTAAAAATATCTTACCCTTATGGCTCTAACACCAATAGTAGTCACCATGTATCAGCACCACCAGTGTCAAACCAATCCTAGATCCAGACATACAATTACTAAAACACGTAAGCCACATCCCTGGCTGCAGGCAGAGAAGAGAAACAAACCAGGACCAAGTTTGCCCACAAGCTTGCTTTCTTTCTTCCTTTTAAAAAAATTTTTTTAATGTTTATTTATTTTTGAGAGAGAGAGAGGGAGACAGAGCATGAGCGGGGGAGGAGCAGAGAGAGAGGGAGACACAGAATCCGAAGCAGACTCCAGGCTCCGAGCTGTCAGCACAGAGACCGACGTGGGGCTCAAACTCATGGACCGTGAGATCATGACCCAAGCCGAAGTTGGACGCTTAAACGACTGAGCCACCCAGGCACCCCTCCCACAAGCTTTCTTGATTCAGAAATCCTACTATTCTTTATGGGAACATCTATGAGGAAGAGGGGATACAACCACATGGGCACCAAAATAACTTTCCTAGAGAAACATTTAAATCACTACTTTTCCAAATCGTGGCTCTCAATTTCCAAAGATATCAAAAATTCTCACAGTGGATTTCAAAGCCAGTCAGGAGCTGAACTCATGTTCCCTGACACTTCTCACAGATTATCTTGCATAGTCTCTCTTTGTGCCCACACAAGTCTCTACGTTTTTATCTCCCACATCCAGACTTTTGTTTCCCAGTTTTTAATCACTCTTTAAACTTCACCTGCTCCTCTAAGTCCTCTAATTAAGCAGAGCCTGATCTAGATGTATACTCACCCCCACAGAGCCTGCAAGATTTCCTCTATTACTACCAGATGTGTTTGAGTATACTTGTACAGGCCTGTAGGCACAGGAATAGACACAGAGCTGGTCAATCATTATGGTGCTTTCCTTTAAATTATAAAATCGTCAAGGGATACCAAATCATTACATTACCAAATGTGTCTCTGGAGCACCAAGCACTAACCTGAGTACACAACGCTTTAGGAAGATGGTCTCCACATACCTCATGTGCACCCCAGAGTTCAAGTCACCTACTCAGAAGAAAAGGGAGCAAATATGGCTCTGGATACCTTTTCAGCTGTTGTCATCATTCATTTAATGTACACTCAGCTCCAAAGAGTGGAAATGGAAATGGTCAGTGAGTTAAGTAGGTACTCACTTAAGTGGGCAGAAAGAGGTGAATAAGGGGGAAAAAAACAAAAGACTAGCTTTGAAATATTTCCACAGTACCCCCTTTTCCTGGGAACACAGAAACCAGAATAACTAGATCTCAAGTTATACAGCCCACCAGATAGGATGCAAGGCAGATCCTGACACATCATGAAAACAAAAGTGAACAAAACAAAACTTGCCTTGAAAGCACCAGCCATATTCTGAGATCATAGTTAAATGGGCAAAGCGTAAGGCACTTCTCAGGACTCCAGGTGCTAAGCTCAGAGAAAAGTGCAATGGTGACACTAGCTTCTTTTCTTACTGTTATTTTCAGCAGTAACAAAGTAACACATATATACAGAAATCAAAAGGGGAAATCCAGTTCAAATCAGACAACAGATCAAACCATTGTCAGATTTTCAGAGTATACTCCTCTGTAAATTGGATGAACATTACAGAGACTAGTACACCAGAGAATTCAAAAGCAAAACCTGTTCACAAAATGTACTTTAACAACTAGCTTCCAAAAGTGAATTTCAATTTTAGTCTTGCCCATACAGAACTGTCTGATAAATAATTCTTTCTTCTAAAATACTGTCACAACCAAGTCAGGAATATCACAGTAAAAGCAGGAAGAAAAGTCACTGAAACCCCCTCCCTCCTAAGATGGGGCCAAAAATGTCTCCAGCTAGCTGCCCAAGACAAACACAAACAAACAAACAAAAAACATTGAAGAGCTGGAAACTAGGTGATTATTATGAAAAACCTACTAACTCTGTAATTACCCCCTCTTTCAAACAATAAAAATATTAGAATGTAAACGTGATGTATGAAAATGGGAAATTAGCTGGTCCTAACAACAATCAATTCTTCAAAACGAACTGTGTATCTTAACCTTCCAACTAGTACACATACTTCTCGGATTCAGAGTTCTAGATAACGACAATAAACTAGATAATCTAACACTAAAAATTTCAATTACTGTTATTCTATTAGGTTTGGAAGTGGAAAAACAAGGCGTGAAAAGACATGGATAGGCTTCCTGGGGTCGTGCACCATCTTCTTTGGTGGGAAAGCACCCTATCTCCCTGCAGCCTTCCTGGGTTGTAGCCTTCCAGATAACTCTCCTCTCCAGAATAATCAGACTGGTGGAGTTACAAATCATCTCTCAGGCTGCAACTGTCCTTTATAAAAGGAAATCTTCAATGTCTTTGACCTTGAGTCAAGCGGCACACCCATCAGATATAAGGCACTGGTAACATGTGAAGAAATAAACTATTTTGGCTTCTTCTTTGTGATTAGTATGGAACATACACACACAAAGAGAGAGACACGTGGGACGCCTGGGTGGCTCAGTAGCTCAGGCATCCGACTTGGGCTCAGGTTATGATCTCGTGCTTTGCGGGTTTGAGCCCCACGTCGGGCTCTGTGCTGACAGCTCAGAGCCTGGAGTCCACTTCGGATTCTGTGTCTCCCTCTCTCTCTGCCCCTCCCCAACTCACTCTCTTCTCTCTCTAAATAAACATTAAAAAAAAAAAAGAAAGAGAAAATTTTAAAAAAAGACAAATGAACACAGACCCTCCAGAAGTAAAGAGAACAGGCAAAAATGATAAACCAAAGGAATAAAGGCGGCTATATCCTAAAGTACACTCAAGCAGACTCTGAAATTTATCCAAATGTGTGGCTCACTGCCTAAACCAACATATACATCTGGTAATAATAAACACTGATAAGTCATAAACAAAAAGGGCTTTCTTAATTCACACTCTACAAACTACTGGTAACATTAAAATTTACATAAAGCACTATCAAACAAGATGTGTAAAATAGATTTTTTAAGATAGCATTAGTATTTCAATTTACATTACTAATAAGTGAAAAACTGGTATTTTACTGTTTGGTCTTCAAAAACAGAGAATCCAGTATCTTTGATTTGACCAAGTTACAAATCTGTTTTCAGTAGACAGAGAAAACATATTGCCTCTGTTTAACGCAAAGGACAAAAAAGATCATCACTGCAAATCATAATGTTTGGGTTCATGATGAAAACAGGAAACAGACAGGCTGCCCAGGTATAATTATGGTTATAGTGTAATGTGCCTTCAGGTTCAGCCAAGAATTAAAACTCAGTGAAGAGTAAGCAGAATTTACTTGCCTCTACCTTGCTACAGAAGGCAACTTTTAATAATACTTCCAGCAACATGTTACATAACTAACAGTAAACAACATCTGATTCAAACCTCATTAGTAACAACATTCTGCCACTGTCTCCCACTGAAATTAATAGCTGACTTTGCCAGAGGGGAAAGAAATGCAGCACATATCAATCTACCCATTTCTGTGGCGCCTACCGAGGTGAACCAGACGAGTAGATAATACCAGCAAATCTGCACGTATTCTACAAAAATATTTTATTCTTTTTTCAGTCCACTGCTGACTTTCCTTTTTACCACACTGTATCATATGGATGCATTTAAAATCTAAGAGGAAAGTCAGTAGAGAATGTTCACCTAACTTTTGTTGCCGATCTCAGCTATTTCAAACCTGAAAGGAATGGAAGGATAAATAATGAATGAAATTTTGTAACAAAGATACAGGGTAACATTCATGCGGTAAAAACACCCATGTGAAAACGAAAGGCACACTGACCAAGGGATCTGCAATAGAGAGGGAATATAGATCTACAAACAAACAAAACAAAAATTAAAATTTAAAACTCTAAAACGTATTATGCACCACTTTTGTGAAGGTTATATTTCGGTAAATTGTCTCTTATGACGTGTGCATTCTTGTCATCTTGGGGTTCCCCACAGAGGGAAAAAATAGTTACCAAAGAAGGAGTAAAAGAAAAAAAAAGAAAGTTGTACAAATCTGTAAAATAATCCCTTACTTACTGACTCTGGAACACACTAATTTCACAACAGTATCCTGATCAATATCAAACTGTCACACTGTGTCTAAGAACTGTTTTGCCTACAACGGCCACTTCCACATTGACACCTTGCAGAAATCTTAGAACTCCTTTCAATTAAAATTGAAAACTAACTCGCTCCGGGCAATTCGAGTCCTCTTAAGGAAATTCAAGCGCTCTATTTAAAAAGAACTTAAATAATTTTTAAAACAAGAACCCAAGCATCCTTTACTCTCAACTTCTGTGAGGCCAAGCCACGACCTCCACCTACCCAGCCTGTTGCTAGATAAGAGCACTTTAGGCAGTGCTAGGCAACAGGCATGATGTGACAAACCGAACCAGACTTCAAAACTTTTTCCACAGAAAGATAAGGTAAACAAGATATACTTAGCACCACACCCATTTAAACGCACAAGCAGCCAGGAATGTTCCCCCCTCCCCGCCACCCCACCACCCCAACAACTCTAGACCTCCAGCTGGTCAGGAAACAATGTCTCTGCAATCAAGATAGCGATCTGGCCCAGGGTGTTCAGGCATTCCTCACCTCCAGGCTGGCCTACAGCTCCATTCTCCAATGCCATCAAAACCAGAATTGGAACATTTTGTTAGGAATCGGGCAAACGTCCAAATACCCGGACTATCCTCGCCCCAGTTCTTTTTTGCAACCAAAATCTGTTTTGGCTACTGAGCATGCTCCGACTTAAGACAGGCGCCACATGGGAGTTTTCAAAGCTTAGGCTCCAAACTCCACGTAATAACAGCAGCTGAAAGGGGAAGAGAGGAAAACGGGCGGGGGAGGGGGAGAGCCCGGAATATGAATTTGAGTACTGATATTAAAGTGAAAGACCGGGCAGAGGCTGAATGTGCAAACAGGCACGGCTTGGCTTTCTCCTTGCAGCAATGCAGAAGTTAACACGAAGGGGAAGGAATCTTTGCAATGGTGAAAACTGGCACGGCAACGGGCAGAAACCAGGTCTAACTACCAGCTGAGTGCAGTAGCAGGTCACAAGTGCCCAGAGTGTAATTCCCACCGATAAGCGTGGATCCTTATCTTTGAAACACAAAGCGACGGCGGCACGGATTCATCAAGCCATTGGACAGCTTTGCAGTGTAGCAAGCAGACCGGACGGCTCGACCGAGCACGGCGATCCTACCAGGGGTGTGACTGAGGGTGGTGCTTAGATGAGGTAGAACAAACCGCTCCTCTGGACACAAGCAGCGCCGGGATTTCCCCCCCCCCCGCCCCCACCGCTCCTCCTCCGCCTCGAGGGCGTCCCGAGCGCCTCCCTCCACAGTCCGGGCGGCTACGGCGGCGCAGGAACAAGGCCAGCCACGGGACGCCCCCGGCCGCTGCACGGCCTCCGCAGCGGGACGGGCCGCCCCATCCCCGGCCGCCCGAACCTCTGCAGGCCGGGAGTCGGCCTACCTCTCCCGCCCCGCAGGCCCGGGCGGTTTCCGTTCCGCCCGCGGCCCAGCGCCCCCACCTCGGCCGGAGTCCAGCCACTCGGGCCTGAGGGCGAGCTGCGTCGCGGAAGAAGCTGCAGCCCCCGGCCCGGCTCGCCCGCTCGCCCGCCCTGGGCCCCACACTCACTCACCCGCCGGCTGGACGCACTCCCCCGGCGCCGTCGCTGCGCTTTCCCTCAGTGCAACTTTATTAGCAGCTCGGCCGCGAGACACGCGCACGGCGCCCGCTCGCCCAGGACCCGGATGAGGGAGGGAAGGAGCCGGGGAGGACGCCGCTGGGGTCTGCGCATGCGCGTCAGGGGTCGAGTGTCCGCTGCGGTGCCCGAGGGAAGGAAGCCTCCGCGCCTGGCTCCGCGCGGCCAAGTCCAGCTTCCGATCCGCCGGAGGCTCTCGCGGCAACGGCCAGCCCCCGAGTGGGAGTCGGTCAGCTCCCACCGCCACGACGGCCACTAGTAGTCTCCACTCACCAAAGCAGCTCAGAAGATAACAAAATAAAACTATTGCCCTCGATAGGGACAATTGCGGATTTTCTCAACTGCAAAAACTGTTAAAAAAAAAAAAAAAAAAAGATCTTCCGACACAAGTTTGCTGCTTTCATTGATTTTTAAAGTAACTATATAAATCTAGGTGAAGAGAGTCCTCTTCACTTAGATCTTTTTATGAAAACTAGCTTCAAAACAGACTTGAGAACAGTTTCTTACTCAAGGCAGCCCTGAATCACCTCCCATTTGGAAATCTTGGAGCCTCTACTTTCCCAACCCCTTTCGAGTGCCTGAACTTGGAGTTCCCCGAAGTAGGACCGTCCATGTTGGGAGATCAACCCCAGTAGTTCGGGATACACACGCCCTTCTGGACAGGTGAGGCCAGTGAGGTGCACAGAAGTCACCAGTAGGCTGGCATCTCTCCAATCCGCCTCCTGGGACAAGAATCTAAGTCTCTTTCTTAGTCATTGGGGCTCTTCTCATTGTTCTTTCCCTCAAAATTCCCCAAAGCGGCAGCGTTTACCAGACTATGATGATGGCACTACCTAGGGCACCCAGGTGGAAGAGTACTAGTGAAGAAAGACTTTTAAATGTTCTTATTTTAAGAGGTCAATACTGGTTTTCCAATACTCCACCATAGGTTTGCTTTTTTTTTTTTTTTTAATTTTTTTTTTCAACGTTTATTTATTTTTGGGACAGAGAGAGACAGAGCATGAACGGGGGAGGGGCAGAGAGAGAGGGAGACACAGAATCGGAAACAGGCTCCAGGCTCCGAGCCATCAGCCCAGAGCCCGACGCGGGGCTCGAACTCACGTACCGTGAGATCGTGACCTGGCTGAAGTCGGACGCTTAACCGACTGCGCCACCCAGGCGCCCCTAGGTTTGCTTTTTAAAGAAATTAAGTAAAAATAAAAATTGGAGTCATTTCCAAATCCTCTCCCTCATAGCCTAATCCAATCCATCACGAAATCTTATTGACTACCTTCAAAATATATGCCAAATCTGACCATTTCTCACTGCCTCTATTATCACCTCTGTGGCCTGAGCCAGCATCATCTCACACAAATGAGCAGCTGCTATTTTGCTCAGGGCCCCAGCAGTTTGTTTCCACGGTGAGAAGACAAAGTAAATGTTGCCGAAGTCTCTGCATAAGGGGTGGCCAATCTCGAATGGGACAGAGGCCTGGTGAGGAAGTGTAGTGGGCCAGGGTGGGGACCCAGAGAGTGCCTGTTCTGATCAAAGGGACAGCTGCTGTTCCACTCCAGCCGACCACCACTGTAGGGAAACAGAATAAGGGCCAGTGTTGGCAGATCGTCGGATTTTTCAAAAACAGTTGGAAATCTGGATTTTAATGCAAAAAAAAAAAATCTCTGTTATCTAAAAGCTTAGCCACTTCTCTCATTCTTTCTCACTTCTTCTCCCTTTCTTAGACACGCTGGAGGCCAATTCTCTCCAAGCCAAGCAAAACAAATCCATGGTCCTGATTTAGTCCTATTGACCATTGGTTTGCAGTCTCGGGTCTACATCTTAAACCTCTTTACTACACCATAAATTTTGTGAAAGTAACGTCTGTGTACTTTAACTCTTTGTCACACTCACTGATTATTTGTTGGCAATTCAGAACTTTCCAGCCCTTGGAAGGCACATATTTCTGGAGCCTGCATAGCTTTACAACTCCCAGAAGTGCCCATAACCCTGCCTTGGAGGGTGCCTTTTTTTTTCCCTCAGAACTGATGTTTGCAGAGTGTTTTGTTGAACATTGTAAGACATAACAATTTGGTTTAAACATTTTGTACACTAGAGCCATTCCTCACTTCAAACAGCTAGTAAAATCCTCCCCCAAACTGTTGGCCATCTTACAGTCACTGCACATTATATAAGGAACAATTTGTGATTGCAGGATTCCTTTTAATGCTCACATTTGTAATCTTAAAGCCAACAGTTGTGTTTCCTGAACGATGTACACACCTACTGATCATAGCAACCAGACTCCAACCTCTCCAAGTTGCTATGTGAGCTCAGCTTAGGTCTGAAGTGGGAAGAAATGATACCATAGAAGAAGGAATGGATGGGGTGCCTGGGTGGCTTAGTCGGTTAAGTGTCCGACTTCAGCTCAGGTCACGATCTCACGGTCTGCGAGTTCGAGCCCCGCGTCAGGCTCTGGGCTGATGGCTCAGAGCCTGGAGCCTGCTTCCGATTCTGTGCCTCCCTCTCTCTCTGCCCCTCCCCCGTTCATGCTCTGTCTCTCTCTGTCTCAAAAATAAATAAACGTTAAAAAAAAATTTAAAAAAAAAAAAACGAAGAAGGAATGGAAACTTGAACAGCACAAAAATGCCTCCCAAAGGACTGAGAAATTACCTAGGCTCAAAGGGTATAGAAAATCAGACAGATTGCTAAATATCTAGATAGTTGAAAAGATTATCAAATGGGAAATGAACAGGCACACCAGAGCCATAGGAATGGAATAAGGAAGTTCCTGTTTTTAACTATCAAATGGATTCTAAAAACAAATGTAGAATGGGATGATCTGAACAAATAGACATAGTCTCAATGGGGCATCACAATAGATAAACTGATTTAGCATTCCCCCATGAGAGCAGATAAAAGCAGCTTCAAACTTCAATCTTACTATACTTGCAGAGAAAGCTATTTGTGGATAATTTAGGCCAGTGCTTCTCAACCAGAGGCGACTGTCCCATCCCAGGGGAATATTTGACAATATTTGAAAACAACCATGACTGTCACATACAGGAGGGTGGTGCTAATGGCATCTACAGGGTAGAGGCCAGGGAAGCTGCTAATTTCTCTGCGATATACAGGACAGCCTCCTTCTACCAAGAGTTATCCCGTCCAAAATGTCGCTACATACAAAAAGGTTTTGTGTGTTATTTTTTTTTTAATGTTTTAAAGTTTATTTATTTATTTACTTTGAGAGAGAAAGAGAGAGCACGTGAGTTAGGTAGGGTCAGAGAGAGAGACAGAGGGAGAGAGAATTCCAAGCAGTCTCCACTCTATCAGCACAGAGCCTGACAGGGGCTTCAAGTCACAAACCGTGAGACGATGACCTAAGCCAAGAGTCTGATGCATAACCGACTAAGCTACCCAGGCGTGGCTGTATGTATTGTTTTAAGCCCCAGATAGGTTTTCTTTAATTGGGGTTGATGGGGAGAAAATGGGCCCTTTGCTTGAATTTTTCTAATAAATAAATAAAAATAATTGCTTTAATTATTCATTAGGTGAAAAGAATTAGCCAGAATGTTTGGTTCATGACCTACTCCCACCTTGAATTTTCCAGAACCAAAAAGGAAGTAATTTTCAGGAAATAGGGGACCACATATGGAACATGAAGAACTGGAATCATTAATTCAGTGTTTCCCTATTTTTAATTTTTAACTGAAGGGTAATTGAGGCAAACTGATTTTGGTGCCAGTATCCTTAATAAATATGTCATTTCCATGCTTTGCTACAGCTCAGAAGATTCTCCCTAAATGCCCAACGCACACCCACTAGAATTGGAAGAACGTGATGGTGTTTCGAGGAGTCACCCGGCATAAAAGGATCAGTGAGTGACCACAGAGATGCAAAGGGTCCCACCTCATAGCCACCTCCGGGACACTCACTTCCTCCGACAGTCATGGCAAGTGGACCTCAGAGGAAGAAATGCCTGAGTTTGAGTGACTCCTCTGGACAGTGTCCTGGAAATGATAAAGCTTCCTCTCCAAGTTCTGTATGTTCTTCAACGGACAGACTAGCCCCACCCGCAAGCCTTCATACTGGAAACGGTGCAGGAGGCAGAGCTAAGTGGAGAAAAGTGCCGAGAAGCATGAGATCTCGAAGAAACAGTGTGCAAAATTCCGAGAGAGAAAAAAATCATCACACAAAGTTTCCCAAATAAACTTCATGTTACAGAGGTAAGGTTCTGTGTGAACCAGAGAATACACTAAAGTGATTTTATTCAACATTTGAAAGGATTTTTTCCAGGGGTGCCAGGGTGGCTCAGTCAGTTAAGCAACTAGCTCTTGATTTCGGCTCAGGTCATGATCCACAGTCTTGAGATCAAGCCCCACATCTGTCTCTGTGTTGAGAAGAGATCCTGCTTGAAATTCTCTCTCTCTCTCTCTCTCTCTCTCTCTCTCTCTGTGTGTGTGTGTGTGTGTGTGTCCCTCCCCTGTTTGTGCTCGTGCTCTTTCTCTCGCTCTCAAAATAAATCAATATTTTTTAAAAAGGACTTTTTTCCAGTAAAATTTGAGTGTTCTGTGGTGAAATGATCCCTTAATAGTCCACAGACCCTTTATTTTCACAACTCAGATGTTGAGAGTCTTCATATACTGAAAAAAAGAAAAGTAAAATAAAAAAAAAAATGACAACTGCCTCACGGAAAGCCCAGGAATCTCCAGGTCATAGACCCCTTGAAGCTTCAGGGACTGGATGTGAGAAACTCTGTGATTCCCCCATCCCCTGGAATGAATATGCACATTTTTGTGTATATACCTACCTACACATTTTCTGCAGAAAAAGTCCATAGTTTTCATCAGCTTCTCAGAAGCTTGCCTGATCCCCAAATGCTTGCAGATGCTTAAAGCACCGGTGACTTTACGTGCGGTGCAAATTTAATGTGTCCATTTTAAGTTCTCTTCTCTTCTCTTTTTCAGAGCAACATAATTGGGAGATTCCTCTCTAGGGAAGACCGCTTGATGCAGAGTGTAGGAACCTGGCTTGCCTGTCTCCAGCCATCTGCTACATTAAAGAAGGCCTCCTATGGCTGGAATCCAAAACACAAAATTAAAAGGGTTGCTTGCACCCAGCGTCGTAAAACAAAGAGGCTTTCTAAAGCAGGGCTTGGAGGGAACACTCATTTCTTCCTGACTTAAACAGCATCTGTTCCTCCTGACGGCAAACGCCCTCCAAGTTAACTCGATGGAACGCCACAGTTCTACGTTCTCAATTTTCATCTTCAGAGACGTAGTCTCAGATGAGCTAAACCACACGTGCATTCTGCCACAAATGCAGAGCAGCAGGTGAAAATCTGGGAATGCTATGAAATTGCAGGGACGGAAAGGAGACAGAAATTCACATTCCCTCCAATGCCTTTTAACTGCGTAAAATCTTAGTCAGGAGAACTCTGAAGCCACACTTCCGGGTTTGAACACCAGCTGTCTCCCTTACTCCCTATATGACTCTGCACATGTTCCTGAACCAATCTGTGCCTTAGTCTCCTCGTCTGTAATTCCCTAATGGGAATTGCAGTAGTATCAAGTTAATAGAATTATTATGAAGATTCAATAAATAGAAACTCCATAGGCACTTAGAACAGTAGTGCAATGGAAGGCATGTATTTTCACAGATACACCAGCAACCTCTAAAACATTCCTAAATTCATTTGTTACATAAAATGTGCCTTCATCTTACCCAACAGTAGACCCTCTTCTCTTCTCACCATGGTAGGTGATCTCATTCACCCTCAAGCCTACGGTACTCTCTTTTGCAGACTATTCCCAAATTTCTGTTTCCATCTTGGACTTGGCTAATGAACTCCAGACCCTTGAACTCCCTTCTAATGCACTGCAGTAATTGTGGATTTTGTCTGCCTGCCATACTCCCCAAACCCCTTTCTCCTGCTTCCTTTGTGATACCATTCCTCTTCGATATTAAGCATGGTCCCAAACTCCCCACCCCAGAGATGGGCATATGACCTAGGAGGGTTATCCTAGTTTCCCACTAGCCAGTCCATCATGAATGGTTCATAGGTGGACATATGACCCAAGCAAAGTAACACGTATTAGCTCTCAGACTGATGTATGGATGTTGGGAGAGAGAAATCTTCCTTACTGTTGCTGCTAAGCTAAGGCTGAGTCTGAGGCTGCCAGAGGCCATCTAACCACCAAGTAGAGGGAATTCACTTGGCGATGAATCCCAAAGAGTGAAGCACAGCTGAAATACGGAGGAGAAGCCATGACAAAAATCCCTTGATCTGGCTATGCCTGAAGCTCTAAAGATCTTTCTTTGACTTCCCATTACATTAGCCTATATATTCTGCTTTTGTTTAGCTGGGTAGGCTTGTACTGCTTGTAACTTCTGCCCTTGGCAGTCTCACTGGATTTATCAGGTACACATTTGAACTCCTGATATTTGTCATCCTTCCTTCCCAGTCTGGTCCTGCTCCTATCTCCCCCACATCAATAAATGGCAACTCCATTTACACAGTTGCTAATATCAGGCAGCCTTCTGTAGTAGATCCGATTATTGTCCTAAATCTTCACCCCTTCCCTGTTGTGGAATTATATACCTGCACCTTTTCCCACAAAACTTTGCACTAACTTTCTCTAGAGAACGTGGAGTATACTTGCTTCTTTGTGCCTTTCATGTTGACTTTGGTCAGTAGATATGATGAACATAATCTTTAGATGTGCTTGACAGTTTGACTTGGCATTCGGCACTTTTTCCATCTACCATAGGAAAAATAGGCCCCAGGTAGCCATCGGTCCAAGGATGATGAAAATACAGATAAACAAGAACTGATCCCAAACCGTAGCCCAAACCCTACCTCACCAGACCTGCATCCTGATACACAGCCATCCATGATGATTCAGGGACCCAAGAGTGAAAAGTTAGTGTTTGCTCTTGATCACCACTGAGATTCTGGGTTTGTTTCTTATGCAGCAATAGCCAGCTAAAGCATTCTTCACTTACCCTTACTTCTCATCCTCATTTATTTGTTCATTTATTACCTCTCTCATTCAACGATATGACATATATTTATGGACCACGTACTACATATCAAGTGTATTTTGGGCACCAGGGAAAAGACATTAAACAACATAGACAAAAATCCCAGCCTTAATAGAATAAACAGGTAATTTTTTTAAAAATGAAAAGTACAATTTAGCATGTCATCTGGTAAAAAGTACCTGGTAGAAAATTAAAATCATAAATGGGGGACAGAGTGGGTACCTGGATGAGGAAGGACAATGGCTGCCGTGTTGATGAAATAGTCAGGGTTAAATAGGATTGCCTCCCACTTCCAATCCAGTATAAAGTCGTATCATTCCTACCTTCAAACCAGATCTAAAACCTCTCCATGTCTCTCTGTGTCTACTATCTACAGACAGTCAGGTCCAGTCGCTACCATTTCTCCCTGGACTCTCTTCTGCTCCCACCCAGCCTTGCTCCATTCCCTTGACCACCCAACAGCTATTACATGGTGAAAATGTAAATCAGATTATGATCCCTGTGGAATTAAAGCTCTTCAAGGTCTTCAAAGTCTTCCCATTGCAACTAGGATAAAATTCAAGCTCTCTACCCTGCCCTGATCAATATGGTCCCTGCCATCACCAATATTCTTGCACATGCCTTGCACACATTGGCCTCATTTGTGTTCCTCACATGCCACAAGCTGTTCCCCAACTTAGGGCTTTGTACATATGGCTCCCTCTGCAAGCAAGAAGCCATTGCTCTTCACCTTGGAAAGTTCAGAAATGCTTTGCCAACCACGCCTCATCTGTCTCACTCCTTCTCATCAACCTTGGGTCTCAGCCTAAAGGTCAATTTCTTTTTTTTTTTAATGTTTTATTTATTTTTGAGACAGAGAGAGACAGAGCATGAATGGGAGAGGGTCAGAGAGAGAGGGAGACACAGAATCGGAAGCAGGCTCCAGGCTCTGAGCTGTCAGCACAGAGCCCGACGCGGGGCTCGAACCCACGGACCCTGAGATCATGACCTGAGCCAAAGTCGGATGCTTAACCGACTGAGCCACCCAGGCACCCCCTAAAGGTCAATTTCTTATCAAAGCCTTCCCTGCCACCTCTGCCCCACTCAACCCCTCTACCCTGTCAAGATTGGTTCCCCCCATTATATACTTTCAGACAATCCAGATCAAAGTCTATATTCCCTACTGGAGTTAAGCTCCTCTTCACAACAAAATCCTCAATACTTAGATCAGTGCCTGGACTGCTATAGGCCCTCCATACAGAGCCATTGAATTTTCTGCTTCACTTTTGGTTTTAGTAAAAATCACTTTTGTTTCCATTTAATTTTTTAAAGTTCTTAATCAAATTTCAATATGGAATAGGGTGTGACTCCCCTTGTCTCCCAAGCAGAAATTCAGCCCTTAGATGTAACATTTGTTCATTCTCTTATTCATTCAACTTAAATATTTGTGTGATACCTACCATGTGCTTGCCAGTGTGCCAAGTACTGGGCTACCAAGGTGACTTCACTGTTGAAGCTCACAGTCTCCTGGGGGATGTTCACGTGTTTTCTGTCTTTAAGATCCTTGAACACTTGATAAAAGAGTCAGAAACTAGAAAATCAAAATCGTCATTTCAAAGGTGTCAGCCAAAATATACTCAGGAGAGGGGACTCTTTATATCTTTGAGGAGCCCTTTGTTTTATAAAAAGCTCTCACAGGTAAGAGACCATTTGATTATGCAAATGTGAAACACCTTTTCTGAAAAGGTGTGTTTAGCACTAAAGGGTTAAACTATGCAGTACATTCATTGGAAAGGTTGTTACAGGAAGAGCTACATCCCTGGAGACTGTATTTCCTGAGATGCTTCATTCCTAAATATGATTTTTTAAAAAAATAGCCTTACAATTTTATAAAAATAATGCAGGTTTATTGGAAAAATTCAAATTACAGAGAAGAGGCAAAAAACAGAGTAAAAGTTACTTGAAATCACACAAAGAGAGATAGCCGTGATAAATAAGTTGATAAGACATCTTGCCAGACACCTTTCCATGTGTATAATAAAGCTATTATTGATCAAGTGTGTACTTTGTCCTAAGTACAGAGCAACGTGCTTTACATTTTTTCATTAAATGTCACAGTAACCTCACAATGGAGGTGCCATATAAAACAAATGATCTTTTTTTAAATGGAGAAACTAAGGCACAAGCTTTTAAGGATCTGGATGCCGTGAATGCATGTATTTCTACAGCCTGCTTGGGCTGTAGAACACCCAGAAATGTTTCTAACCTTGGAGGGTGTCTTTTTTTTAAGAGCTGGTGTTTGCAACTGCTTCGCTAATCATGGAAGGCTATCACAGAATTTGATTGAAATATTCTGTGCACTAGGTCCATTCCTCACTTTGTGCATCCTGTAAAATCTCACATTCTCTGTTTTCTATCCCCAGTCTCTTCCATCTTCTCACACCACCCCCGATACGGCCCTCCTTTCCCCTGTCATTGAACTGGCCTCTTCGCTGTTCCTTCCTGCTCCCAACCCGCCATCACACTCCATCCATACACCTTTGCTCTTGCAGAACGTCCGTAGGAATGTCCCCCTGTGCAGCCTGTCCCATCTTTCCTGACCCAGCCTGCCTGGACCTCAAGGATCTTTCTTGGATGCATGGCACCTTGGGAGGAGCACCAGAAGGACAAGAGATACGCTAGGCAGAGATGGTGAGGGGTGAAGGGTTTCAAGGGCATTTGACAGATAAGGAAGTGGAGACTCCAGAGAAGTGAAATAGGCTCCTGAGTGTATACAAACAGTGGGTGATGGAACTAGAATTCAAATCCAATAAGTCTGATCTGATGCCCAACCTCCTGCTCTAACCAACTATGCACACTGCCTTCTCTCTTGACTCACTCTCACTGAGATATTCTAAATGTCTGCACCCCAACAAAATGGTTCCTTTGAATCCTATGATAACAGTCGGGGAACCACAATACTAGGCAAACTGAGCTGGAAAAACAGTAGTTAGTAAGAGAACGAATGAGTGAACAAATGTTTCAGGGCATACGGTTGCCATTTCTGAACTGAACTGAATGCGTGTGATTTGGTGATGGTGAAGTCACACAGAACAAACAGGCCATAAAACTTTATATTTATTCTAACAGTCAGGTAAGGACCCTGAGCAAGCTCAAAAGGCCCTGGATGAATGGAGTTACTGTTCCAACATGTTGATCTTGAAGTGTAGTGAAACCTATTAATTCTATTTGTGTAATGACTAATGCCTCTGTGGATGTATCGTTTACAATATGATGGCATTATTAAGGTGCCACATTAAAGGTGATTTGAAGTGATGAATCAAATCAGGTAAGTTCCTCTAAGTCGACCCTGGCTGCTCAAGTCATGTGGTATACCGTTCCCCCAGCAGAGACCCACCAGGGGTGCTGTTCTTATCTGTGTTGCTTCCACAAACCTGTTCCTGTAACAGCACTATCACACTACACACTAGAAACCAGAGTTCAAACATTTCAAAAACGAAGAAGTCAACAAAGTCGCCCGCGTCAAATGTGTCACAGACGGAGTGGGAGGAACCTCCAGCCAGAGCTTGCTGTCAGAAATGAGAATTTATATGAGGTCTGACCTCCAGTGGGCTTCTGGCTGAGATGTCTCTGAGGTGGTAGCAAAAGCCATCTGGGGACTCCCACTGGTTTTCAGGACCACAGGAAAGAACCTTATATAGGTTAAAATATTTGTTTGACTGTCTTATGATGGCTGGGTGAGTCTCTACTGTCAGCCCTGCACAAGAATGATAAGGAGACATTATGTATTTATTATCCTATTTATCCGTTCACACTTTACATTCCTCCATTCATTCACGAAGATCAGGGCTAAAGAGACACATGTCAGTGGAAAAGAACACCCACCTCTTTCCTTGAAACTCTGCCCCCATCTGTTTCTTCAGTCAGATCTCTATTCCGATCTCTGGCTTTGTGACTGGAATCGGATTCATTTATTCACTCAACACACATTTATCGAGTGCTTGCTCTGTGTCAGGCCTTGGGCTAGACACTGGGAATGCCTTACAACGCAAACCAGGCAGGGCCTCTGCTCACGTGGAAGGTAGTCAAGTCAGGAAGACAGACGTAAATCCTCTATCTCGAGTCTGCGTAATTAAGATGATCCCCAAACATCCCCTTTCTTCTTTTGATCAGCATTGGCTGAGGTCAACTTTTTTTTTTAACTTGTTTTATTTTTTATTTTTTAAAATTTACATCCAAATTAGTTAGCATACAGTGCAACAATGATTTCAGGAGTAGATTCCAGGAGTAGTGCCCCTTACCCATTTAGCCCGTCCCCCCTCCCACACCCCCTCCAGTAACCCTCAGTTTGTTCTCCATATTTATGAATCTCTTCTGTTTTGTCCCCCTCCCTGTTTTTATATTATTTCTGTTTCCCTTCCCTTATGTTCATCTGTTTTGTCTCTTAAAGTCCTCATATGAGAGAAGTCATATGATCTTTGTCTTTCTCTAATTTCACTTAGTATGATACCCTCCAGTTCTATCCATGTAGTTGCAAATGGCAAGATGTCATTCTTTTTGATTGTCGAGTAATACTCCATTGTATAGATATACCACATCTTCTTTATCCATTCACCCATCGATGGATGTTTGGGCTCTTTCCATACTTTAGCTATTGCTGATGGTGCTGCCATAAACACGGGGGTGCATGTGTCCCTTCGAAACAGCACACCTGTATCCCGTGGATAAATGCCTAGTAGTGCGATTGCTGGGTCGTAGGGTAGTTCCATTTTTAGTTTTTTGAGGAAGCTCCATACTGTTTTCCAGAGTGGCTGCACCAGCTTGCATTCCCACCAACAACGCAAAAGAGATCCTCTTTCGGCTGAGGTCAACTTTTTAAACTGCACAGCTTTTTTCCTTTCTCCATTCACCTCATCAGCACATGACGGGAAATTATTTTGGAGGTCTATAAACAACCTCACGGAAAGAGATCTACTCAGGCCTGGCTCGCCTTTGTTGTGTTTGCAACGTGGGAAGAGCCAAAACCAAACTGGAGTAAATAAAGGCACGCAGACAGCCAAGCAGCCATGCCTGCATTGGTTCGTAAAGGAGTTAGCGCCTGGGGCTCCAAGTGACTACCGATTCACCAACAGGCTAGGTCTTCACCTGGAGCTGCTAGGAGGCCAGAGACAACTAAAGTCCCACAGCCACGTGGAGAGCATTTTTGTGTGTGTGTGCCGAGTGGTTTCTAGCAGCTACCTTTAGGGACTCAGCAGCCTTAAGAAGGAACCAAAAAGGTCTCTTTTTTTCTTTTTTTTTTTTTTTTTTTAGCACAACACACAATGAGAACAAAAACACAGCGACAAACCCATTCCTCATTCTCACACTTGGGCTCTTCTTCCTCTCTGAAATTGGAAGAAACAGATGAACATGAGCTACCTAATGGCAGAGGACGCCTATTGCAAGGATATCTGGCAAGGTGGGGTGGTAAAAACATGCTTTTGTTGGCTGGGAAGTCATTCTGTTCCCAGGGCTACCAAGAAGGAGTTGTCCAGCAGGCTTCTAGAACAATACTCGGGGCGTGATTGGGGACTCAGCCAACCCTAGAGTGACCCTCCTCCTCTTTTCTCACTTGCCCGGAATTCCTGGTAGTTCAACTTCTCAAGAGAGACTTCCAAGTTTGCCACCACCCAAAATGAGTTCTATTGGATAGATTTCATACCAAGCCTCCTCACAACGTATTGGCTTCTCTCACGGCAGCTCATTTGCAATTTGGCAGGGATGTCAGTACTCATCTCGGGGACTGTGAGTCCAGAGCTGTAGGGGCTGCTTCTTTTCAAACCGCACGGCACAAGTCAAACCCATTTCTCCAGGAATGACGTGGCTCAGGTCACTTTCCTGACAAGTTTGCTGTGGGCATGGCAGACCCCCTGTGCTTTCTGGGCTCTGCCGCTCCCAGCCCAGCATACAAAGTGAGGGCCAGGAGATCTGCTCAGTACAGTAGCATCCCCCACGCAAGGCATTCATTGATTCGTTTATCCATCCAAGCATTTGTCATACTTCTACTAATGGTCTGCTCTGTGCAGGCTCCGTGACAGATGCCAGACACAAGGCTGAGCAGAAACAGACCCAGTGCTTGCCCACGCCACTGAGAGAACCTAGTAGGAGGGACAAGTGACCGCACTGTAGAAAAAGGATGACGGGCCAGTAAGCGTACAGACCCAGGGGGCAGGGATCGCTGCCCTGACAGAGGTGCTTAAGCTTCTATCTGAGGATGAGCAGGAGTCAGTTGAGGGAAGGTGAAGTTTGGGTGGGGCTGAGGGTGGGGAAAGCCTTCAAGGCAGTGGAGGAATTAGCAAGTGTGAAGGCCCCAGGGCGGGAAGACCAGTGCTGGACAGAGAAAGTAAACACAGATGGGCCTGGAGAGGTGGACAGGACAACCCAGGACTTGGTAGGCCATGGCTAGTGTTTGGCATTATCCTAACAGCATCATGTGTCAGAGCCGGGCCTCAAGCAGTTGCCTCCCTAGTGAGGAGGAAGGCTGGTGGTGGCAGGGAAGACGAAGGGGTGCAGAGGAAGGGGGGGTTACTCAAAGGACAAGCTCTCTGCCAGCATTTCAGCAGCACTATCATGGTGTCACCTGTGACTTTCATCCAGGGCCGGCCCAGGACCTTGGCCGCCTCAGTCCCGTCCCAGCTGGCTTTCCCGTTGCGCTGTGGCCCTGTGCCTGGAGGGACCAGGGTCACCCAGCTGCCTAACTGCTGCCGGAAAGGGAAGGGCAGGAGTGAGCTGGAAAGTCAGAGGAGCTGGGAAGGCGTGTCTGGGGCAAACAGGCTCCACGGAAGACTGAGTCCACATGCTACCCCCACCTTTGCAGGATGTGGGAAATGACACTTCCTCCTGGGGAAGGGGGGGACCGGGGGGCGGGGATACTTCCATGAGTCCTAGGTGACACAATATCCTGTATGGAGTATCTGTGGGAAGACTCATCCCCCCAGGATTTATCTCTGATGTAGGGAAGTGGTAGGGACACATCTATCAAGTTCTTTGCTGTGGTGGATGGTACATAGTGCTACATGGTAGGCCCACATTAAAATGTTTGCTAACTGAATTCTAGAGCAAAACATATGTAATGTAATTTTATTTTTCCCTGATTACCTTAAGGGAGAAATCTGGGACACCCCAAATTAAGAGGGAAAACAGTCCCATTTCTTATTCTCTTGAGTTGGACGGGCTCATTAGAAATGTTTTAAATGGGTAGAGAAGTCTTAGGCTAAACCAGGGCTCCTGCAGACTTTGCTCTCATCATCTTATAAGACATTGATTGTGTTCGTTTGTTTAATTGTGGAGACTTTATTTTTTCCCAGGCCAGTGTTCCAGCTAAGGTTGGAGCCCAGATAAGTCTTCACTCTAGAGACAGGTCTCCTGGCCTGTGTGCGCACGTGTGTGTGTATGTGTGTGTGTGTGTCTGTGTAGGCGTCCTCTCTTTTCCTGGCCTGTGTGTGTGTGTGTGTGTGTGTGTGTGTGTGTGTCTGTGTAGGCGTCCTCTCTTCTCCTGGCCTGTGTGTGTGTGTGTGTGTGTGTGTGTGTGCGCATGTGTGTAGGGGTCCTCTCCTCTGCAGTGACCTAGGAAGAAAGGCCCTGCATCTGGCTAGCCAGCCAGGAGGCAGCAGATTATCTCAAGACCACAGGGTGAATTCGGTAGACATTACCCTGATGAAAGCACTGGGCATAGCCTTTTGCTCACCTCGGGATCTGGAAAATTCTTGCTCAGGAGCCCTACTTTCCTTGACAGTAAAGAGGAGGGACCCTATGTAACAGGGATATCCCAAAAAGAGCAAAATGAGGTGTTCATTCACTTGCTCTTTCCCCGCAGCCAGGTCCTAGGAACTGGACCTAGGATGAGGCCAGGGTCCCTTGTGCCCTCTGGCACACTGGAGGGGGGCTTGGGTGCCCTGCCTGTGGACTGGGTGCTAGCTCACTGAAGCCCAGGCTCTCTCCAGGCCCTTTGCAGGGTGGAGCCCTGGGGCTGTTTACAGAGCTTCGGGCACTTTTCATGTGTAAATTTTTCTTGGGAGAGTCCCTTTTGCTTATTCTAAGGGTTTGGGATCTCTAAGAAGCTTAGAACCTCTTGTCTGGATAAAGACAATTCTTTACACTTTACCTCATCTTCCAGAAATCCAGATGACCGTGGTCTCACTCCTGCCTGATCATCTCAGAACCCTTCCAAGGAGAGGTGGCACACAGTGGCTGACTGAATCCATGAATGAATGTGACAGAGTAGGAAACTTCCTGCGGGGTTGGAAGGTGGATCTCCGTGGGAGATACTTGCTCCTTTGAAGCAGAACTCACAAGTGAGGTGCTTTCTACCCTGAGGGACAGGACTTCTGCCCTGTGCTTCTCCTCAAGCCAAAGAGTTCCACGATTCTAGTTCCAAGAGGGCATTTTCAGATCCTCACAGCACCCCTGCTTGCCCCAGGGGGCCCTTCAGACCTCAGTTCTGATGGGAGCTTGGTAACAGAGGAAGAGGGGAAGAGAAAGGGGGAACAGTGTGGGTGGGTAGTGGAGAGCCCAGGATCTTGAGACAGTCCTTCCCTTTGGCCTCCATTTACTCCCAGCTTCCAACCTCGGGAGTCTGGTCAGAAGGGCCTTTGAGTTTGATCTGGGACAGAGAAAATAAAACAGAGTGAAGCATCAGGCCAGGAAGGAGGGTGAGGGGAGAGGAGGATGGGATTCGTGAGATGGGTGTGATGGATGTGTGGCACAGAGGCAAGCTGGAGGTCGGGAGGGAGTATCGTCGGCCACTTCCCTGGCACGGACAGAAGTCTCCATGCTTTGGGTTGGGAGCTCTTTGGGTTCAAGAAGGAAGTGGCCCGGGAGTCTGAGCCTGCGGGCAACGGCCTAGGTTTCCTGAGGAAGGAAAAAGGTCCAGGAGTCCGGACAAGGAGGGCATGGTGTTGAACCAGATGGTCTGACATTTTAGATTCCTGCCCAGTAAAAAAACAAAAAAAAAAAAAAAGACAACAATTGAAATTAGACAGTCAAGTGTACACTTTTATCCTGCTCGTTTTAGATCCTCTCTGTCTTCATTTCATTATTCCTTAATTAACAGTCCTTGACTCAAATCAGTTCTTCCTTTCTCAGCAGAGGAATGGACAGTTAGTAAACAGAGGGATCCAGTCCTGGGAGGAATCCTTTGGTCTTGGCAAGCTCAGCCTCCATCTGTTTCCAAGCAAGCTATTCCGAGGCTGTGTGTGTGTGTGTGTGTGCATGTAGGGGGGAGTTGTGGTGGTAGTCATGTCTATGTCCATAAAAACCATCACTCCTTTTCTCTTCCTCACTGCCCCCTTTTCATCCCTGTCCACTTCTCTCCATCTTCCCTGCTGCCCACCCCCCCCCAACTCTCGGCTCTCCTCTGTGTGGAGGGTCTACAAGAGTGTCCTCTCCCCATCCCCTCCACTCCTGTCCACACCTCACTTCTCAGATCTCAGTATTTTTTCCCTTAAGACAGCCTTCCCTGAGCCCAGCCTAGACTGGTTCCTTTCTAGGTTTTCTTGGAACCTGTTGGATTTTTCAGAGTGCCATGTCCCTTTGCTATCATGTACTAGGATGGTGATTATCTGATTGAAGCTCCTCTCCCTCACTAGACTGTGAGCTCCATGAAGTTAGACATGCCTGTTCATGTCCCCCCGTGTATTCCCGGAGGCTCGCATTGGTCCACAGCAGGTGTCCCCTCCTTCTCTTCCTCTGTAACTCTCTCCCATTACTGATAGAGTAAATGCTCTGGAAATCCACAGAAGGGGTCAGATGTATTTTTCCATTGGGGGATTTTGTAAATATTCAATGGTAGTTCACATGACCCCCTGTAAACCTTCTCAAGGTCAAAAAGGCTCAAATGAGGGTTCTGGCCTTTCTGCAGGAATAACACTAAAATGGCAGAAGCTCTCAGTTGAGGCAAAAAAGGGGACCAAAGACATTCCATCCTACATCAGCTTTTCAATGGGTCCTGCTGATTTTACAGAGTCAGTAGAGGCACGTGTTCTGTTGCTCCCACCCAGGAAGCTGTGGTTCTAGAGTGGGTGGTGGTGTCTTGCTGGGGGAACGGGCCCCTCACTGATTAGAATAAGCAGATCCTGTGAAATTACACATACAGGCTGCCCAGCTGTCTGCCGCCCAGAACTGATAGTCCCCTGTGCCCGGCCAGATTTTTCTTGCCTAGCTCACGTGGAATGAAAATTTTAAGACTTAGAGGGTCATACAGGGAAACAGGAAAGTTTTTCTGGGCCTCCCGGAGGAAGGGAAGAAAGGAAGTCCTGTGTGGAGTTCCCAGGCTGCGAGATGGACAGAGGCCCTGAGGAAGCCCCTTCTCCCCGAGCTGGCTCAGAACTGGGTCTGCTCCCGGGGGGGGGGGGGGGGGGAGGGGGGCTCTGGCCATAGTCCCTCAGCGCCCCAGCTCCACAGGAGCATCTGGGCAGCCAGGTCAACTTCCTCTGCTCTGAAGCTGGTCGACAGTTTGCTGCTGTCAGTAGGGGAACACATCCTTGAGCGGACCTGTGCTCCAAGTCCAGCAAAACTTGACCGCTGCCTCCCAAAGAGCCCACAAAACAGCCCACATCAAACCATCTCTCTGGATCCTTGAAAGTGAGCTCCAACTGAATGCCCTGAAGGCCAAGCTTGTAGCTCAGCCCCTTCAGTTCCCTCAGTTTTGTTTATGTGCATTTTCTTAATCATCTTTACTGTTTATTTTTTTTACATTCAAACTTGATACATCTTCATCCCGAAGAAGCCAAATGTTACAGAAATACATAATACAGAAAGTGCAAGTGTCCTGTTCTCTCTCTTACCCCCGTGAGGGTAACAATTAGGTCAGCAGTTCGGTCTAATCATCTGGATCTTGTTTCTGTACACATACTAACAAGGGCCTCACTACATTTAATATTTTGCAATCTACCTTTTCTACTTAAATATTTGGAACCTTTCCATGTCACTGGAGTCTATGTACTAAACACCTCAATATTTTCAACACCTCCTATAAACGGATTTTTCATGGTCTCTCCCTTCTTTTCCCTGTGATTACAAGCCTGGTGTAGTGAGCATCTTTGCATCTTTGCACATTTGGATGGCCACCTGTGTTGTTTCCGGTCCTTTCTATTACTGGCATGCTGCAGTAAACAGGTTTGTGCCTTTGCTTCTGTGCATGTGTGTGCACGTTTCTATGGGACAGAATTCTCGAAGCTGAGTTCAAAGGTAGGTGCATCTTTAGTTTTGAGAAATACTGCTAAAACGTGCTCTAAAAAGGTTGTGCCAATTTTCACTCTTAGTGTCAATGTGTGAATCACTTGGTTGTCCCTTAAGGCTGTCCTTGGCTTTAATGAGGGGCATGTCAAGATACAGCTACATGGATTGTGTTCCTGCACTTGCTGTGGGATTCAGGCTCAACATAGAACGGGCAATACCACTCAGCACCTGCCATAAAGTCCCACTCAAGGTTGCACATGAGTAATAAGGTGGTCCAAACTTCTGGGAAGGTCTGAGAGCCAGCCAGAGGCAGAATGGAGGTGGACAGATACCTGGGGAGACGCCTGTGTCTTTGTTCTTATCTAAGGAACACATCATTTTTTCTTACAGGATTTTCTGCAGCTCCCCCCACCCAACGCCACATCACAGACACACACAATCATGTTTCGTAGTTTCCTGTACCCTGGACTCCATCAGTTGTCTAGATAAATGGTCCAAGGCTCACTGAAGATTCCATTCCACCCCTGCTTGGGCCTGCAGGTGGACGGGCATGCAGGGAGCTCACGGTGCAATGTGAATGTCAGGTTCTGGGAAGAAATGGCATTTCAATCAGTTAGATCTCAGGTGTGTTGTGAATCATTTTGTCTTTCAAATTTCCCATTGCTCTGTCTACTCAGCCTGCCCCTCCTTGTTAGATACGGGACTGCTATGGGAGGAATGGATGTTTGATGTATGTGACTAGAGATGGTTGAAAAAAAAAGCAAAATAGAACCCTCCGTAGGACTCCTGGCCATAAGCTTGGATTAGTCACTATAAGACAAGGCCGCCCTGAAGATAATAGCTCACCAGAAGTAAGAGTTAACATTTATTCAGTGCTTACCATATATCAGCTCCCACTCCAAATACTATCTAGCATTATATATAATAAACATTTAATTCTTTCATCAATCTTAGGAGGTATGAATTCTTATTATCTGAGCCTCACTCGAGTTAACGAGGTAATCTGACCCCTCAGCTTGATGTAAGCTTTCCTCCTCAGATGTCTTCTTTTATAGAGCATTCCAGACACATCTCATTTGATGTTCAAACAAAATAGTGCTGAGAGGCTGTGGGGAAATGTATTAATGTGCTCATTTGACAGGTGGGAAAACTGAGGCCCAGATATATGCTTTGTGTGACACCCCATCTCCTTGCTGGAATGCGAACCAAGTCCCTTGACGGCGATTTTTCACATGATACCCCAGTTGAGCGTCTGTCCTTGGGTCTCAGGTATTTCTTCAAAGCGCAGGGTGTTCTCAGGGCTTGAAGCACTGGGCATGGAGCCAGCACAGGTGGCTCCCAGCCAGGTGACAGGATCTATAGACAAACTCTGTCCCCGCCCGTAGCCCGGCATGCCTTGGGCAATTATTTTCAGAAGCCATTGACATCTCGGTTGGCTAGAAAGCCTGGCTCTCACCCGCTGCCCAGGAATTGAACTGCTCATTGGCCCATGGGTTTATGAGTGTCAGCTGCTTTTTCTCATTACCACTTTCAATTAACTCATTGTTCTGAGTCCAAGCTAACGGCCCCCCTTGGGATTCATTTACATTAATGTTGGGGCCCTGGTTTCTTTCTTTCTTTTTTTTTTTTTAGAAGAAAAATTCAGGTTTTGTGAAGTGAACAATTAGAAACATCAGAGGTAGAGGCCCTGGTTGTGGGTCCAGGACAGAAGGGGCACACATTTCCCACAGTGGCTCTGCCAGGACTAGGTGCCCTGGCCACTTAGACAAATTGAACACATCCTTCAAGGCCCAGACCAATCCTTTTTTTTGGAGGCAGCCGGGACTGCAGGACCAAGATGCTGGTGGGTGAGGAAGCAACGTGCTGTGGAGCTTCAAGAAGGCACCTTCCTATCCTGCTGGGACCCACTCCCTAAGGGAAGTGTTCACAGGCTTCCACCAGAGAAGGAAAAAAATTGGAAGAGAACAAACGTTTATTATAACCACCTACTGCATGCAAAGTGCCATAGCTTTCACTTCACATAATCGCCAAATAAGAACTAATATCCCCCTTTTATAGGTGAGGAAACTAAGGCACAGAGAGGGACAGTGACTGGACCAAAGTCACACATCCAGCAATGGTGGCATGGGGATTTGTACCAGCAGACACGGGTGAATGTGGGGAAAGTGAGTGTGAGGGACAGGAGGAGTGCAACTGAGAATTCCTTACAATCCGTTTTTAAAAGTTTCTTGTGAGAACGCGCCCATTTTCATGCACTTCTTTGGGAATCACTTGTTCCTTATTGCCTTATAGATAAGCCAAGAGCGCTGGATTGAAAACGTTTCCTCTTATTTAAAAAAAAAAAAAAAAAAAAAAGGTTTCTGCCTCTTCTCCCCTTTCATGTGATTGTTGGTCCAGCTGCTGCTGCTGCTGCTGCATGGCTGGGACTTGTGGATCAGAGTGAACCGTAAGGAGACCCAGCTGACCGTTTGGAGAACGGAAAGACGGGAGGCAGAGACAGCAGGGCAGGCAAAGCCCAGACCTGGGACTGCCACCTTGCTTTTCCAGAGATGTCTCAGGGGAGGTATAACGACACCCAAAAGTGGGCCCTTGTGCTGGGAAGCCCCCTGTGCCATCAATCAAGGGACCTGGGGTAAGTCCTTTCCCCCTGGGCAGAGCCTCGGTTTCTCTGCCTGGAAAGGGAAGGAACGGCAAGAGTGGCCGTCTGAGGACTCTCCCAGTTCCAAAGTCCTCTGCCGTGAGTCGGAGAAGATCTGGGTCTCACTATTCCAGAAGCTGGGAAAGCTGCCTTACCAATTATTTTTTTCACACCCAGTCACTCTGATGGTAACAGATTTTGCATTTATTTCCCTTTGGGTGCCGTTTTAAGTTGTAGTTTGTTGATCTCTTTCTCTGATTGAGGACCCAGTCTGAATGTATTGGATCTGAATCTAGCCAGACAGCAAATGAACCCAGGGGCTGAACTGCTACCCTCCCCACCCCCACCTGCCGCGGCATCCCCTGACCCTCCACTAACTGAACGGGGTGTATAAAATCCTCAACACGGCTGCAGCAGTTTGCAGGCCACCTTTTGTTTCTCCTCCGGAGGGTGTTCACGTGTATGAGCTAAAGGAGATGGAGCGTGAAGAAGCTGAGAGATCTAACGGAGAGGAAAGGCCGGAAGTTTACAGGGAAGATGGCTAATCCTTGCCAAGGGGGTGAAAAAGTCAGACATCTGGTTGCTGGTTATGTTTCCTGCTGAAATTCAGGGCAAAAGGTCCCCTCCAAGTTTGGATCTGGGTGGGAGGAGAAGAAAAGGAGTAGGAGGATAGATGTGAGACAGAAACCGTGCAGCCGGGGGAGACGGAAAGGGCAGGCGGACACAACTGTTTCTGTATTCCTGCGGTTCAAATCTTCTTCCAAGAGTGGGAAGGAGATTTGGCAAAATATTCAAAGCAATCCTGCTTCCGGGGAGTGAGCACTATCTCAGGGGCCCTTACAGGTTTGCCCTTGGTTCAACTACGTTTCCAGGAGGAGCCGCCCGGCTCGGAGCCAAAGTCCTGCCAGAGGACCGAAGCGGGGAGGTAACCGGGAATTCTTCATTAACAGCGCAAATTAGCGAGAAGGAAAATAAACAGATCCCCGTTTGCTTTGTGTGGGCTGCCGCCTGCCATAACCCCTTACGTTTAAACGGCACTTTGTGCTTTGTATTTCCTACATCTGATTCCCATCATCCCATCTCAGTGAGCAATGAGGAGGTCAGGCCTGGCATATTAATCCCCATTTCACAGAAGAAGCTGGGTGGGAAAGGAGAACCAATTCAACCTGCACCACAGAGCCTCGTGTGGTCTCGATTAGACCCTCCAGGCCCAGATGTGTTCCGTCCCCCCAACACCCAGTGTCACCAGGAACTGAGAGGAAGCCTCAGTTCTGTGTGTGGGTACCTGCAGCTTTCTGTCCAAGGTACTGCTTCTGGGCCACCTTGTGTAGAACCAGTGCTTTGTAACTGAGAACTCCCAAAGCACTTGGCAGTGAGCGCTGGTCCAATGTCTAGTGTGCCGCAACCAGTCGACCCAACTTTAAATTCAGTTTTCCTGAACATGAACTTCAATCGGTAGCTCTTAATTTAAGTTAACAACCTTCGTTGAAGCCATACTACACAATTCTTTCCACTGACTGTATGCCTTAACGTTTTCGTAATATAACGTCAGGGAAAACAGTTTTAATTTTATCTTTGACCCTTCAAAGACAAGTGATCCGTCAGCCTGCCTGCCTTCCCTCCTTCCACTCGCTTTTCCACAATTATTAATAAGCACCGTGCCCAGGGCTGAGAAGACAGCAGTGAACTGAACAGGCATAGACGTCGACTTCATGAGGGGAGGATTAACAATATACCAAATCATGTGTTCGAAAGTATGTGGATCTCTCTTCATATGTGCCTGGAAGGAAAGGAAGTGCTACGGTAGAGAAAAATGAGCAGGAAAATCTGTATTTAAGATGTGGAAGGAGGCAGAAGACCAGGAGGGAGAGAAGGATGGACTAAGACAGGGCAATAGCAAAGACCCCTAGGTGGGTGGGCAGAGTGCGAAGGGCCTAGAAGCCCAAGAAGAAACCCAGTGTGGCCTGAGCTCCTGGGGGAATCCGAAGGCAGCCGCTAAGCCAAGAAATACCTTCAGCGACACACTGGGGAGGATGTTTTCACCATGGACCTCAGTTTTCTCATCCGTACAGTATGAGATACCAGCCTCACTGGATGTTTGAGGCAATAATGAAAATCCTAATGATGGCCATCCTAAGCCGAGGTATACAAATGTGTCTTTATCACATTACCAGATTTGCTTCATCGTCACGTCTCATGGGTCTTCCTTGGTGGCGGTTCGAGCACTTTGAGTCTCTCCTACCATTAAAATGTTCTGTGATCTGTAAGCAAACATTGAGAGTTTGGGGTTGCCAAAGGACACTGCATAGCTTTGGTCTAGCACCGCTTCACCCCCCCAATCTATCGTTCCAGTGCTAATGGCAGGGTCTAGCCTAAGTAATAAGCAAGGATTGCCTCTGTATGTAGAAAAGAAATCTTCCCATCCTCTTATCCCTGCCACTTATTTGGGAGACTTTGAAAACTTAGGGAAAATATTGAAATAAATACAGACAACTGTTTTATTTACTGGAAAGCAGCGTTTCTCCACCTTTGGCCCTCCGGATGTCCTCTCTCCTTTGAGACACCTTTTCTTTGAGAATCACAGAAGCTTGGGTGGTTGGTATTACAAATATATGGGTACTTTGTCGTTTTCTGAGAATTATATTTCATATCACATAGTATCGTTTACAAAACCATTTGATGCAACTCATTTGAAGCCCCAGCAACCCTGGGAGACAGGCGACCTGTCACGTTTAACCATATCACCCCACCTGATTGTCTTTGGGGCACCTGCTGGTAGCACTGATATCCGATGGTGGGTATTAACTGGTGAATGTATTTTGCTTATCACCTCTTTCCCTACTTCTGTAATGTAAATTTGAGGATATCTTTCTTACTTACTGCTATGTGCAAAGCACCTAGAAATATGTCTGGTGCACAGGCAGCACTCAGTAACTAAGAGTTTGATGAATTAATTAATGAATCTCATTTTATAGACGGGGCAACTGAGGCTTAGCAAGGTTCAGTGACTTTTCCGGGTCCATGCAGGTATTAAATGGTAGGGCCAGGACCAGGAATCAGGTCTTTGGATTTCTCTCTGAGATGCTACCCCTTTTTCTATGCTATAACCATAAGTTCAGAAATAAATGAAATATATTATCATGGATCTTAAATATCTGAGATCACAGTCCTAATAGCCCACTCTTATAATCAACTTGGTGTTTTGTTTCCTCAACAAAGGAGATTAGAAACCCCTAACTAACGTGGGAAGGAGCAGGAGGGAAGGCCACCATCTGACATCAAGGGAGAGGTAGAAAGACTAAGGAGGAGGCCTGGGGCTCCTAGAGGTTGGCTGGCTGGGGCCATTTAGTGTAAGGGTAGAATGCTCCCTACATTGTCATAGCTCTAGATGAGAGCATCTCAGCATCACACCATTTGATGCAATGTTCAGGAAAATTCCAAGTTGCGAAGGGCACAGACTATAAGAGTGAATTGCAGCAGACTGGGCAGACTTCCAGTTTCGACTTTATAGACTCCTACATTATTTATGTGTATATACTGAGGTATATCAAGTATAACAAAAGCAAAGGCATTCGCTGTATTTAGTATATTCTATTTAATAAGCCTGGATAATATGCACTTCATTGTAGAAGGTTTCCATAAAACCATTTAAAGTCTAAAGAAAAATAATTAAGATATAAAGGAAAAGGTCATTTTGACTGATAGGTCGAGACGCAGCTATGAAATAATGCTTAACATATATTGAATGCCTGTAACATGCCAGGCTCTATGCTAAGCATTTTGTGTACTTATCTCATGTAACTCTGATTACAACTCTTTCATGACCCCAAATTTACGGGAGATTTGGGCTCATAAGATTAAGAAATTTGCACACAGGCAAGCTATAGAACTCAGACTCACACGCAGACCCTTCTAACACCAAAGCTCAGGTTCTTAACCCAGTGCCCTGAGCTGCTTTGTTTCTTGTGCGAATCCCGTATTAAGGGGGCTGTGGCAGATTAGAGGTTGAAAGAAATGTCTCAAAAAAAAAAAAAAGAAATGTCTCCATTCTACAAAACAGCATGCCTTCAACAATTCTTTCCCTGCTCCCTGCTGGTCACAGATGTTAATTAGGCAAACCCTCTCTCTCTTCCAGCTGCCCCCCCCAATCTCTGTCCCCCAAACCTGCAGGCTCTAGCACCAGATAACCCCATGCCAGACCTCATGGCTGTCTCCTTGCAAACAAAGGGCAATAACCCCCCATCCACTTGACGTAATAACTCATACATGTCCTGTATCCTCATAAGATGTTGTTTATCTTGCTATCTATTTGACATTTACAAAGGAGCATATGGAAGTGAAAAGATATTTTCCTTTGGATCCAAGAAAGGATTTGGACACTTGAATCATGAATTCCTCAAGGGTCCTGGGTTTGCTTTGTATCTTTATGGTGGAATGTGACGTTCTGAAATGTGGAGCTATTTGACACGGATAAAGTTTTGCGTACTGAAACAAAAAAAAAAAAAAAAAGAAAGAAAAAGGAAGGTGAATTTTTAGTATTTTGTAATAAAGCCACTTTATATCTTTGAGATGTAATTTTGATCTGCTGGAGTAGCCTCAGAAAGGGGTGCTGTGGTGCTGCCTAAGGGCCAGAAAATGAAAGACCTAGTCCTTTCCTAGAGGGAGAGAGCTTGGCTTCCGGATGATCCATCTGGATAGAAAAGAAGCCTGCAACTCTCAGACCAGAAGCAGTAGTTAGCCAGTGGAGGCAGGTACCAGCCCCACCACGCAAGACAAGGCATTAAACCTCTGTCAACGTCATCAGCTTTCTCCTCCGTAAAACAAGTACGGAAAGAATCTATATCGTAAGGTTATTGGGAGGATTAAATGAAGTAAGACACATGAAAGCACTCAACTATTTCATAGCACAATATAAATTCTCAATATAAACTTCAGTTACCACTACAGTCTCAGTGAGGTCCCAAATACTGAATACACAAATCACACACAAATAGTCACACTATGGTTGAGATAAAGGCCACAAAATGTAAGGTGCAATGGAGACTAATGAAAGGTCACAACCTAGCTTGAGTGGTCAGAGAGAACTGGGAGGAAGGGAAGGTCAAACTGAAACCTGAAGGATAAGAAGAGTCCTTCAAGTGGGAGAAGGCCAGTACAATTCCAATTGTGTTTTTCAAAAACCAACTAGTGTGTGTATGATAACCTTCAAAGACTCTGCAAACGTGAAAGGCATCTATATGTTAACACTGCTCTGTATTTGCATATCTTTGGTGATTAATGAGGTTATGTTTTCAAATATTTATCAGTCATTTGAGTCTTTATTATAATCTTTGCCTAAGTTGGTTATTGAAGGGGAAACTGTTTTTCTTATTTGTTTCTAAAGACTCTTTATATATTAAGTATATTAACCTTGTCATATTTATTATAATTTTCCAAATTTCTAATTTCCTCCATTTTGTGATGCTCTTTAAACTTAAAGAAAAAGTACATGAGTGTCTGGGTGGCTCAGTTGGTTAAGTGTCCAACTCTTGATTTTGACTCAAGTCATGATCTCACAGTTCGTAAGATTGAGCCCCACATCCAGGGGCACTGCCAACACGGACCCTGCTTGGGATTTGCTCTCTCCCTCTTTCTCTCTGCCCCTCCCCTACTTGTATGCACTCTGTTTCAAAATAAACATCTTTTCAAAAAGTACATATGCAGGTACATTAATATTCTGATAAATACATTTGCTATCATTGATGTTCTTTGTTAAGAGTTCTTGCCCCTAACATCAGATAAATACCTATATTTCCTTCCTTTCTGATGGTTTTGTTTTTGATTTACATCCTCACAAGATTTTTTTAAATCCCTGCGATGTTTCAGTTATATTTGTTCTACATGTACTGACGATGATTCTTACTTGTTGGAATTAGTCTCTATTATTTATCCTCCACGTAGATAATTTCCTTTCTCATAATCTTGATCGCCTTTCCTGTTTCCTTTGCATTTTATAAAGATTGCTGAAGTTTCTCCTCCATGTTTGTGATTTAATTTTCTGGGCATTTAGTTCTCTTTTGCCTCCAATCCCGATGATTTTAATCTTACCATTAATATAGCAGTTTCCCTGACTTCTTGATACCCCTTTTCATCTTGTCTTTTTTCTTCATGATTTTCTACCTCTATTACTGGAAGCTATGTTTATCAGATATGCCAAACAGTTTTCAAAACTGTTCTTCTGGGTTCTGCTATCCATTGTTTCCGCTATCACATTCTTCCTGTGTATTTCTTCAGATGTTATTTCTATCCTGCCTTCTTCATGAGGGTTTTAGTTGTCCCTTGTCAGGTTCCTCCTTCTCGACTTGGTTCTGCACGAAGGGGGAGCTACCCACAGGGCAGCTGTGTAGGTGTGCTGCCCAACTCCACTTCTGTGAATTCAGCACTAGAGCAGGTGGCTGTGACAGCTCATGACCCAATTCCCAATGTCCAGTAGGAGTGACTACCATGGTTTTCAGCAGAAACTTTTTTCGGGAAAAAAATCTTACATTGAACTCCAACATAAAACCCTCTAAAATCATAAAAAGCTTGATTGAAGCGAAGGATAAAGGCCCAGACTATCACTCTGTCACATGCCTCTCTTGTCCTAAGACGGCTTTTCTCCTCCTTCCCAACTCCTGGCTTTGATGCATTGAATTGCTGGAATAAGTGGGACAGGCACACCTGTGTCAGGGGCTATTATAAAGATTTCTTCTCTCTTCCTTATTGTCAAAGCAGTGACCTTGGGTCCTCAGCACTTCGAAATGCTCTGTGTCATCTCTTTCCCTCTTGCCCGCCCTCAAACTCCCGGCTCTCCTCTGTTCTGTGATTTGCAGTCTCTGGATGCACTTAAGACAAACATGTGGTTCTTGGGGTGGGTGGGAAATGACAGTCCCAAGAGGCAGGCTCCTGTTCTGAAATGCTCCCTGATTTTAAGGCTGCTGCAGAAAATGGAGTTTGCTGGGGATTCTTTCTGCCTTCTTTCTAGGAAAGAGGGATACTCTATTCCATAGTGACACAGGATTATCACCATTTGTTTTCCTCTCTCCTGCTCAATTAGCCCTGTATTTGGTGGAAATTCTTCCCAGATTCACTTTATAAGCTCTCCTTCAGGCATTATGAGCCTTGAGCATTTTCTGTACCTTCTAGGAGACCACTTTCAGTTTTGGTGGGAAATTGGGGATAGGGGTTGGTATTAGGCTGTTTGTTTTTATTTGATTTTTATTTAATTTTTATTTATTTTTTTTAAAGTTTATTTATTCCTGGGAGAGAAAGAGAGACAGAGCATGAGCAGGGGACTGGAAGAGAGGGGAACACAAAATCCAAACCAGGCTCCAGGCTCTGAGCTGTCAGAACAGAGCCCGATGCGGGGCTCAAACTCACAAACCGTGAGATCATGACTTGAGCTGAAGTCAGTGGTTGGTGGCCAACCAACTGAGCCACCTAGGTGCCCGCAGGCTGCTTGTTTTTAAAGCTACAAGTTCCAAGGATCATTTCATCATTCAGCTGGGGACCATGGGGACCAGAGGTCTGTTCCTATCTCATCTATAAAAGTGGTCTTATAATTAAATTTATCTTATTTTTTAATTTCATCTTTAAAATGTTGGGTTTTTTTTTTTTTAGTTTATAAGATATTCCACATATCATTATAATGTATATTGGGAGTATATGCTCAGACATTTTTACCCAAAGAGGCAGTTGTGATTAAATCAGCAAGGGGGGGGGGGCGGAAATTGCATGGAGACTGCTGGTCTATACAATATTCTGGCACCTCTGGCCCAAGAGGTTTAAGTGCCACCCTCTGGCCCTCCCATCATTCCCTCTGGGCCTAGACCCCAGGAGAGGGGGAGGAGGCCACCTGAGCAGCGCACCTCCTGCCCCAGACACCCCCGCCTGGCTCCTTCCCCACCCAGGGCTCAGACACAGGTGCGAGGGTCCCCTTTCTTTCCAGTTTGCTACAGCTATGAACTTGCTTTAGGATATTTTGCTCTGTTCCAGAGCCCAACAAAGTCAGCATTTAGCTAACGAGCCCCATATTACCGAGAATGTAAAAGACCCCATTGTTTCGCCCTCCCCTTTATAGAGGGACGTGGCTTCCTGAGGTAAATTAATTTGCGGAAGGAGTCAGAATAACCAATTGCTCTACAATGAGCAATGCTGTAAGCCACTCACATACCGGGTGGGGCTTGGGAAAATGATCACACAGTATATTTTTCTTCAATTTAAGTCTTCTATGAAAAAAAAAAAACTTCTTAAAGCTCTTATTAAGGTATTTGGGCCATGAACTCTGAATGGTTCCCCAACACACCCTTGCATTCTTCCTCATCTTCTTTGACTACCTTTACAAGACATTCACGTGTTAGGTCACCGGAAGGAAGGAAACAGTCACAACACGATGGTTAAATATGGCTCCTACCCTAGTAGGAAAGGTAGTTCAGAGGGGATCACAGAAGCACCTGGCAGTGACAAGGGGCAAACCTTCCAAAGAGTAGAAAGTCACTAATGAGAGAGGCTTGTCAGGGAGAAAAGCCTTGTATGTGCGTCGTGCATGTGTGTGTGTGTGTGTGTGTGTGTGTGTGTGTGTGTGTGTGAAATTTTTAATGAACTAGTACATTTAAAAAAAATTTTAAGTGTATTTATTTTGAGAGAGAGAGAGAGAGAGAGAAAAGGAACAGGGGAGAGGGAGAGAGAGAGGAAGAGAGAGAATCCCAAGCAGGCTCCGCACTCTCAGCACGGATCTGACACGGGAATAGAACTCAGGAACTGTGAGATCATGACCAGAGCTAAAATCAAGACTTGGACGCTTAGCTGGCTGAACCACTCATGTGCCCCTGAACTAGTACTTTTTTATGTTATTTAAGTAATTCACCTTCAAGGGGAAAATTCATACAGTACAGAAGAGAACATGTGATCCTGGTTTTATGACTGTCGGAAAACCACATATATATGTGCAAATGTTCACGTGTGACATTTTTCTTCCAATGAGGTCTTTTATAAATATAAACGGGGCGGGGGAGGGAGGGAAATGTTGCCCTAAGTTATTCAAACTATTAACTCTAAGTAGTTTTCAAAAGCCACCCCGGATCCTACTTGTCTCGTCTTCTTTGAGAACGTTTGGAAGAGAAGCCATTTTTCAAGTCAAAGACAATTGAGGAAATAGAACAGATGAAATTTTTAACAACAGGGCAATGGAAAAGCCTGGTCAGTAGTACCCACTCATTAAATATTTATTGAAATATCAGTTTGTGAACTACGGCTCTAACACCCTTTTGCAATTTCATGTTTTCTCTGAGTACACGTTGGGCACCTTCCAGAGGGGTCTGCGGAAATGGCTGGCGTTACTCCCAGGTACTGGGTTGTGTTACATCATACACAGTCACTTAACCAAACCGATGGACATGTCAGTGTTGCCACTTTGTAAGCTGTCACAATCAAAGCTGCAAGGGAACATCTTTTTTTGTTATCTTTGCACATGGCTGTGAGTTCCTCTGTGAGACAAAAAAACAAAAACAAAAACAAAACCAACCAGGCCATGGGTCAAAGGGCAAAGACAGGAGAGAGTTCTCAGGAGAGAACTCAAGTCCAAGGACTCAAGAAATGGGTCAGGACTTCTCAGCCCTGTCCCTTCACTCCAAATACACTTGCAGCATTTTTACGTGGTTAACCCCGAAACCGCAGACAAGCATATGCTGGGGATTCTAGCATCAGTGTTCAATGTTAGAAAAGACGAGAAGGAGCAAAATGAGGTTTAAATAGAGGAGCATTAGCCAGAGTTTCATTTGGGACATCACTGATTAGAGGAAGAGAGGACATTTTTACATTTCTTGGGAAAAAAATTAAAAGTTAATACTATTGAAGTTGAATTCTACCAAATGACTACCCCAAAAAACCAACCAAACAAAGCCTATAAAAGATGTAGATGTCTGTGTGTATGTAAGTGGGTGGGTATGATTAACAGGTTATGCAGTAAACGCTAGCAATACATTGACAGCTTTATGGGTGACTTTTTAACAAAATTTATAAAAATAATGGAACAAAATAATTCGACATGCGGAGGCAGGACAAGTTTCGCACCCCTTAGGTACAAGGGATGTGTTCTGGTCTGTCAGCAGCCCTCTGGGGAATGACCCCTCCTGAACTCCATACTCTCCTGTCTGATCCATGCGGCCCGGTGCCACTGAAACCGGGCAATTAGACGGCTCATCCTGTCAATCGGCTCAGAGATAGGTAGGTGATGCAAGGTGAGACTCAGACTGTAGGCGACAATCTAGCTCTTTCATCTGAAATAGCATGGCGTCATCTTTGCCTGTCCAGAACGAAGCCACATGGTGGTAAATCGGTAAGAAGAAGCAAAGACAGAGCGGGAAAGACCAAAAGAGAGAGATAAGAGATGACAAGTTTGAACACCTCTACTTTGCCAGCTGACTCCTCAGACTCCCCAGTGGTTTGAATCCATACATGTCTCTTCCTCAACTAAGCTAATCTGAGGTAGTTTCTGTCAGTGGTAACTAGAAGAATCCTAAGGCATCATCCCAGCCCCTGCAAGTCTGGGCCACATTCACAGACGTGAGCTGTCGGGTCTTACTTTAATCAAGAATGCTTTCCCCTGCCAGTATGATGTGATTTTTGCCCGAGATAAATTTTTCTGTGAAAGCAAATGCCATTCACAAAGCAACTGCCTCATGAGTAAGGAGAGCTTTGGGGACCTCTTCTTGCTATTGTCCATCGGTCTGTCCTAGCAAAGGGTATAGTTTTGGGGGTGATTCCACCACCCTCCTTAGGCCTTAAACCCTCATCTGCACTTGCTCTATAGAGACCCTCATTCCCGGAAAATGTGGCCCACTCCCACCATCCAGGCTTATCACCTCTCAGTCTCTCCCATGCAGTTAAACTCCAGATGTTTTTCCTTTCAAGACCTCAAAACTGCCCAAGTGTCACCTGACCCCAGGCCTGCACCCACACTGCCCCCCCACCTGCAACTTTATTCTGAGACCCTCTCCTTCCTTCATGTGATTGCCTGCCTCTTCATGTGTCAGCTTGAATAGTACTTGCAATATCGCTTCTTCTCACATCTTTGATAATCGAATTGAAGATCTTTTACTTTAGTCTTTGCTTTTCTTTCACGGCATTTATCACAAGACATAATTATACAGTTAGCTGTGTTTCTGCAGTCAGGTGTCAAGTATCTCTTTCTCTAGAGGACAAGCCCCACGCGGGCAGGGGCAGGGTCTGTTTTATCCGTGACTCTCTGCTCAGTATCTAGAAGAGTGCCTGATCCATGGTGGGTCCTCCCTAGATAGTTACTGAACGGGTGAGTGCATGTTCATGACCAGTCTTGGATGCACTAGATAATTCCTGGAACACAGAAAGTGGCCTGATTTCAGAAACAGGGCAGCTCTTAAGAGCCTTGCCAATAAGACGTCAGCAGCTTTTGCATGACTTCACAATAAATAATCAGGAAGGAGGGTTTCCAGGAAAGCTCTGGAGACTGGGGAGCAAATGGATGGCATGGAGCCTTCACACTTCCATTTGTTTCTTACAGACATCAGTCAGGACTCCTGCATCCTCTTTAACGGAGTATTTTGCGCCACTGTTCAGCCAGATTAACTAGGATGCCCCTGGCACAATCACCCTTACTTTCACAGCAGGAGAATGATAGCCATCGAATGCAGACGGTGTATTAGAAACACTCAAGCAGCAAAGTTGAAGAAATTTGCCTGATAAAGGTGTTGGACACTCAGTACAGAATAGAAATGGCTTTCATAAAAGGATGCTTTTAAATTTTAGGGGGCGCCTGGGTGGCGCAGTCGGTTAAGCCTCCGACTTCAGCCAGGTCACGATCTCGCGGTCCGTGAGTTCGAGCCCTGCGTCAGGCTCTGGGCTGATGGCTCAGAGCCTGGAGCCTGTTTCCGATTCTGTGTCTCCCTCTCTCTCTGCCCCTCCCCCGTTCATGCTCTGTCTCTCTCTGTCCCAAAAATAAATAAACGTTGAAAAAAAAATTTTTTTAATTTTAGGAGCATTTTTCATTGTTTTTGATTATTTCTTATCGTATAGAATAATGTCAGAGCAAAGATCCTGGAGTCAGCAAGACCTGGGTTTTAACTGGGCCCTGCTACTTACTAGCTGTGTGACACAAAGCAAGTTGCTTAACCTCTCTGGGCCTTGGGTTTTTTTTTCCTTCTGAAAATGGAAGATACTATCAGAACCTACCACATAGGGTTATAATGATGGATGGGCATTAAAATGGCATAATCAATGCAAAGTACTTAGCACCATCCCTGGCATCTAATGAACTACTGTTGTTAGCTACTGTTGTCTTATGGCTATTGCTACTGTTGTAGATACAAGGAAAGCATCTAGAATGGAGGGGGGTGACTGACAGCAAAGAGTAATGAACGAGCACTACTCTTTTGGGTCCAGCATAGGTGATATTCATGTATTTAACAGCCCTGGCACGAGGCAACCACTGCAAAGCTAGGCATTGACCTTTGGGCAGCTGGACTTGCTAGGTGAGGAGTGGGTACCATGGGACATAGGGATGATGGATGACATCATGATGGCTGTGATGGTTAAGAGTCATTATGGGGGAGTCTGGGCAGGGGCTAGTTACCAGTCAGTGCAAAAGTAGCTCTGCAGTGAACCCCCAGCACGGCCACACTGGTGCAAACCAGCTCACATCAGCCCTGGAGCAGGTACTGAGTTGGAACCTGCGGAGGATCCGAACTCAAGGGCATGGCTGGTTCTCACCCAGTTAGAAAATGGCCTGTCAATACTCACATACACTGCCGGGACGTTAGCAGGCCTCCGCCTCCTTTTCTGGACCCTTCTTCTTCAGCGGCTGCCTGCACAGGAACCATGAGCTCTGTCCATGTCCAGAGACTTCAGCCTCAACACCTCCTTAGCTGCAATTTGTAAGGACTAGCCTCAGCCCACGTTCCCCATTGTACCCCTCTCTCCCCACCCCCGCACCAGGCAGAGTTGGGAGCCACCCCTCCCCACCAGCAATCAATACAGCAGCCATCTCACCGTCTGCTCTGTCACCACCACCCCCCATTCCACCCGCCCCTCCCCGCAGCGTGAGAGCCTCAGGGGCCCTGAACTTTGCCCCCGCTTCCCACTTTCCAGCAGGGGTGCAAGACGCTCCAATGGTCAGAAGCTGTAGGGCTAGGGCTGCCTTCCCACCCCCAGCTGAGTCCCACTCAGGAAATGGCCAGTCTCTATTTTGAGCAGAGAAACGTGTCACACCTCCCTGGGCCAGGACACCTCCTCCCTTGTTAAGAAACCACACTCCAACTGTGCTTAGCCAATGACATTTCAGCCGCTGTCTGCAAAAGCCCTGAGGACCTTTCAAGTTGCCTCAATCCTCTGAGCCTCCAAAAAGTAAATCTTATTTTCTCTTTCTTCCCCAAAGTCAGCTATATATAGCTCTATGCACAATAGCTAACCTTGGAGGACTGGACTCTTGGACGGAGTTGGCCTATTGTTTCAACACCAGCCCAACTGGCAGCTGTCTGCAGGGAGGGGTCCACAGAGCAGGGGCGGGGTGGGGGGGGGGGGAACAAGTGCAGCCATCTCAGGCCCCTCACATCCCGGCCCTGCCACTCCTTCGCTGTGCACTTTTGGAAAGCTGACGTGATGCCTCTGACACTCATTTTCGAAACTGTCACACTACTCTAAATTTATCGGGAGGGTCAAAAGGATTATTGTATGCATTTGTCAAGAATCTGACTCAAGGAGGGAGTCAAGTTGGTTGGTAAATAAATACTTGCTGTTAATTATATTACACGGTGACTTTTTGAAGCCTCTGGTTCTTTGGGCACGTGAGAAAAATGTCTTCTGTTTTTGTGTCTCACAAACAGCACGCTCACACATACTCAGAGAAGTCTATTTGCTTTTTCTTAATGTTTAACTCTTATTAATGGCCCATCACGGAACTTGTTCCTGACATTTGTGGAAGAAAAGCAGAGTAACAGGGAGATCAACATACTAGGAGCCTCTATACTCAACAGCTTTATCGAGGTGCAATTAACACACAATAAACTGTATGCAATAGGTTGAACACACGTATACGCCCATGAAACCATCACTGCAATCAGACTGTGAACACATCTAACATTTCCCAAAGACCCCTCCCCCTGTATAATTCCACCCTGCCATACCTCCCACCCCACCCCTACCATCCCCAGGCAACCACTATTCAGCTTTCTGTCAAAAGGGATTAATTTGCATGTTTTAGAGTTTTAGGTAAATGATCCATATTACATGTGCTCCTTTCATTTGGCTTCTCCATCTTAGCATCATTATTTTTTTTTAAGTTTATTAATTTTGAGAGCTAGTGAGCAGGGGAGGGGCACAGAGAATCCCAAGCAGGCTCCGTGCCGTCAGCGCATGTCAAGCCCAACGTGGGGCTTGAACCCACAAATCCTGACATCATGATCTGAGCCAAAATCAAGAGTCAGACGCTTAACTGACCAGGCAGCCCTCAGCATGGTTCTTTTGAGATTCATCCATGTTGATGAAACTACCAATATTTCATTCCCCTTTATTTCTGAGTAGTATTCCACTGCATAGATACGACACAGACTGTTGATCCATCGACTAGTTTTTGACTATTTGTTTCCTGTTTGGGGCTATTATGAATAAAGCTGATAGGAATATTGATGTACAAGATTTGGTTTCTACACATGCTCTCCTTTCTCCTGAGGAAACACCTGGGAGGGAAGAAGCTGGTATGTTATGAACATGTTGACTTTTTAAGAAACTGTCCAACTTTGCCTTACACAGGTTTGCCTCATCATTCATACCGGCAGTGCATAAGAAAATTCCAGCTCCTTCCCACCCTAGGCTGTGACTGCCACTTGGACTGGTCTCTCCCAGTCTAGCCATTCTGACAAATGTGTAGTGGAATAATCCTACTGTGACTTTAGTTTGCATTTCCCTCAACAAGAATGATGCTGAGAATTTCTTATCATGTGCTTTTGTGTCATCCCTGTATCTGCTCTGGTGACATGTCTGTTCAAACCTTTGGCCCTTTTTTGAAAAATGAGCTGTTTATTTTCTTGACGTGGAGTGTTTGAGAGCTTTTCTATTCTGTGTTTTTCAGGTCTGTGATTTGCAAAGATTCGTCTCTCAGTCCCTGGCTGTATTCTCTTAACAGCATCTTTCAAAGAGCAAAGTTAATTCAAATGATCTTTTTTTTTTTCAATCAGGCTTTTTGCTCTTGTATCTAAAAAATTTCTGCCTAGCTCAAGGTCAAAAAGATTTTCTCCTGGAAGCTTTATGGGTTTTGGGTTTCTCATTTAGGTCTATGATCTGTAAGTTTTTTAAGAAAAAAGTTTTTATGATTTCTTTTTATATTTGGTGGGAAACATGGCTTAAACTTACTTTTTTATATGGATAACCAATTGTTTCAGCCCCATTAGTGGAAAAGGCCACGCCTTCTTCACCGAATTGCCTTTGCAAATTGGTTAAGAATCAGTTGTCTATTTTTGGAGTCTCCGTTCTGTTCCACTGATCTATTTGTCCATCTCTGTGCCATTATCATCATCTGATTTTTACTTTTCCAATCAGGTAAGGTGAGCCCTCCCATTGTACCCTTTTTCCAAGTCGTTTTGGCTAATACAGGTCTATTACTTTTTATACGAATTTCAACATAAGCTCATCAATTTTTTTTTTTTTAATTTTTTTTTTTCAACGTTTATTTATTTTTGGGACAGAGAGAGACAGAGCATGAACGGGGGAGGGGCAGAGAGAGAGGGAGACACAGAATCAGAAACAGGCTCCAGGCTCTGAGCCGTCAGCCCAGAGCCCGACGCGGGGCTCGAACTCACGGACCGCGAGATCGTGACCTGGCTGAAGTCGGACGCTTAACCGACTGCGCCACCCAGGCGCCCCAAGCTCATCAATTTTTAATTTAAAAGAAAGCCACATGGGACTCCGATTGGGAGTATATTACATCTATAGAACACTGTGGTGAGGCGTGAGAGCAATACTGAGTCTTGTGATCCATGAACAAACTAAATGTTTTTTCCATTTATTTTGATTTTTAAAATTTGTCTCAGCCAAGTTTAGTTTTTCGTCCATGGGTCTTGCACATCATTTGCCATGTTCATCCCTAAGGATTTTATAACTTCTGGTACTATTGTAAATAGTATTATCTTCAATTTCATTTTTGGTTGTTTGTTGCTGTGAAAGGAAGTAGAATCGTAGGCTGATCTTGTGTCCTGCCACCTTGCTGAACTTGTTCATCAGTGCTGGTAGCTTTTCTGCGATCCCGTCAGATTTTCTACATAGATGATTGTGTCACTGGCTCCTAAAAACAGTTTTACTTCTGCCTTTCTGATTTGGGTAACTCGTTACTTTTTCTTGACTTACTGCACTGATTAGAACCTTCAGTATAATGTCAAATCCAAGTGCTAAAAGCAGACATCCCTGTTAACTACTTGATCTTAGTAGGGAAAGTCTGTTAGTCTCTTCCACTTATGCAGGTTGTTAGATGGGCTCCTCTTGTAGGTGCTAGTTATCAAGTTGAGGAAATTCCCCACCGTTCCTGGGGTGCTGAGAGTTGTTTTGTTTTGTTTTGTTTTGTTTGTTTGTTTGATTAATCAGGAATGGACGTTGGACTTTCAAATGTCTTTTCTGCATCTATTGCTATGATGTGTTCTCTGGGCTTTAGTTTATTAATATAGTGAACTATGTTGATTTTCAAATGTTAAACCAACCTTCCATTTCTGTGGTAAAGGCTACGTGGTCATGATACATTGCATTTTTGTAGATTGTTGGCTTCTATATGCTAAACTTTTATTTAGAATTTTCACATCTATGTTTATGAGGGATATCGGTTTGTTTCCTTGCAATGGATTTTCCTGGTGTGGAATCAGACTAACGCTAACCTCAAAAAATGAGTTGGCTTCCCCTTGGGAATGGACTGTTCTAGGGAGGATGTGAGGAGGGAAAGGTTCACAAAGACTCCAAGAGACACTCGGGGCCATTCTGGAGGTGACTTGAGTATTCCAGTCACCTGGAGTATGGTCTAAAAGGGGCCCCTGGGGCGCCTGGGTGGCGCAGTCGGTTAAGCGTCCGACTTCAGCCAGGTCACGATCTCGCGGTCCGTGAGTTCGAGCCCCGCGTCGGGCTCTGGGCTGATGGCTCGGAGCCTGGAGCCTGTTTCCGATTCTGTGTCTCCCTCTCTCTCTGCCCCTCCCCCGTTCATGCTCTGTCTCTCTCTGTCCCAAAAATAAATAAACGTTGAAAAAAAAAATTTTTTAAAAGGGGCCCCTGATGCCCAGGACTAAGGCACACCACCTCCATGAAGCCTTCTGGAATTCTGACTAGCTGTCATCTGGAGTCTTTGCTTAATATAGAGCTAAACTCTCTCCCTCCATGAAGCCTTGCTGTGTGAGTCATCCTGGTGAAAACACTCTCTAGTGAGTTTTCAACTTCCCTTGGCTACTATTACTGCCTTCCCTACAGCATTCAGACATGTTCAAGGCTGTCATCTTTTTTTTTTTCTTAATGTTTATTTTTGAGAGAGACAGAGACAGAGCATGAATGAGGGCGGGGGACAGAGAGAGAGAGGGAGACACAGAATCCAAAGCAGGTTCCAGGCTCTGGGCTGTCAGCACAGAGCCTGACGCAGGGCTCGAACTCGGGGATGGCGAGATCATGACTTGAGCCAAAGTTCGACGCCTAACCGACTGAGCCACCCAGGGGCCCCTCAAGGTTCTCATCTTAAAGGCCGCTAGAAAATGAAGCTCTCCCCAGTCCCGAAGACCCAGGCCACTACTTGCTCCCTCTCTCTCACAGCCAATTTCCAGCAAGAGCTGAATACCCTCCCTCTGTCCCTACATCCCATCCATCCCTATAAAAAGGGGAATGTGATCTTCACCACTCCTGCCAAGGTCACCAACCAACTCCTTGTTGCCACTTGGGAGCCCTTCTCTGCTTCCCCAGGCACACCCTTGGGCACTGCTAGCTGCACTTCCGCCTGGGTTCATCTTCTGCTGGCTTCTGTAACACCTGGTCCTCCTCCTCTATCTCTGCCTTTTGCACCTTCCACAGACCCCTACACATTGCTGCTCCCTTGAGGTCTATCTTCTCTTCTCTTCTTACTCCTGAGACAGATGCCCTAATTCCAGGCGACATACCCCATCCTCACCAGCAGCCACATGTTTGCTCAGGTTGTGCGTGGCCTGACTACGGACAGCACTGTTCACACTGTGGTCATTCCTCAGGGCAGAGCCCAGATTTGAGTTACGCACAACCTGGCCATATGTGACTGCTCTGCTTCTACACACTCCCAACACGCCCCTTGACATCTTCCACAGCAACGGTCTCTAGACCGTAAAGATTTTAAATGCCAAATTTACCCCTTAATCATCTTTGACAGGCCTGGTGCACCATAGATGAACTCTAATGGTGTGCTGTCTGGGGGAAGTCCACAACCCTGTCGCAGCCACTATAGATTCCCCCACTGAGAAAGGCCACCATGTCCCAAGTGGGGGAATGTCCTCCTTTCAGACTCTGTTCCTTTGGACCAAAAGAAGGGATTGAGCCTGACTCTAGGGGTGTCTCTTCCTCTGCCTCTTTGGGCCTGAGTTTGCTCAGCGAGCACATAATATGGTCAATCTTACAGACCATGGGGAGGGAGGTTTCCTGAGGAAAATGTCCCCTGCCTTCTGTCCCCCTGCCTCATCCCCAGGGCAGTACCTCTTACAAAAACCTACCCCAGGAAAAACATTTTCTTATCCCATGGAGACAACAAGAGCCCAGACCCCAGAAGGTATGTCCTGCTTGACCCCTGCTAGCTCTCGAGGTCAGTTCTACTACTGCGTGTAATAGCGTCACGTATGTATTCACTCGGCCATTCTTCTAACAAGTGCCCAGAGCATGCCATCACCCAGGGGCCAGGCCAGGCACTGGGAGCCAGGGAGCACAGCTACGACAGATACGACCCCCGTCCTCAGGACACTGCACTCCTCTGCACTTGGACATGTCTGAGCTGATCTAGGTGTGGACTTGCTCACGGAGGAAAAACACCAGCTGCCGTGACAAGGAAGAAGGTGGGTGCTAACACCCGTTGGGCAGTGTTCATGGAAGGGCCCTCTGAGGAGGTAAGTGTTAAAGAATGAGACTGAAGGGCGGGAAGATTTTTTGAGACACAGCACAGCAGCTAGAAAAGGCATGCTTGAGGAACCAGAGAGGGCAGTGTGGCGGCGACGCGACAAGGCAACAAGAGAGGGGCACCAGGTATCATCGGAAAAGGAGCCAGGTACCGGATCACCTGGCGAACAGAGTCTGGGCTGGGTTGTAAGAATGGGAGGCCTTCGCTGAGGGTTCGGAGCAGGCGTGGACGGAACCGGGTTAGGCTTCCCAGGTGTATTTCCTTACTGTCAAGGGACATCTGCCCACCAGGGGGAGCACCCGCAACGTACCCGCTGAGTCCTCCCCTTCCTGCTGCCCAGTACTTATTCCTCAACCCAGACCCCAGGCTCCAAACCCTGAGCCATCTCAGACCAGCAGCTGGATTGCAGAGACGTGATTGGCGGCAGGTGAACTGAGTTCACAGCTGACAGAATCCCATGCACCTGGCCTGAAAGAGGCACAGTGTCTCGGCACAAATTCCCAGGCCTCTATCCCACGCGATATTCTTAATACCCTAATTTTGGATGGCAATTTGGTGATTACAGTTTTGAATGTGTAAACGGCTGCCCAGCACGTCCGCTGCTGAGAATTCACCCTCAAGCAACACTCATCTGTTTCGGTGAGGAGACTTGTACAAAGATGTTCAGCGGAGCAAGATTGTAAAACTGGGGGCGCCTGGGTGGCGCAGTCGGTTAAGCGTCCGACTTCAGCCAGGTCACGATCTCGCGGTCCGTGAGTTCGAGCCCCGCGTCAGGCTCCGGGCTGATGGCTCGGAGCCTGGAGCCTGTTTCCGATTCTGTGTCTCCCTCTCTCTCTGCCCCTCCCCCGTTCATGCTCTGTCTCTCTCTGTCCCAAAAATAAATAAACGTTGAAAAAAAAAAATTAAAAAAAAAAAAAGATTGTAAAACTGGTTAAAAACAAACAAAGTAAGAATCCAGAAACAACTTCAGTGTCTAATCCTACCAGGGGAACGCATCGTGGTTCATGTCCTGGTACTCTGGGGGAGCTATTATAAATAAGGAGAGATCTCCAGACACTGTTGTGGGATCGTTTCCCAGACACAATTGAGTTTCCCACAAAGCCGGGTCACTGGAGTCCCATCCTATCCAACAAAAGAGAGACATAAGCAAAATGAAGCTATTTTTATTTAAATTTTACCTTCCTATGTAAATTTATAGAAAGACGACTAGGAAGGAGGCACAGCCAACTCACTAAAAAAAAAGCTGTAATTGGGGTGCCTGGGTGGCTCAGTCAGTTAAGCATCGACCCTTCATTTCGGCTCAGGTCACGATCTCCGTGGGCCCATGGAGCCTGCTTGAGATCCTGTCTCTCCCTCGTCTCTGCTCCTCCCTCCCTCACCATGTCACGCACACACTTTTCTGTCTAAAAATTAAAAAAAAAAAAAAAATAGGGAAGGATCAGGATGAATACCTAAAATTAGGTTAAGGGTGGCTTTTATTACCTGTACTGGCTTTAACTGCTCGTGCGGTTTTTGTTCCACACAACATGTTTTTAAAAACCAATCAGTCAAACATTTGAGCTTCGAGTTTCTAGGCCAGTTTCTACAACAAAGCTGTCCAACTCTTCCTGTTGCTCACTCACTCGTGTTTATAGATTATCTACTGTGGCCCCCACACTGTGCCAGGCACAGGGAAATGGGAAAGAATAAAATGGTTTATCTGTCTGGTGGAGCTTACCAGATGTTGGAAACATTTTAAAGTAAGACCGGCAGACAGACCCTTACAGATAACTCTTCCCCTTTCCTTAGAGTTCACACTGTGGTTCTATTACTGAGTAGTTGTGCCACTTTTCCATTTCTTACTGTTTCAGTTTCTTAAACTCTGAGTCTGTTTGTCTACAAAATGGGGCAACATTACCAATTAGGGTATAAATGAGACAGCTTAACCCGGAGCTTTTCATGGTGCTGTATGCTCTAAACGGGTATGTTATTATGCTTGAGGTTTGAGTCCCTTTTTTAACACTTGTATATGTCAGGTCTCTATCCAGCTCCTGAATCCTCCAATAGGAAAGAAGTGGAGACCAGCCATGGGATGGGAAAAAGGAAGGACACTTAGCCCTACTTTATCCCTGAGAGAGGACTTACTTATGAGCTATGAGGCTTTCAAGGTTTTTTTTTAATTTTTTATTGTTTATTCATTTTTGAGAGAGACAGAGTAGGAGCAGAGGAGGGGCAGAGAGAGAGGGAGACACAGAATCTGAAACAGGCTCCAGGCTCCGAGCTGTCAGCACAGAGCCCGACATGGGGCTCCAGACTCACAGACCGTGAGATCATGACCTGAGCAGAAGTCGGCTGCCCAACGGACCGAGCCACCCAGGTACCCTGAGGCTTTCAAGTTTTGAGCCTCCAAGCTCAATTCTGGGCTGAACCTTGGGGTCCAGAAACCGGATAATCCTTCATTAGTTCACTCACGCCCCATCCCAAAAGCATTTGCACATCACGAACTCCGTCACTAGGGGCCAGCTCAAGGGCCTGGCATAGAGATGAAATGAGCTTGTCTCTTAGCCCTAGGCAAGATCACAGGCTGTAGGGGGAGATTTTACTGAGACTTGGGCTCCCTGGGCCTGCTCAAGGACACCTTGACAAGTTTCTAGCGGGGGAGGACTTCTCCAAGGGTTGGCTGCTTCTCATAGCCCTCGATCTGCAAACCCATCCCCTCCCTCCTGATTCTCATCCCCTCCCTCAGCTCTGCGGGAAGGGGAGGGCCAAGAGAACAGGACAAGCTCCCGGGGAACAGGCAGGACTGGGCGAGGCCAGCAGCTCTGGGGGCGTGGAGAAATGCAGCCCTGCCCCTAGACGTCACTCCACACCACTACAGTTGAGAGGTTGAAATTGCAGCCAGGCGCTCGGGTCGGCTTTAGCTCAAGCGGTTACTTCGCATGTGGTTACTCAACCTTACAACCCTCTCGTTGGGGTTCGAGACCCGCGGGTGCTTTCTGACCCTTTTGTCCTCAAATTCTCTGTATTAATTCCTTCTTTTTGAGAATTTTAGATTATGTTCTTTCAGTCTTCATTTTGCCCCGTTACTTATCTGTTGATAATATATATCAGTGTAGCTTTGATAGCCTGAAGGAGATTATGGAAAGGGTCACTTCTGGGCCCAGAGTCAGACTAGTTCTGTATGACAGGCTGACCAGTCAGATACCTGCAACGGGGCGAGGCGGGGGGGGGGGGGGGGCGGTAAATGCCAGACAAGAGAGTCAAGGGGCAAGATCAAAACTGTGTAGTATGGATCATGGATTTCATTTCAAGTTTTAGAGAGCCTCCGGAACTTTAATAACAATTACTGCCATTTATTCTTATTTTACCCTTCCAGACTATTTTGTTTGCATATACCAAGCTCCCCAAGGACCTGCTGGCTCAACCACAGCTGAGACCTCCCCCTCCTATCTTACCCCAGATTTTGCTTTTAAGTCCTAGAATCCTCCTGTGGCAGCCTGTTGCTGTCTTACTCACATGGGCCGTCCCTATGCATGCCTCCCTCCCAATCAAAAGGCAATCTCTCCTTTTATCTACACCCCCCACCCCGGTACCTTACTGGTTTCCTCATAACGCTTGCCCAAATCCTAGACATTTTATGGGATTTTGTTTAATGTGAGGGGTCTTTCTAGAATATAAACTGCATGAGGAGGGCAGCATCTTTGACCCCTGCTGTACCCAGGGCATCCAGCCCTTTCAAGGTTAGATTGAGTTAAGGCACATTTGAGGGTGTTAGATACTCGCAGCCCAAATTCCCTGCGGAGAGGTCCAGTTGGGGGGGGCGTGACCCTTGGTTCCCCCCAAAATCCCTACAAGCCCCATGAGGCTGAGACTGTGCGTGGGGCAGGGGATCCTGACATGACTGTGCTCTTGGGCTACAGTTCCAAGCCCTGGTCTCAACACTGCAGCCGTTCTGGGACAGGCAACCAGCGGTCCTGCCTGCTATCCAGCCCTCTTGACTCTGGACAGGCTACATGCATTGTGCAAACCACACTTCTAAGTCTTTGCATGTTTCCGAGTCTTTGCAGGCGCCCTGTTCTGCCTTCTGGCTGCACCGGCTCAGCCCTGTTGCCTCTGCACCCTGCCTCCAAGAGCTTGCCTCCCCTTCCTCCGACACTGTGGTGGTGGGCGGGGAGGCTGAGGTCCCGGGCGCACCCCCTCTGCTCCCTACCGGATAGGCACGAGATCCTGAAAGGGGACTGGGAGCAGGGAGCAGCGAGCAGCAAGCAGCCCCAGCCCACGAGCAAGCACCAGCATCTGGGAGGAACCTTCCCAGCGCAGAAAAAGGAGCATGGGTCCATCACAATCGACCTGGATTCCCCTAACCTCCTCCCACATCACCGACCTCTCCCCCTCTACTGGGTTCTTCCCATGGTCCTACAAACCGGCCTTAGCATGGTCCAACCCTCCAAAAACAAAACTAAGACCTACACCAACAAAGAGGTTCCTTCTAACCCATGTCCTCCCCTGACAACACCCCCCACTTCCCCGCCCCACCCCACCCCCGCCCCTTCTTGGCAAAGCACCTCTGTCTCCATTTTCTTAGCCTTCAATTCTTTTCTCCTCTCACTGGGTTAAGAGCTTTTCTCTCCAGCTGAGGTACCCTCAGGCTAAGTGCAAATGTCAATTCCCTTTCCCAACCTTATTCTGTCCCACCAACTTCAGCCACACTTGCTGCTCTAAGCCTCCTGACACCACTCGTCCCCTTTTCCCACCTGCCTTCCTGGCCTGTCTTTCCTGGTCTCCTCTGCGGACTCTTGTTCTCTGGACTCCCAAGGGTTGAAGGTCCCATGGCTCTCCCATCTTTTCTGCGACTATCCAGCCCTCTTCCCTCCCCCTGTAACCTTACTCAACCCTCGGCATTAAATTCCCAGGCTGCAGATGATTTCCAAACGCAGATCTCAAGCCCAGGTTTTTTTTGACCTTCACATTTTAATATCCAATTGCTTACCTGATATATCTCTGACATTTCAAACTTGATTAACCCAAACTCTTGATTCCCTCCCTCTACCCACCCAAACATGTTCCTCGCTCCTTCCCATCAGGAAATGGCAGCACTACCCACTTGGATGCTATCTTTTGGTCTTCGTCATCCCCCCCCGCCCCCATTCAAGCCGTTAATGAACAAGTCCTAATGATTTTACTTTGTAAAATAAATCTTTAATTCCATCACTTATCATTGCCACTGCAACCTGGTCCCCAAACATCCTGACTCCATCACCTTTCACCTAGACTCCATGACAGCAGCCAGCTGGGCTCCCTGCTTGGTCTTAGCACTCTCCAGTTCACCCTCCACATGGCAGGGTCACCTGCTAATGGTCTATGAAAAAAGCAAGGAAATGCTCAAAGCTGTTGGGGTCTAATTAGAAGGATACAGAAGCCGGATGTTCCAGAGGGGCAGAGAGATGTGACAGGAGCTCCCTGGGATCCCTGAACCTGAATCTGGGGAGGATGGCTGGAGACACCCAGATCCTTAATCCAACAGCTGGGGCAGGGATGGCGGGGTGGAGGGGGGGGAGCCACACTGCAGGGTGAAAAATCCACGTATTTATGTATTTGGCAGAGGGTGAAGTGGAGACCGCGTGCTCCTCTGTTCTGCCCTCCACGGCTGGCTGGCCCTTGAGGCTCACTGCTGCAGACTTGTCACAGCATCCCTAAAACACGGCTTCTCTCTTCTGTGTGGAGCTCTCAGCCCTTAGCTATCAAGAGACCTACAGGTGGTGTCCTGCTATGTAAAAAACCTCTGTGCGGGGCCAGGCAGAACAGGTGGACTTTGAAGGGGGTCTCATGTGACTGCCCAGCTCAGGGAATAGGGAGCTGGAGGGCTGGACTTGTTCTCCTGGACAGAAGAGGCCACTGGGCCCCCATTGGTCCCAGGCTCTTGTACTTCCCGCTCCTTCGCCTTCAGCCCTGAGCCCTTCTCTCTTCAGGACGCAAGGTTCCAGCTCAGAGAGGCATACCTATTATTTCATGCTCTACTTTAAAAAAAAGGGGGAACCCATCAGAATGCCCCCTAAGGCCCCTGTTTAAAAGCTAGATGTTCCCAGAATGTAGGAATGTGTCCCTATAAAGGGTACCTGGTGACCTGTAGGGGAGAGGATCCTGGCACCTGCCTCTGGGGTAGGCAGGGGGTTGGTGGGATGGGGTACACAATAAATGTTTCTGCCATTTCTCACCCTGCTTCCTAGCAGAGGGCTTGGTATACACCAGGCATTCAATATGTACTTACTCAAAGAAAGACTGAATCAATGTTCAAAGTGAGAAATAATCCCACCCTCTCCTTTCACAGAAGAGCTCACTTTATTTCCTCAAGCCAGGGAAATCCCACTGCTTTCCAGAAAAGGGTATTTAGGCTCCAGAAACTGATGCACTGAGAAAAAACTCGACCTAACTGTGCTGCATCCTTCAAGAATGTTCAGTTTTCCATATTTGCCTCACAATATCTACCTGGCTGCCCCAGACCTTGTCAGGAAACTAGGGAATTTTTGCTGGTTCCAGTGTGGCTGCTGGAAGCCTTGCCTGCTTCCTGTTCCACTGGCTTGTCCTCCTGGGGAAACAAAGCTCTGCCTTTGGAGCCCAAGGCAGAAACAACGAAGAGAGCAGACACCCCTTCTCTGCCAGCCCTGAGCTGCTATCCCAGATATGGCCGATTTTTCAGTGGTTCTCAAAACGTACCCCACATCAGAATTACCTGGAAGGTTTATCCAAAATGCTGACTCCACCCCCTGAATTTCTAATCCAGTAAGGCTGAGGTGGGGCCCCCCAGTTTCCCTTTCTGTTAAGTTTGCTCACCATGCTGCTGGTCCCCAGACTACACTTTGAGAAACATTGGTCTAGGGTACTTGTAAGTCTGCTGGGACATTGGCCACTTCAAATGTAGCCCCTGGACCAGTACCGTTCATATCAGCTGGAAATTTGTTTAAAATGCAGACTCTGAGGTTCCTTCTCAGACTTAGAATTGGAATCTTCATTTTCAGCAAGTTTAAATAGCACGGACGGCTATTTAGCACACACGGCTGGGGGTGAAATATGCTAATTCTTGGTCTTTACCCCACCCCAGCTGAACCAGTCTCCCAGGGAGGCCCAGGCATCTGCGTAAGTAAGGAGGGCCCTAATAAGGATCTTTTGCATAACACTGGCAGAGAACCGCGGTTCTTCACCTTAAAATCTCCAAGAGAGGTTCTCAACTATTGAGGCACAGGTTCCCTTAAAACCATTCATGTCCAAATATCTGTTGGAGTCCAGGCCTAGGGCTTTTAGAAGGTTGCTCAAAACTCTAACATGCAGCAGGATAAAAAGCACTGCTCTGGGTTGTTGCTGAGGCAGTCCTTCCCCGTGGCTACCCAAGGTAGTGAATGGTGACAAGAGTCTAGAGTCAGAGCGGGGTCAGAATCCCCACTTAATCATTAACGGTGCCTCCTTGGGTACATTATACAATCTCTTGGACCCTCAGCTTCTCCCTCTGTAAACGAAAACAATAATGAAAGAGAAGGTGAGTGTAATATAGGGAGCATAAGGCTTCACAAAGCTAGGCGTTCAGTAAGAGAGGTCTTGGTTTATTACAATAAGCACCAGAGGGTGAGATTGGTGGAGCCCCAGAGTCTTTGTGATTCAATTCCTCTCTCACGGGTCAGTCCTAAGGCCACCCTTGGCGGCTATAGGATAACAACTTTCAGGCTTTTCCGTGTGTTCAAATGCAAAGGTGGGGACTTGTTCCCAGGAGGCCCTCTGAATGCTCACAGGCTCCTAATTTGTCAGATACACTGTGTGGATGCCCTGGGGGTGAGCTAGCCCACCAGGGTGTGCCTAGGAGCACCCCCAGCTCAAAACAAGTCTCTTGTGAATCTGGGAGAGCTTTACGGGCAGGGAATCACTCCGCTTCGCGGAGTGGGTGCGCAGTGGGGACTCACAAGGCCTGGCCCCGAATCCCAGCCCCAGAGACCCCATCTTGACACAGGCTTTCCCTGGAACCAGAGCAATCGAGAGGCCGCTGCAGATGCCGAGTAGAAAGAAATGAAACTAAATCCACAGGATTATTCCCCAAAGTGATTTTCCTAATATTGAAAATACAGTTAGAAAGATAAATGTGTTTTCCTTTTTAATCATTCACTAGTTTAAATACCTACATTAGTTTCAACTGCCGTGTAAGAAGTTACCACAAACGTAGTGGCTTAAAACAACACTAACTGTTGCCCAGTTCCATGAGTGCTCTGAGTGGGTTCTCTGCTCAGCATCCCCTAGGCTGACAGTATGGCGGTAGGGGTGCGGGGGGCGGCTCTTACCTGGAAGTTCTGGAGTAAGATCCATTTCCAGACTCCTTGAGGTGGGTGGTCAAGCCGAGTTCTTTGGGGTAGTAGGTTCTAAGTCCCTATTTCCTTGCTAGCTCTCAGTGGGAGCTACCCTCACTGTTAAAGGCTGCCTGCTTTGTTCTCCACTTGACCATCTCTGAATTCAAAGAACAACTCTGCCTCCAGCCGTCCTAAAACACCACGTCGGCCTAACGTCCTCTCCTGCCCGCAGCTGGCGAAAACTCTGCTTTTCAATAGTTGTGTGATTAGATTGGACCCACCTGGATCATCTCCCTTTTGCCAACAAAGGAGTAACACTACAGAGCCAAGGTCACGGAGGCCCCCTCCAAAATTCCGTCTACCACAACACCTGTTTTGTTTTTATTTTGAGACTTGTGAATAATTTATTTTAGCACAATTAAGGGAGATTATGAGCTGTTACATATGCTCACATTTGCCTCAAAAACAAAATCTGGCAGAACCTGCTCCAATAATTTGACCAAGGTTGTCCCTCGTTGATAGAGGTATAGATGATTTTTACTTTTTTTTTTTCCCCCGCTTCTCTGCATTTTCTGAAACTTTTACAAGGAGAAAGTGTTAATTTCACAAAAAGAAAAAAAGTTACCTTCAAAAGCAAAGAAATCTGACTCCAAGGTGTTAAAAGATGTTAAATTAACACCAGTTGATGGGGTGTGGTACAGGTGCCAGCACAGCTAGGTAGATGAAAGGAACAGAAGATGAGAAAACATGGTCCTGAGACACAGCCGATATGAATAAAAATCAAAAGTATCTCTGAGAAGACAAAACAACATAATAGGGGAGGAAGTAACTGTTGAATTTCTGGCAGAGGGATAAAAGATTGGAGGTGACATTATTCATGAAAACCTTGAATTTTGGGGGTGACTGGGTGGCTCAGTCAGTTAACCATCCGACCTCAACTCAGATCATAATCTCATGGCTTGTGGGTTCGAGCCCCGCGTCGGGCTCTGTGCTGACAGCTCAGAGCCTGGAGTCTGCTTTGGATTCTGTTTCCCTCTCTCTCTGCCCACTCTCCCCCCCCCCCAACTTATGCTCTCACTGTCTCTCTCAAAAATAAATAAACATTTAAAAAAGAGACCCTGAATTCTTGTCTTAGAGTAAATCAAATTCAAATCAAATTTAAACATGAACACAAATATGATAGATGCACTAGGAAATAAAACTAAGTTCACAACTAGGATTTTTCTCAAGCTAAAAGGTGGTTAGAAAGATGACTGAAGGGCTTTTATTTTTAATCACTTACTGGTATAAATTCCATGATTTCCAAAAAAGGTGTAGGCTATTGAGAACCACCTTCCAAGACTGACTTTCTGTATGGGGTGTCCTTGTGGTCGAGTCGACACAAGGATATAAACTATAAACCCCACATAGTGGTGCTTCCCCATCACTCAAGGGCACAGGGGTTCCCATCGGGGTGGATTCTCTCATGTTAAAAACGTTTTGAGTTCTGAGGAAAGGTCTTCTCACACTCCTGACAGCCGCGGGGCTTCTCACCATTTCCATCTGCGCCGGTGGGTGGGCCACACCATGAGACCCCAGAAGGCCTTTCCCCATCAGGCCTGGTGACGGCTCTCTCAAGTCCCTTGCTGTCCAGCTACCCCTGTGCCTCTGACGGACAGCCCGTGTGCACTGTCACAGGCTCAGAAACTGGGCTGCTGTGGGATGGCCCACATTTTATATTTACTGGTGTATATTTTATATTTTATATAAATGTTTTATATTTCTTTTATAAATATATGCTATCTTTATTGGTGTACATTGTGTGTCCAAGTGGGATGCTGGGGAGGCAGAGAACTTGGTGCCAAGAAGCTCGCAGTGCTAGAGAATTTCAGCCAGTAGGAAATGTGCTTAGGGCGGGGCTCAAGGGCCAGCGGTCATTCAAACTATAGGCGCCCGTGTCCCTGGGAGAGGGTCCCAGCTTGCATCAGGAGCTCAGGGCTCAAGGAGGGTGAGGAAGCCCTGCTCTAGGCTGGAAGTCGACGGGGTCTGATTGGTGGTGTTTCCTGTCACAGTAGAATTGGGATTTGAGGCTGCATCCTGGCAGGTCAGAGTCTATTCTTGCTTTGCTCTCAGATATGTTCTGAGCTCCTGTGCCTGTGTGCTGGAAGAACTGAGGATACAGGAGTGTGTGTGTGTGTGTGTGTGTGTGTGTGCGCGCGCGCGCGCGCGCGCACGCTAGCCTCGGGTCACTCCCCTCCTCGACCGATCACAGTGTGGCGACGCCACCCCCAGGTCTGTTTGCCTCATTCTCCACCTCTGGGAGCCCGACTGAGCGCTGTCATCAGGGAAAGGTCCCTGCATGCAGATGGCTTCCTTGAGCTCGAATTATTTATGGGCTGTTGCCAGGAAGCCATAGGGACATACTGGCCCCAACTGACAGGGGAGAGAGTGGTTTTTCCATCTGTTCCCTCAAAAACTCATTTCCGCCCAAATGAGGATATTTAATCCAAAGTCTTTACCCTCTGTCTCTGCTGCTTCCCAATCGCAGACCTTCTTCCTTCAATAGAACTGGAGGGAGAGGATCCTGCACACGGTGAAAACTACCTAAGCATGAAACTTCCTCCCCAGAGGGGTTAGAGAGTCAGGTCACCCACTCAAGATGAAGTCACCTGCTTGATGGCGTGATTACCCAGCCGTATGTCTGCCGTCTGGACCAGACATCCTCCTCCATCTGGGGCCTGCTGGCCCACGGGTGTCCCCTCTGAGTGAGGGGGAGGCCTCTTAGCCAAAGTGGACTGAAGCAGAGCAGAGCAGGCCACCCTCTGCTTTCCGGGGAGAGACCTCAGGAGAGCCCTGGATTCATGCTTCCTCCCATCCACATGCGTAACAGCCTCCAGAGGACATCCCCCGTATCTGGGAAGACTCCTCTTCCTTTTCAGAGAAGATAAGGGGCCTGAGCCCACCTTGTTGAAGAAAGGAGCTATTGCCTGTCTGGAAACCAGGCTTTGGGGTAGTTCCTACTGAGCGCTTACCGCAAGCCGGGCCCCGTGCCAGGTGCTGGGACAGAGTCCCTACCTGAGAGCAGCTCACTCTTTAGGAGGGGGAGGCAGAAAGGAAATGGAAAACTACTCCAAATAAGTGATGAAGGCTATGATAATGGATGCATGGGGGATGGCGGAAGGGGCTTCTGAGCCAGACATGAATGAGGAGGCTGAACGAATGGACAATGTCCAGGTTTTTTTCCCCCCCTTCGGGGCACTTGTTCCCTGAAAAGGGCATCTATTCACACACTCAGACCACAAAACGTATCCGTCTCACCTTTGTGCCCTCCCACTCCAGATGCAGTCCTCTTGCCTCCACTGACCATGTTCTTGCCAAGGCTACTGAGGGCATTCATGTGGTCAAATCCCATGGGCATACCAGTAACTTAACACAGCTGACACTCTATCCTTCTGGAAAGGTTCTCCTCCCTTGGCATCCAGGGCTCCACACACAAGTTTTCGGGTCCCTCTGCAGCTTTCTCTGGCTCGGCCAGGCCTCTGGATGCTACAGAAACCCAAGGCACTCTTCTTGACCTGTGTGATCTCACCCAGGCACCGTTTGTGAACAACCCTTAAGTGTCATGACTCCCAAACACCGCAACTCGGTCCTGACCTCTTCCCTGAGCTCTAGGCTCGGATATCGAAAAACCTCTTTGACACCCGAGCCGGATGTTGAACTGGCTTCCCCAGCTTCGAAACATCCAAAGTAGAGCAATTAGTTTTCTTCTCCCGACAGCTTCTCCCTCATTCTTCTGCATTTTAGAAAAAACTGGCACCACCTTTCAGCCAGATGTTCAAGGTGGAAACATTAGCACTTTTGAATTCTCCTCTTGTTTCACACCACTCCTCCAACCCAGTTCCAAGTTCTATTTGTTGCACCTCCAGAATAGATCTCATCCTTCCATGTCCTCCCGTTTCTAGTGCCACCACCCTGGTCCTGCGCCGTCCCTTGACCGCATGACTGTAACAATCTCCTGACTGGCTTCCCAGCTTCTTTCTACTCCCTCCCTCCACCCTGAAGCCAAAGCAATCCTTTAAACACAAACTGGAAAATTAAGAAGACAACGCCATTTCCAATAGCATCAAAAAATTAAACACCCAGGTATGAATTTAACCCAGGTTCTATGAAGGATTTACACACTGAAAAGTGTAAAACATTATGGAAAGAAATTGAAGAAGACAAAAATAAATGGAAGATATCCTGGGTCCACGGGCCAGAAGACTTAATCCTGCAAATGTGTCAATACTACCCAAAGTGATCTACATTTTCAGTGAAATCTCTACCAAGATCCCAATGACGTTTTTTTGTTTGTTTGTTTTTGTTTTGCAGAAATAGAAACATCCATCCTAAAATGCATTTGGGATCTCAGGGGACTCTGCTTGGGCAAAATACTCCTGAAAAAGAACAAAGTCGGACAACTCACGTTCTTGACTTCAAAATTCACTACAAAGCTACAGTAATCAAAACAGTGTGGTTTTGACATAAAAATCAACATATAGGCCAGTAGAAAACAGATCCCAGACATAAAACCTTGCAGATATGGCCAAATGATTTGCAAAGGTGGTGCCAAGACCATTCAACAGGAAAGGGACAGTCTTGCCAAGAAATGTTACTGAGAAAACTGGGGTCTGCATGAAATGAAGTTAGACTCTGACACCACAACTCAAAATGGGACAGAGATCTAAACATAAAAGCTAAAACGATAAAACTCTTAGAAGAAACATAGGGCGAAACTTCACAACATTGCATTTGGCAATGATTTCTTGGGTATGACACCAAAAGCATAGGGAACAAAAGTAAAACAGATACACTGGGCTTAATCAAAATGAAAAATTCCCATTCATCAAAGGGCAATATCAACAGAGTAAAAAGGCAACCCACAGAATGGGAGAAGATATTTGCAAGTCATATATTTTACGAAATAAAATATATCCAGAGTATGTAAAGAACTTCTATAACATTCACGAAGCCAACAACCTAACTCAAAAATGGGCACAGACTTGAATAGATATTTCTCCAAAGAAGATACACACGTGAAAAAATACTTAACTGATCATCAGGCTTCAGACGTGTGCGGTCTGCCGCCAACAGGCCTGAGGCCACAGCCAGAGGTTCCTGGGGGGGAAAGTGGGACCCTGCTGCTCCCCTTCCTCTCCCAGGTCCCAGAGTCCCCTTGCCACCGCCAGTTACCTGCACCCCAGGCTCTGGGGCCTTTCAGGCCTGCGGAAGGGTGTGTGTGTGGGGGGGGGGGGTAGTTAGTGTGCGAGTGTGTGAGAGTGTGTGCATGCATGTGCAGGTGTGTGACCATGTGAAAATGAGTGTGTGCAGGCGTGTGACCATGTGAGAGCACATGCATACGAATGTGTGAGCATTTGTGAGTGTGTGTACTTCCCCAAACTGCTTCAGTCCGGCATTTGGCCACAGGATCCCACGGAGGGGATGCGTTTCTGTCCTCGCCAGCCTGGGATGGCCAGAGATGGCCTCATTTGACTTGTCTGGAAAGGGCACTGGGCCCATCCCTCATTCCATGGCTTTCTCTCCTGGCTTTGGAAAGATTTCTGAGCACAGTATTCCGGGCAGCTCCTCTCAGACCATGACACTGAATATGGCTTCAAGCACAGAGGCATTTTCCCTGCATGCAAAATCCCCTTCCTCTCTTCTTTCCTGACATCCCTGTGGCCCGGGCACCCGCAGCTGTTGCTGACCCCCTCCTGGCCACCAGCAGCACAGAAACAAGTTACGGTCTAAGTTGTGCAAACAGAGACCAGGCTTTCTGGGGCTTCTCAGAAGGGGTGGGGGCGTCACACCCTTTCCAGCCCCCCAGAACCATGTCCTACTTGGCCAGACACCCCAGTGTGAGTGGGGCCGAGAAGGCAGAGTGCTTGAGAGGGTGCGGTCTGGAGCCACGTGGGCCAGGTTTATGTTCCAGCCTCTGCCCGGTCTGCCATCTGGCAGACGTCCTCTTTAAGCTCCCATTTCCACAGCAGTAAAATGAAAACTACTCATACACGCTTATTTTATAAGACTGTAAAGACCAGGAAAGATAAGGCATTTAGTGCATGGCCCAGTGCAGGGTTCCCTCCTCTGGCCCCAGAGCCAGGCGGCCCTGTGTGGGAAAGGCACAGCCCTGCTCAGGGTCTCTGTGGTCCTCTCTACCCCGGAGGCATTGGCAGCCACCCAGTGGCTGAAGCAGAGAGAGAAGGGAGCCAAGCAGAGCCCTTCCCTTCTCCCTCTCCTTCCTTTTCCTCATTGGGGCTCAGTGGTCAGGGCCGGCCCAGGCTTGGGCTGCCTCTGGCCTTCTGTTGGAAGGGGACACAGGGCAGGCACACACCTCCCTCCAGCAGTCGCCCACCCCCCCAAACATCCAGGGGCCGCTCCCCCAGCCCTGGGCATCCATTCCCAGATGGGAGCACCGAATGTTTAGCCAGGGTCTCCAGGAAAAACACAGGCGGGGGTCGGGGTGTTGAGGACCCAAAAAAGGGAGCTTGACCCTCTTTGCCCAGGAGGGGAAGGCAGGGCCAGGCTGTGTGTGATGCTCAGTCACAAGGAGGACACAGGCAGCTGAAAGAATGGAGCCCCTAGTTGGGGAGGCAGGGGTGGAGGCAGGGCAGGGATCGCAGGGACACAGGGCGTTTTTAAGGAACTTGTGTTGATTTTTATTTTAAATTAAGGGATCTTTAAAAGTTACACCAACCACTTCTTTGGTTCTGGTGTTTTCTTGGAAGGTCTGGGGTGTGCATTTCGGGTGCTTAAGTGAGGTATGGCTGCAGCAGTTCTGTGAGAGCTAGCCATCACCAGCAGCACCTGGGTGCAGGTGAGCAGGGCAGAGCTGTGGGAACAGCACCAGCCCGCAGAAGGGGCTAAATGTCACCTTTCAGGGCACCCTCTCCCCGAGAGCCCTTTGCCCCCAGGCTAGCTCCTGAACCTGCTCTCACTCCTCCCATTTCCGGGAGCTCCCTGGCATCCCTTCCTCCACCCCTACTTCCTCAGATTGTCCGTCATCTGTCACAGAAGCTCAGGGGGTAGTGCCACTAGCAGATTCACAATTCGCTTCCCCATGAGCAGGGAAGCTTCATGAAAACAGAGCCTAACACAGCTATTTGTGGAGCCACTGAGAAGCGCCTTGGGGCGATGGATGAGTGACCTTAAGGTGTGAGAAGTAACGTCTGTCTTTCCCCAGGCTGCGGGGCAGGGGCTCTATTGCCAGCAGTAGCTCTACGGACGCACCGTCCTTGGGTCTCGGGGTCCTGGATGTGGAATGAGCTCCGCCTGCTGGAGCCAGACAGCCCTGGCAGAGTGTGGGAGGCAGCACTGACCCCCTGCTCCGAGTAAGCGGGCTGCCTTCGAGACAGAACCAGAGAAGGGCTCTCAGCTGCACTGATAATTAGCAATCCCCCACACCAGGACGGGAGTAAGGATACCTGATGCTGTGCTAAGCGTTTTACCAGGATCATCTCATCTCTTCCTCATGATGGACCCAGGAAGGAGATGATACGGTCATCCCCCTGGTACAGATGATGAAACAGAGGCCCTGAGAGGTGAAGGCCACATAGGCAGGGAGTGGTGATGCCCCGGTTGCACTAGCCTATCTGTGCTGAGGATATTTCAAAACGGAGAAGACAAAAGGAGCAGGGGCAGGGATTTGTGTGTGGGTCCGCACAGGGGGTCTGGGTCTAGAAAACCTTGAACGGCTCCCCTGCCTCGTCTCTGGGAGGCAGAAGGCTTGGGAGGCAGTCCCAACTCAGCTATTTTCTGTGTTGCCAGTGGCTCTCCCTTTCCGGAACCTTGGTCTCCTCATCTGTATAATGGGACTGTGCCTGTAAGTTCTTCACAGGGCAGAACGCTGAGCATTCAAAAGTCCAACCCGAAGGCGGGGCTCACGAGGCTGCAAGGGAGATGGGTACTTGGGGAGGAAAGCGAAGACTGAGGACTCAGCCCCCCAGGGCCTGTGGAGACTGAAAAGGAAAAAAGTTCAGCAAAACTCAGCACGGCCCACAAACGGTCCCCTCAGCGCTCCTTTCAGGGCTACTGCAGCTGCTTGCGGGTGGAGCCCCGGTAAGAAGGACCCGCGAACCGCGAGAAACAGAAACCTATCCCTCGTGAATACCCAGACCAGCACACAGGTCCCGTCCACACAGGCACATGTTCCTTTGGTTTTATTTTCACCAACACATGATGGCTCTGCCACACCTGGAAAATCCTGGGCTCTGCGTGTTCCACCTGCCCTCTCTTTCCTACCTGGACAGGGCCACAAAGAAGTGTCCAAACCACGTGCAGGCACGAGACGCGCTGGAAAGAGCAGTTCCAGCTCATAGCTTATAATGATGCCATTTCTCCAGTTGCTAAAGAGCTTTACAGAGACCACGCCAGGACTCCCCCCCCCCACCAGGATGCTGGAGCGTGTGATTCGTGTTTTGTGAGCTCCACAAAACCTCAGCTCCCTTTTCCAGAGCACTTGGCATGGGCAGGAAATTCCACGTTTGGGACAGGGCCTTTTTGGAAGCGACTCTCAGGCAGTGACATCCAGGTCTCTGCATGGAGTAGGTTACCAGCCGCATGTAGGGGGAAAACAATTTAAAGGACATCTCTTTCTCTCCTCCCTCCACCCACCCAGGGCTCAGATCTCATTATGGTGCCGCCCAGATACACTGAAGTGTGTGTGATATTTGGTTTCAAAAACATTCAGTCTCTTTGGTAAACTCAGAGAAAGTGGCAGGGAGCTGCCGAAGTGCGTTCTTCCTACATCTTCCGCACTAATGCTTCATCCTCTCTAATAGCCGCTGATAGACAGGAGCTGGAAGAGAGAAGTTTCAGGGTGAGACGTGCAAACTGCCCCTGTCTGTCAAGACACCGTCAGAGTCACAAGCGCATGGCTGGCGGCCCCTTCCGCCACTCTCTCCCACACATCCCGGGTGCTTTTTGGTTGGTGAGCCTTGCTGTCTCACTCAACAATGTTCTGAACTGGGATTTTCTCTGTCTTCCAGCTGGGTTCCCAAAGCCAAAAACTCGCAGCAAGACTAAAATGTTGGTACTCTTATTATCTCCATCTTATGGAGAAGGGAAGTGGGTGTTCTGCGTCTGACCCCAAAGGCCAGGCTGGTTTTATTGCACCATGACGTTCTTATCTATATACAGCAGATGGCACGTTTGGGCCTGCTTGGAGGAAAGGCCCAAACTAGTTAGTATACAAGGACTTCAAATCCAGGCCAGACTCACCTAGTTTCACAGAGGTCCGGGCGGCCTGAAAAAGCAAACAAACAAAAAAACGCACAAAGTGTCAAGTTTTCCAGTGAAAGCTGTCCCTGCATGTGTTCACAGCGATGGTTTTGCCCCCTGCCACACTACTCACAAAAAATGCCAGGGGTGAGGGAGAGGAATGGGAATGTGTAGCTGCTGGGCCCCAGGGAGCCCCTCAGTTAGTCTCAGCAGCCCCAAGTGAGGTGTAAGCCCCAACCAACTAGAGTCTGAGGTGGATATTCCTGGGAGACCATAAAACCTGACTTCCACAGAGACCAAAGCCTAGAGCCTGGACAGCTGGGACGGCACAGGGGGTGGCCCTGAGGAGTAGGAGCTCAGAGCCAAGAACCCTTCTCAAGGGGCACTGAGGAGACCTCTCTGTCCAAAAGCAGAGGACATATTCCAGCTCTGGGTCTCTGGGGAAAGAACCACCTCCAGCCACATCCTCTTGTCTTCTGTAAGGTGCCCATATTCCCAAGGGGCTCCACCTCACTCGAAGCAGCAAAGGAGCCTGAGTGGGGCTTCTAGGAGGCCCTGGGCAAGCTGGGGAGCAGGAACAGAAGCCCAGGAAGAATCAGAGAGGCTCTGCAAGGAAAGGGAAGCTGGAGCAAGGAAGGGAGGTTCCACACACACACTTGCCCTGTATCCAGAATCCTCACCACTACCCTGAAGAGCCCCAGCATCACCCAAGACGGGCCACATCATGGAAACCAGAGGGTGACTTAGAGGCCACACTGTAAGGCTGATTCGGGATGGGTTGCCCTGGTTGGATAGATGGATTCTAGAGCTTTATCTGTTTTCACCAGCATTCTATGGGCTTCCCCATAGAATGAGGCTCAGAGGCCTTGGTTTATAGGCCTTGGTTTTGGCCCACAAAGGTACAGGGGCTGCCTGGGTTCTTTTCTCTGAACTCCACACAGGCCAGTGCTAAGGATTCCTGAATGGGAGTGAGGAGAAGTTTCACGGGAGCCCTGGGAGGGCAGCCAAGGAAGACAGGGACCCAGAGAGCCCTCCCCCACCAGGGGCCCAAGAAGAGGCACCAAGGGTGCTGAGGCCACAGGCAAACCTAGCCGCGTCTTACCCTGGAATATGCAGACGCCTGTTTGAAGATTTCAAGTGCAGAGTCTGCAAGTTCATCCCCTCGTTCCTGAGGTCTGATGGCTGGCGATGAAAGAAAAGGCAACTTTGGTGAGAGCAAAACTATTAGCACGGCATTCATAGCGACCGTGACTGAGGGGCACTGTTGGGTTTCCTGCCTCACATTCGCCAATGAATTTTTCCCTTAAAATTTTTCATAACTGACGGTGGATGGAATCTGGCCCATGGGGAGAGAGCTCCAAGAAAGGTGAATGCACAGTGCAGACAGAGGCTGGACTCAAGTTCAACTTTGCTGGAGGTAAAGAGAGCTCCCATGAGGCGAGATGTAAGAAGCGTGCTTGGAACCACGTTCCCAGCATCCACGTGTGAGAAATCCGCGTCTGTGTCTGTGTCTGAGTTGGGTGAAGACAGCCAGGCAATTCAACAAAAAGAAATCTGGCTTGAGTTTCTGGGGTAGCGCGTTTGAAACCAACAGTTCCTAATTCACTTTTGGATCAGCCACAGCGATGCTGGCCACGGACCCTCTGTGGGCACGTTGCACACTAATCTTTGCTTCGAACAGTTTTCCTGTCGAGTACCAGCTACTGTGTGGAGAAGAGTCAGCCGCAGACTGCGGGGCCATGGGATACTTTAGGGCCTTACCTGGAGGCTGCAGGACACTAGAGATGGCATAGACCACGCCATTTGTGGCCATGATGTCAGCTTCAGCAACAGGCTCCTTATTGACATTCACTACATTGTTTTTCTGGGAGAAAAAGAGACCACTGTTGAACATAGACCGTACGTATCTTACTCTCAGCAAGTGCTTACTGAGCAGTTCTGGATGCCAGAGCCTGTGCTAAGCGTGAGGGACACCTGGTGAATGGAACGGTCCCTGCCAGCCACACCTTCAGTCTGGCGGACTCTTTCTAATCCCTTGTGTGCCTCAGCCCGGTGTAATTTACAAAACACCCTTCCGTGCTAGTCACTTGGTCCTCACAGCGACATGTGGTAAAGACACAGATGTCATCGTCTCACTTAGCAGAAGAGAAACAGAGATTCAAGAGAGGCCAGGTGCCTCCTTTAAGCTAAGCGGGTGGGATGGCTGAGAACAGAAGCTGGGCCTCCAGTTCTGGTGCAGGACTCCTTCCTTCCACTCGTCCTCAGTGCCTTACCTCTCCCATAGGAAGCGCACCCGGGTGTCTCTCTCTGTCCTTCCTGAACCTCAGGTGTCATCCCAAGGGGGAAGGAAGAACAGAAGCCTGTGACAGCATCCCAACACCCCAAACGAGGAGCAGGGAGATTCTCAGGTGACCTGCAGAAGTCAACTAGTCATCACATTCCTACCCCTTGCCATGCTTCCTCATGGGGAAAGTGATATGCAAAGGGATGGGGGAAGGACGGGAGAGAGGAGCAGGCAGCAGAGGCCGAGCCAGCCACATACTGGAAGAGCGGTCCCTCCATGGGGAAGCCCAGTGACCTTGCCAGGTGCAGCCAGGGAGGCCACGGGCAGCTTCACGGAGCAGGGACAGCTATCTGTTCTCTCTCTTCAAGGTAGGAACCCCCTGAGGCAGCTTCAGAGCGGAATGTGTGTTATCAAAGTGCAAAGCAAGGGAAAGCTTGCAGACCAAGCATCTGAAGGAAAGGGCTCTTGGGATGGTCTGGCACGTGGTACAGCTCAGTGAGCCCCAGACTGGAAGAGATGGGGCGGGAAGGGGCCCGGGGGACTGATCCCTCAAGACGCGTAAGTAATTGCCTATCGTCTCTTTAAGGGGAGGAAGATCTAATGGCCTCTCCCAGGGCCAGTCGGATGCTTGATTCCTGAGCAAATCCGAGAGTTCTTATTTGTATGCCGCCACAGTCTCGCCTCATTTCCCTGAAAACCCTTTTCTCTTTTCTTTCTTTGGACAGAATGCACTCAGAGATTCAAGGTGAATCTTCAAGACTGTGTGTGTGTCTAAGGCTGGCCCAGGGGCAAGAGAAGCCCTGGAACCCCAGGGACGGTGCCCGGCCGGCTGTTTTGTTCTGAAACACACTCACTGAGCTGACTTCCAGCTTGTCCCCCTGGAGAGACTTCAGCCGCACCAGGGATCCGATGCCTCCGCTGACCAGGATCTCATCGCCAATGTGGTATTTCAGGATGTTGGCAAGCTCTTTAGCATTGCCTGCAGGTTCATGGGAAAGAAGGGAGAGCAGAGTTCATTCCAAGGCTGGTCACTGGCATGGTCAAGGAGGGCCCAGAGGGGATGCGAGTGGTGATGCCCGAGATGGAGAACTCCCTTAACAGGTAACGAGCACTCTTTGAGCACCTGCCGTGTGCTCACCCCTCGGACCCCCCCCCCCCCACCTGCCTAAGGCTCAGGGGAAAAAGGTCCATGTCTGCGGCCCTGCATCTGTCTCGGCAGTCAGGGGGCTGATGGGGTAAGCGAGAGCTCTCTGTGATGCCGAGAAGGAGTTAATCCATACTCCTCTATGAGTATGACTCATTTTTCCATGAGCTAAATATTTGCTTGGAAAGCTAGGAACCTTTCCAGCCCCGGCATCTGGGACATTTCATCATCAACATGGCTCCCGATGGTTATAACACAGTAGTGAAATATTTACACGTTCTGCCCTCAAATGCATATTCTGCGGCCGCTGTTTCCTGAAGGGAGAACTTAAAAGAGTCAACAGCTGCAGTCTGTGGGGGGGGCTGTGGAGCCGATGAGGTCAGGGCTGAGGGGGGCATTCCCTCCACGGCGCCCCTCCCGTCACGTCTCAACATTCCTTCCAGCCCACATCAGCTCCTCCACCAACTGGGGAGAGCATCCGATTGCTCATAAAGGTGCACAGGCATTTTCCAAATTAAGTGTGGGAGGCAATGCCTGAAGCCGCCAGCTGCCCTCTCCTCTCCATCACGGCCGCCCCGACACTCACAGTCCCAGCCCAGTGGCTAGATTTCCCCAGGGCCTGTGGATGGCTATTTCCAGCATCTCGAAACTGAGAACGGGAGAAGTTTTAAAGCATCTTGGAGAGTTCACTTGGTTACTGACAAATCCACATCAGTGCCCGTGGGATGGAGACACCAGGTACCAAGTAATTTCCAAACACCCACAGCCTGGCTGCCACGGATTCCCATTCCACGAAAATGCTGCCGGGAGCTGCTGCGCCCAGCCGGCCCCCGGGGGTGCGAGAGGCTTCTTTCTTCCGAGACATTTAACACCTGGATTGACCTCTTACACCTGGACGGCCTTCCGTCTCTGTCTCCCAGGAGGGCTGGGGGCTATTCCTGCCCGTGGACCTGGCAGAAGGTGTGTGTGGGCAGCCTTGGGCACACCAACATCCCACCCCGTCCCTGTTCCTGCACGACCGAACACGCAAGGGAGGCCGAACAGGCCCGAGGCCACTGGGGAATATTGCAGTCCTGCTGGACACAGAGAGGATGGAACAAGTTTACGTTCAGAAGGAACTTCTCCCCTCTTCTCGGGAACATACGTCAGCATCAAAGAGACAGGCGTTTACCAGGCAATAAAGAATCTTAAACAGAACACAAGTTCAGCTCGGGGCTGCCTGCAACCTGAATCTCCTATTCTCCTGCTCCAGAGCAGGAAGGAAGGTGTCTATGATGTGGGCCCCAAGGTCTGGCCAAGATCCTTCCTCCTCCTCCTCCTCCTCCCTCTCTCCCCCCTCCCCTCCTCTCCCTCCTCAGGCTCACCTTTTTGTGAGGTGTGTGTGTCAAGGGCAAGCTCAACACTGCACCCCCACCCCACCCCCTCCTCATCGTAGCCATCACCGAGGGAGGACGCGTGCCCAGCGCCCAGCAGCACATTTATTCCACACAACACACAGCAAGGTGCTCTCATTTTTCTAATGGGAAAACTGAAGCTCAGAGAGGTTAAGCAACTTGCTAGAGGTCACTCAGCTGGTGAATGTCCGAGCCAGGATGGGAAGCAGCTTTGAGTTAATCCCAGAGCCCAAGCTCTGAACTGTGAGGATCACCTCTGAAACATCCTCAACTAAATTTCTCAGGGCCAGGAATAGCTTGTTGGTAAAGCTTTTATCCCGAGGGACGTTTCGTGAAGGTACATGGCTTCATTATCGCTGTCCTCAGCGGCAGACATGTCTCAGTGACCAGGCTGGCTGTTACCCACTCAATGCCTTTCCACTCTTCTCTGCCTTGTATGGTTCCCAGGGAGGCTGATGACTCTGAAGCACATTGTCCAGGCTCCTTTGCCCCGTGTCCCCCCAACTCACAGCTGATAGGAGGCCCACAGCAACGGGCATGCGGGAAGAGAACGAGGCTAAGGTAGTCCTGGCCCCCTTGCCCTGGTTCTGCCAGCAGCTGCGTGTGGCTCTGGCTGCTGTCCTGTGTCCCTCCTCTGAAGCTCTGGTTCTCCCTGTCCCCTCCTCCACCTTCCTCCCCAACCCCAGGCCTGGGTGTCATCACCCTTTGCTGGTCCCTTCCTCCTGCCCATAGTTTTACAAACAGTCTCCTCATTAAGTTCCTTCCAGTGAAACCCTCTGTAACGTGCCACCTGTTTCCTGCGGGTCCCCTGACCGATACGGTCACTTTAGAAACCATGGAAAATGTACTTCAGTTGGTCTTTACCCAGGAGTTTGTTGAGCTCTCCCGGTGGCATGGCCTGGAAGGCTTCATTTGTAGGAGCAAAGACTGTGTAGACGCCTTCCCTGTTGAGCATCTCTGTCAGCCCTGCAGACTGGATGGCGGCCACCAGCATGCTGTGGAGACAGCAGAGAAAATGTCACCTGCCTGTGGTGGGGAGAGGGGCGGTCACTTTCCCAAATGCCTCTCCACTGTGGGTAGGTGGGGCCCAGCACTGGAATTCACACCCCTGGCTGGTTTTCACTCCCGGCTTGGCTCGGCTCGTACACAAAGAGGGAAGATTCCAGTCTGCATCTTCTCTCCATAAATGCTAAGCTCAGTCAAATGGCCGGAAGTCAGAGGCCAGAGAGGGAAGGAGGAAGGGAGAGGCCGGCAGCATGGCCAACCCACAGACTGGCCGAGCCACTGGGCCCTGGGGATATGATTCAGGGGAGTGCCTGGCTGGTCTCCCAGACTCCGGTGTCAGAGCACCCTGTGGTAAGTGAGCAAGTCAGAAAAGGAGAGAGAGGAGCAAGAAAGCAAAGCAACACAGGGAGCCTGAGAAGGAGCAGCTGGGAGTCTCCAGGTGCCATGAGTGGATATCGTTCAGAGCGAGATTCATACCACACTCAAAACCAGGTGCTCTCCACTTACTTGGGACTTTAAAAAGAGAATATGATGTCTTCCTCGGACTTCAATATAAAAATGTCGCCCCCTCCCTGTTCCCAAGGCTGTGAGGATCACATTCCCAGAAATAACCCTTTTTATCAACATAAGCTTCCAGTCTGACCTTCACCCTTCCCAGATCCCCAGGCTGGAAGGTGACCAGTGCACTGTCAGCGTTAACTGAATCCCCGAGGAAGTGGGGAGCTTGACAGATAGCTGAGACCCAACGTCCTGCCCCAGCATGACCACTTAGGAGAAGCTGGTTACCTGAAGCGATTGTCCCCCTTTAGGACATCCATGACGGTCCCCATTGGGGGGGTTAGCATTCGGTCCATGGTGAAGAGTGTCCCATACCTGCCCCTCTTGTCATGGGCGGCAATGCAGCTGTTCTCGATGCACAGGCTCTGTGCAAAAGAGGAGCAGAGAAAGGGCACGTTATCCTCCCACATGGGGGCCTCATAATTTGGTCAGGGCGTTTGCCTGCCGATGGCTTCATCCGCAAAGATCAATGGAAATACACTGGTGTGGGTCATTAAGACTAGGATAAAATATGTTTTCTCCAGAAGAGAAAAAATAAAAACTGTGTTGAGAAAAAATGGCTATTGGGTCCCATTAAAGATATAGAGAGGTCCCCTAATGAGAATATCCCATCACACGTGGTGTCCATCAACAGTGGTCAAATCAATAGATTGAGTCTATTGACTCATCTATGTAACAGATGACAACCATCTTTAGTCAATGGTACTGGCTAGTTCCAAGGAAGGACTGCATTGTGGTGTGCTTCCTGTTTGATATTTTGTTGGGTTTGAAGACAGAAAAGAGACTGGAGAAGAGAGAAAAGAGCCTTTTGGACCAGGAAGGGCTGTGCTCATTCAGTTAAAGGGGCTTCTGTTCACATAAGCCAAGGATTTAAAACTTCCATTCCTCCTCCCCTGTTCATCACTCTGAGCTTGAGGCTGACGGCTGCCTACCCAGACAGCTGAGACTGCTGTGTGGTTTATTCCCAAAGGCTGCCAGCAAAGGAGATTCTAATCCTTCTCCAGTTTCCCATTTTGATCCTTTCAAATAAGATACTTTCCAGAAATTCCTTCCTTCCTTATTAGAAATCAGTATATATATATATACACACACACACATACTCAGGCAAGCTTCTGTTTATTGAGATTTTATGTGTGTATATATATATATATATATAATAGGTATGTATATATATACACACATACATATACAATATATACGTATATACACACATACATAGACATAGACATAGACATATATGTTCTTTTACCACTAATACAGCTTCCATTTCTTAGACCTGAGACAAAGAAAGAGGACAATTGGGGAACCAGAACTTACATTGCGATAAACAAAAACTCTCAGTTTTTTGCCACCTAGAGTGTTGAGGGTCTGTCCATGGTACAGATACTTGGAGGCCAGCTGCTCTTTAATCAAGTGATTGAGAAGCAAATTCTTTGTGCGCGCATCAATGTTAGGGGTTCCATCTGTAAGGGAAGGTGTGCATAGGTCCAGAGGCATGCTCCAGAAAGGAAGAGAATGAGAGACCAATGTAGTGAGAAGGCCAACCCTCCTTAAGTTTGGAAACGGGAGATTGAGAAATGCAGTGAGGCTGCCAAATTCCTTAACATCTGCCATCTTCTGCAAATTAACCAAACAAAAAGCTCTAGATAATCGAGGGTGTTTGGATATTTGCCCGTGGAGGGAGGGGAAGGCATGGACACCATTTGGGCCCCTCCTCCGCCTTCCCCATGACCACAGCTCAGCTGTATCCTCACTCTGACCTTCTGATGATCACATGGGCGATTGATTCTGTACATAAAAAGGCATGAGAGTGCTCTGCTCTCCGGCCAGATGTGAACTTTTGAATTCTGGGGACCAGATCGCCAAAATGCATTCTCTGCTCTGTCAAATGATGTGCCAGAGCCTCCGAGGTTTCTGTTGAGCTGGGTGGGAGTGCTAACATTCTGCAGGGTGCTGGCAATCAGGGAGGAGGCTGCAAGAGGTGACAGTGGTGGGGGGGGGCAGCTACCCCAGAGACAAACTCCTGGGGCTGCTGTCGCCATGTTACCTTTGAACACGGAATTCAGGGGGGCCAGGAGGGTCACCCGCTCGTTTCCGGAGAGATGAGTGCCAAGGCCAGCTTGTCTGAAAAGGTCAACAGCTGTGGAAACGTCCGACTCTGCAGCCAACTCAAACAGCGTCTTGGCTGCAAGGAAAGAGAACGCAGGTTCAAAAGTTAGAAGTGCTGTTTTCATTTATCATCCGTCCACCCCAGAGCGTGACACACACCAGCAGGAATGTCATCCTGCGAGTCAACAGCCCTCTCGGCACTGCTGGGGCGCAGCGGGCTCGTGTCATCAGGGCACTGGTCGCCCAGGTCTCACTGGGCAGGGGAGTGAGGGGAGGTTCAGGCGAGCAGGGGCTGGCCTCTGTCCCCACCCTTGGTCAGGGCACCGGCTAATGCCTGCAGCAGGGCAGCGCCATCCGTGTCATGGCTTCTGAGTAGTAGATAATGCCAGCAACCACACCCGTACAAAGTCTTCTTCTGGTTTGGTTTTTTTCCTGTGAAATTGCTTCACTCCTGAGCAACCGACCTCCCTCGAAGTCCAGAATGGGGCTAGCTAGCATGCTGAATGAAACCCAAGCCAAAGTCCATTCGGTCATTTCTCCCAGGGTCAGCGACTCTGGGATGCTTGGGCATCATTGAGAAGGCACATGCTCTGAGGTCAGCAAATGGCCCTCTGTGCAGGCAGATCTTCTGAAAGGCTTCTTCTGTGATCGAGCGGCTCCCTCCCCAGCTCCCTTCAACCTCCCTTGAGCTTCCTCCACTGCCTCCAAGGAAACGCCTGGACTCCTAGGCCGGCAGCTCAAGATGCTTCAGTCCCGGCTGCAACCCAACAGGGGCCCAGGCCCTTTCTCCTGAGAGGCTGTGAGCTGCGTGCAGGCAAGGAAATGGCCCCCCAGATCCCTACATTCCCCAAGTGTCTCCACCCTGGATGCCAGAGGGGACAGGAGGCCTGGAAGGGCCATAGCCTAGGAGGCCTGGCTCACCTGAGTCTGGGATGAGCAGCTCATCGATGTAGTGGATCACACCATTGGTGGCCAGGATGTCTTTGTTGGAGATGATGGCCTTCCCGTTGATGGTGAGCATGTCACCGCTGCAGCCCACCTCCAGCGTAGTGCCCTCCAGGGTCTCCACGGACATCCCTGCGACGATGGCTTCGGCACACATGGCTGACTTCAGGATGTGGTTGTTCAGCAGGTCTGGGGGTCGAAAAGGACACAGGTCGAGTCGGTGCTGGCTCCAGGCTGATATCAGAGGCCAGCACGCAGCCTCCATGGCTGTAACGATTCTATTCTCTCTGACGCTGCCCTTCACATGAGGCTGGGGCACCACACAAGCCCGGGTCCTCCCCTCCTCCTGCTGCTGCCCCGAGTCGAGCCCAGCTCCGCGGGCAGACTGCCTGAGTCTGAATCCCAGCTCGGCCACTCACCAGCGGTTGGGGCCCCAGACAAGTCACTGAACCTCTGTGAGCCTCAGTTTCCTCCTCAAGGGAGATGATTCGGCATTCCTCTCCTGGGGGCAGTGTGAGCTCTGAACGTGAAGTACCCAGCACGGTGCTGGGCAATAGTGAATGCCCAACACGTGTTAATGACTGGCTCATTTGTACCTGAATCTAAGGGGAATTCTCTTACTAGTACCTGAATCTTAAAGTGAGTTCACCCTGGGACTTTTTATCGACAGACCTTTAGAAAATGTAAAATGTGGGAGGCAAAGATGGAAACTATAGCAAATGAGAATTCTGGGAGTATTTGCTCATTTTATCTGTTTTTGTTCATTTTACCCAAGGGTCTCCTAGTTGCCAGGACCTTGCTTAGGGGCTAGGGATAGTGACCAAAAAGACACGGTCTTTGCCACTGCATTCACCCCACCCATAAATCATAAATAGAATCCTTTATTTACTTGTCCAAGAGTCCTTCAGGGACAGGGCAGAAGTTGGGGGCCCTGAGGAAGCTGCAAGGGGCAGTGGGGGGGGGAGCGCATGACCCCAGCCACCCAAAACAAGTTCCCAGATGGCCACTCAGGGCCCTTTGTCTTATGTTCTCGCCACAGAGGCGCGTCTCAATCTGTGCCGAGTGTGAGAACCAAAACCGCACAGTCACAGACAGGAGGAAGCCCTGAGGACCTGCAGAGTCACAGGGCTGCTGCAGGGGCGTTGGGGGCCTTGAAAGCCAGTGCTGACGCCCTTCGGCCGGCGGGAGAGAAAGGACAGCTGGGTCGCTATGGGAAAGAGGCCTCGGGATTTAGCTTCTCAGGGAAGGAAACTGAAGGCAGGGTGGGGTGACCCACTAGGGCCACTGGAGGGAGAGCAGGGCCAGGGCTGGAAGCCAGTCTTCCAACAAGGCACGCCAGCTCGGGCCTCTCGCTTGTCTGCCAACCCACTAGAAACAACAGAGCCTGTCCGGCTGCACTCCTGTCCCTCCGCCTTCAAGCCCGCCAGCCAGAGCCCTGTGCAGAGGGCTCTTGCTTAGAGCAAATGGGTTACTGAGCAGGAAAAGGCAGATGTGCAAAAGGGAAAAATTAGTGCCTTTTTCTTCTCATCAGGAATTCTGATATCTACAAAGATGCAAATGTGCTCTGCACAAAACAGGTGTTATGGGAAGCATAGCTCTGAATGGCAAGTTCAGTGTGCTGAGATGGACCCAAGTCTCAGCTCCTCCAGGAAGCTTTGGGATGCCTCGAGCTGCAGGTGCCCATGAGGGTGGGGGCATCTCTGTCACCACGGCCTGTCTTCAGAACCCACGGCCTGTCTTTAAGCCCAGCTAGGCTTAAACTTCCTTGAAGGCAAGTCTGTACCATGTTCCCATGTTCCCATGGGACCTGTGGCCCCAGTTCCTGCCACACGCCAGGCACAGAGGCACCACAACATCTGGACACAACAGATCCCCATCTGTGCTCTCAGAAATGTGCCCTCACCCGTCCCTGCGTGGCTGCAAGGAGAACATTTTACGTTTACAGGGTGCCTGAAATGCAGTAGGTATTGTAGATTGTAGATTTCAAAGGTGTGTTTAAATAGATTCAAAAGAAATGATGTCACCCCTGGATTATAGCTGGGATGACTAAGTGGGGTTGGGGTCCACAGGGGACCTGGGACCAACTCCTCTCTGCAAGAGATTCGCGATCAGCAGGAGCAGCTCAGCACTCGTGGAGCTGAAGGGGGCAGTGGCAGGGTGCAGGGAGGGCTGGGCCTCCCCTCCCCTCCCTTCTCTCACGTGCATGGTCCTTCCAATAATCAATGCACCCCTAGCTAAGCAACCCACTGAGGAAGCACTGAGGGACTCTGCTATGAAGTTGACCGTAACTGAATTTAATTGTAATTTTCAATTATCCATGAGGCCCCTGGCCAGACATAGGAAGAATTCAAGGGTCAGCACGATGGGTTCATTTCCAAGATGCCAGGACCTGCCATCTCCTCCCCACACCTCCAAGCTGCTGCCCGCTTGGATGCCCTGCTCTGGATTTGATCGTTCAGGCCTTTAGCTCTTTCTGAGTCTGGCCAGGGCCCGCTTTGGACCTCCAACTCTGCCTTGCTCCTCAGCCCAACTGTGTCATTTAGACAAAGGTGGCTGGATTCTGTATTCGCCCCTCCAACCATGGCTCTGCTCTGGCTTCGGCAGAGATGGAGCCAGCTGGGAGCAATGAGACAGGATGTCAGGTGGCATGTCTGGCCTGTGACAGGACATCAGGCCACATGTCTGTCTTGGACAAGAGCAGGCCTTAGGCTCAGTCTTGCTGCTCCGGTGAGGGGGCAGCAGGAGCCGAGGGGTGCTCACCTCTCAGGGCCTCTGGGTCACCCAGGATCCGGTTCAAGGTTTCAGCAGGGATCTTCTCGAAGGCCTCATTGGTCGGGGCCAACAGCGTGAACTGACCATCACCTTCAAGCAGTGTGTTGAGCCCAGAGGCGGCCACGGCGGCCTGTGGGGCGGGGAGAGGATGGAGGTTTCCCTAAAGGTTCTGGGATGCTCCGCAGGCAAGAGGCACACACGGTGTCACCAGTCTTGCCTCAAAGGGCCTTAGGCTTGTGTAGAAGCCCAAGACGAGATGGAGAGCCGAACCAAAGCTTACCTCTCTGAGCTTTGATGAGCTCCTACCCCTCCGGCTAGCTCTCAGTGACTTCACGTGGCTTTGTCCTTCCCACCCCCACGCTTTGGCCCCACCATTCCCTCTGCCCTTCCTTCTTTCTTTGCTTCTCTGACCCCTATTCCTTCTTTGGGACTTGACTGAAATGTCATTTCTCTAGGTAGCCAACCCCCGATCGCCCCATGCCCACCCCCACTCTGCAACTGAGAAGGGGTCTGTCGCCATACCCTTAGGGCTTTCTGTCCTCACGTTGTATAAAGAACTACTAGCTATACTACCTGGGTGAACTCCAGGAGTGGGAGGGTCCCATCACCCGCGTCTACAGAGCAGCCAGAATATCTTGCAAAAGCATCAAGCGCCTCCCTGTGCTCTCGGGATGAGGACACACGCCTGTGCCCGGTCTGCGGCCCCGCAGGACCGGCCCCTGGTGGCCCGGCTGCTCCCGCCTCACGCTCTGTGGGCGTACTTGTCCTCATTCTGGCCCTGCTGGCCTCCTCCTTGCTCGACCTGTTCCCCTCTGCTGACCGTGCTCTTGCCCCTGTGCTTTGTTTAACTGGCCGTTCTCATCCTCTAGTCCTCAGCTCAAAAGTCACCTCTTCCAGAGAGACCTTCCCTGACCATCCAGCGTCAACTGGCCTCCTCTGCTCCCTACTCACTGACTTTACAATGCCCAGCACAATCCATGGCTACCTCGTGTGCATCTTGTCTGTCTCCCCAGGAAAAAATAAGAAGTGCCACAGAGGACACAAATTGGTCCATCTTGTTCACCTGTATACCCCTGGCACACGGAACAATACCTGGGAAGTAGCAGGTGTTACTAAGTACGGGTTAGTGGGAGGAAGGATGGGCGTTAGGGGGATCCAAAGAGGAAGAAGGAAAGAAGGAATATTTGCCAAACCTAAACAGTAAGAGGAGGTTACTCAGCGGGGTCAACTACGGTTAATCAAAAGATGTGCCCCCAACTTTGTAGGGACATCATTCCCTTGCAGACCCCTGCCCTTGGAGTGACCCAGAAGGAAAGCAGGGGGAAAGTTTGGAGAGCAGAGTCTCCTGCAGAGCTACTTCCTGAGGCCACCTCAGAGGCAGCCCAGCCCCAGGGTGTTTGTCTCTCTGTGTTGGAGATCTCCAGGGGAGGAACTACCCCACCCCCCTTGGTGTCCTTTGTGGTCAGGAAGTTCTCCTTGAATCAGGGCAAAACCACTGACGGGGCAGCCTGTGTTCACTTCCTCTCAGCAGCCACTGCCAAGAGCAATGCCTGCTTGCCACTCCAGTTGTAAGACAAATGCCTGCTGGGAAGGGCAGAAGGAACAGTACTCGGTGGCCAGGTCAGAAGCCAGGCCAGAAGTCAAACCCAGCCTCCCATGTCCACATTGGTGGCCTCACTGCCAGTCTGGGTTCAAAGGAGACACGGGTATGGCTGCAGCAGGGCCCCATGGTAGGAACATGTGTTCCAGAAGATCAGGCAGCCTGCCATTATTCTAGTCCCACGTATGGGAGCCACTGCCTGGGAGGAAAGGCCCTCTCCCCTCTGGAACCTGCCCCGCTGCAGCTGGAGACCACGGAACTTTCCAGGGGAGTCACGAAAGGAAAGCTTGACAAAGGAGAAGACGGGCAGAGACATTTTTTTCCAGCAGAGGATTATGATGTTTCATTGTGGTCAAGCCGAGCATCTGGTAAGTGGACCCTTCCTGTTCGTGGGCACTTAGAGGAGCTTGTTCCATGTCCCCTAAATGCTCATGAACATGGAGACATCCTCTGCTTCTCCCACACAAGAAGGCCCTTTGGGGAGGTGGTGTGTCCCCAGGTTGGCTCCCCTCCCAGGGCAGTCCCTCACCCGAAGGGTCTCGAAGGTGTCCTCGATCTCGATGATCTGCTGAATGTTGTTGGTGACGGTGGAGATGACCTTATCGATGAGGTGCACCACACCATTGGTTGCGTGGTGGTCGGCTTTCAGCAGCCGAGCACAGTTGACGGTCACGATCTGCCCAGAGAAGAAATGAGGAGGAGTGGTTGACACATCGGAGGCACAGGCCTGAAGCCCCAGGAAGGGAAAACGTGGTGCAGAAGGCGGGTTCCACACCCGTGGACCCAGAGGGCCTGAGGAGACGCAGGCGCAGGAGGCAGGGATTACCTCCGGCCAATCTCACCTGCAGGACAAAACCCCAGAAACCAGCCCCACATGCGGACCAGGGGCAGGCTTGGTGTGGACACAGGGAAGTGTAGCTGGGGACTCCCTACCCCATTGGGATAGTGGTGGATCTGGATGTCCGAATTCTGGTACATGGAGGTGAGGGCCATGCCGTGTTTCAGCTCATCTGTCAGGACTCGTCTGTTCACCATGTGGTAGCGAAGGGCATTGAGGAGCTCGATGTTGACGTTGCTCACCAGGGAGTCCAGCACTTCCTAGAAGGAAGGCCAGAGTTGCACTTAGCTGCAGACCACATGTTCAAGGGGGGAGGTTCTCGTTACCCTGGGAAAGGCGCTTCTGAAACCCCAATGGCCCCACGCCTCCATTCTGCCAAGGACCTCTCCTCCGTGAGCACCAAAGTCAGTCTGCTGAGCTCAGTTGGACAGATGGGGCACTGGAGGCAACCTGGTAAGGTGTATTCTAACTCGGGTTCCCCGGCTTTCTCTGAGGGCTCAAGGAAGACGTTTCCTGAAACAGTGGGAAAGCACTAAAGAGCCTCATCCTTCATGCCCACAAGCACCCCCCTCTGGGAAGTAAGGCAGGCATCTCACAGCTGGCAAGGAAGCCCAGGCCTCGTTGCTGGGGGCGAAGATGGTGAAGCTGCCTGGCCCTTCCATCTCGGGCCTCAGCTTCTCTGTGCGGTCTGTGTACAGCTGGGTGGTGGTCGAGCCGACGACTCCCAGGGTCTCGTAAAGGTTTGAGAGAGGTAGGGCTGTGGGGGCAGAGGACAGAGGAGGCACAGGCTGTGGGACCCACCCCAGGCAGACGGCCCCCTCCCTGGGCTGCAGAGAGCATGGGTACAGCTGCGGGACAAGTGTGCGGGAAAGCCCAGACACGTCCACTGTGTCTCAATGTGCCTCAAGCTTGTCACGTGTGTCACACGCTTCTTACAGCGGCTCCGTAGGTCAAACGCCTCCCTACTCGGACTCAACTAATTGGTAATTTTTCATCTTTTAGCCATACGCAAGATGAAGCTTCTGTTCCCAGACATTTAGAGAGTACCAGCAGGAATGGACATCGGAAATAGATATCCTTATTTACACACCAGGCCTTCTGATTCGTCTAGTTGTCCCAACTGGGTTCCTAATGGCCTCTACTAGAATGAAAGAGCGTTACAGACCTTCCAGGTTCTTTGTATACTTACAAACAATAAAATGTTATGTCCCACAAGGGGCCTTCTCCTCCCACAGTGAGCTCACCGTCCATTTCAAAGGGCGCGAGGGAAGGCTCAGAGGCTGAGCTCCTCTCAGAGGCCATTCTCCTTTCTCCACTGCCTATTTCCCACTTGCCTTCCACCTGAGCCTCCCGCCACGCCAACCATGACCTCGAGACCTTGGTACCAACCAAAGTGCCCCTTCCTTTTAACTCCGTCTCACATGCTCAACGAATCAACAGCAAGTATTTCATAGTTAAAACTCCCACTCTGCACAGCCCCTGGGGCTATGCCTGATAGCTGATAAAATTCACAGGGGCCACACAGTCTTTGGCCATTGGTGGTTCCCTATGCCATTTCCGGGTGATCCTGCCTGGTCTACCGCTCTTCTCGTTGGACTGTGATGAGCCAAGTTCTGACAGAGGGAGGAGGGGTGGCTTCGTGCTCCAGCCTGGCTCTCTGGCAGAGCTGATCAGAAATCACTCCTAGCCAGAGACAACAAGGCCAGCAGCCCATGGCTGGGAGGCCAGCACAGGCCGGCTGGAATTGGAGTCTGTTCCACTAGCCCCGTGAGGAGGTCAGCTTGCATAGGAAGGAGCAGGGCGGGAAGCTCCGTGTTCCCAGCTTCCATGCTCTGGCCCTCGCACGGAGCCCAGAACCAGAGAGCACGTGGGGGGCTTGTCTGTGCAGCCTTGTGTGTCAGACCCGCGCCACCCCCCCCTCCGCCATGGACACTGCTGCCTCTCACATGGGTGTTCCTCCCTCCCCATCTCCCTCCAACTGTACCAACGGGCCAGGCCTGGCTTACTCACCTGCAGGACAGCCCTTCTCTCCTGGCACCTTCTCGTACCCAGGGCAGCACTCATAGCTGATGACTCTGCAATGAGACACACACATGAGACACACACATGAGGGGAAGGTGGGGCTCCCCTTCTCCTGGCTGTCATCAGTCCTCACTCCAGGAAGGGCGTCCACAGGCAGAGGAAGGGAAACGATGGTACAACACTGTACCGTCTTGGAGGAGATCATTCATTCTCAGTCCTATTTGTGCCTTTCGGAGCAAAGACCTTGTCACTCTTCCTCAGCTTTGTAGAATGTTCCTAATGGTCGCCATCCCTCCAGCAATCCAGAGGGGACTGTGGTGGCCTGTTCAATAGCAGGATTAGAAAAGAGCCCCACCAGGAATTTATCTCCAGCATAACTCACGGCGAACCCCATGGTTAGCGTTCTTGGGCCAGCAGGGAGGAGGAAGGGGAGCCCCGGAACTGTCCTGGCTGAGTCTGCCACTAACCAACTGGGACCTCCCCTGCCAGTCCCATCTCCTGACTCCATTTCCTTATCTGTAAAATGTACGTGTGTATCTTCCAACAGTCATGGGATTCAGTCTCTCACAGTCATTTGCTCTCCAATTCGAGGACCCAGAAGGACAGTGTATAGATGATCATCAAGTTTTTCTGTCTTTACAATCAAACTCTAACACTTTTAAAGTTAAAGTAAAAAACAAAGCTCTTTTTTCTCATTTCTTTAAAATAAAAACAAAATGTTAATCAATAAAAACATTTATATGGTTTCAAATTGAAAATATACAAAGGATTACATAGCAAAGTGTCCCCCACTCACCCTCATCCCTCAACCAATTCATCCTATCGTCCCTCCAGAACCACATCATTGATGTCACCAGTTTGCAAGGTTCTTTGGTACCTGGATGAAAACAAGACTGGCAGTATACAATTTGTGGGTTGTGTGTGTGTGTGTGTGTGTGTTATTGTTGTTGTTGTTATTGTTGTTTGGAGATAGAGAGAGAAAGATAGAGAGAGAGCAAGCAGGGGAGGGTCAAAGACAGAAAGAGAGAGAAAGAATCCCAAGCAGGGTCCATGCTCAGCAGGTGTCACGACAGTGGGATCATGACCTGAGCCAAAATCAAGAGTCAGATGCTCAATTGACTGAGCCATCCAGGCGCCCCTGGCAGTATACAGTTTTAAACTTTGAAATCATTTGGCAGAAAAACTTCCCTTCTCCCAATTCTGGCCAGTATATTATGGGACAGTTGCTGTCTTCTGGAGGTCTGAAACACACAGCTTCAGCTAACCGCATGTTCTGGGGAACCAAAAAGACTGAGAATTCCAAGAAATATCACAAGGAAGTAAGTGTTCTAAAAGCTTACACCTAGGCAAGACTTGCTTCTGATCAAATCCCCAAGTTTTCTCGAAGACCACTCCTGCACTGGCAGTGAACACAGTCCTCTCTGGCAGCCTTGTAACCAGATGTGAGCAGCTATGCCCTGCCCCTTCCTTTCTTGTCCCTTCGGGACAGGAGACAATTCAGACTTGAACTCGGGTTTTGACACATAGGTGCTCACCATGGGGCTCTCAGAGGATGTTCAATAACCTCGTTAAAAGACAGGCGGGCAGACGGGGGAGAAATGCGGGCTTGGGAGTTGGGGAGGCTGCTCTCCATGAGCCCAGGACATTCTGCTCTTATTAATTCAACAGGAGTCAGCTCAGGGAAGCCCTGGTGAGTCATGAGAAGACGAAGCCAGGTTCATCTGTCGTCCAGGGGGTGTTTCAGAGACAGACCGACTAGGATTCTCAGGCAGCCAGGGAGCTACAGGAATCGCTTTGCCAGAAATGAGTCAGTCCTCTGGGAAATGGCTAAGGAGTGACGAGCCACGCATATTCCTCTTTGCCCGGCTCCCTCCATCCTCCTGCCCACCCCATCCTCCTCCTCTCCAGCCTTTCCCTCATCCTGCTCCCTTCTAACCTCTTATCCCTAAACCCATAAGAGTTCTGCTTGTAAGGGCTAAATAGTCTCAGGACTCATGTCGACCAACCTACAATTTTATTTTCGGAAACTGAAGTCATCTTCTGCAACGAAAGTAAGCTTTGACTGATGTGCAAAGGTATGCCACTGATTCTAAAGGCAGTGTGGTGTCATGGAAACAGTACTAGAGCTAGAAGACCTGGCTTGTGACCTCGAAAGTCCACTTCTCTCTCGGGGTCTCAGTTTCCTCATCTACGAAATGGGGTGAGGTTAAACTAGGTGATATCCAAGGTTCATTCCAATCTCACACTCATGGTCCTAGTCCCTGGGAGTATTGTAGGGGGCAGAGAAGTTGTCTTTTGAAGGAGAGTGTCCACTGGCTTCTCCCAGATAAGTCTGGGAAGAGCTCCAAGCCTTGGGCCCATAGGTCCACGGGACACCCATACGCGGGATCCCAGGGCTCCTCTGATAAACGCCAGGGCTCTGTGGCTGGGGTTGGAGAGGTGGAGAGGTGGGATTACGGTCAGGTCCGCCAAAGCTTAGCTTCTTTCCAAAAGTGCTTGGGTGGCACTCCATGAAATCAGAGTAGCACGGCTGGAGGATGGGTCTTCTCCTCAAAGCTCTCCTCACCCTGGGGGGGCCCCTGTGCACATGGGTGCTGCACACTCCACACCCGGGAGCCCCCAGCTGTGCTGGCCAATGGATTCTCTCAGGGTATCCAGATGGAACCTTTTGAGTTCCACCTCAAAAAAGCAAGACAGAGCTCCACAGCTCAGGCGCCTCACCAGGATTTCACGGAGGACAGAGAAAAGCAACTCAAGTGTGCACTCACTAGTTTCTGTGGCCGCGTATACACGGTCATGTGTGGGGGGAGTGGGTTGCATCGGGGAGAAACGGGCGGGGTTAAGCATCTGGGAGGTGAGACCTACTTAAGCAGGAAAGTGTCAGCATGGAGAAGGATACTTAGGATGGAACCAGAGAGCTGAAAGGGTGTTCAGGGGCAAAAGGGTGTCTTAAGATCACAGCTGGCTAGGGGGCGCTTGGGTGGCTCGGTAGGTTACGCTTCTGACTCTCGGTTTCCACTTCAGGTCATGATCTCACGGTTTGTGGATTCAAGTTGTACCTTGGGCTCCGTGCTGAGAGCCTGGAGCCTGCTTGGGATCCTCTCCTTCCATCGCTCTCTGCCCCACCCCCACTAGCACGTATGCTCTCTCTCTCTCAAAAATAAATAAATGTTAAAAACAAAAAAAAGATCACAGCTGGATAGGAACAGACCTAGGACTCCCCTGGGATTTTATGGAGTCTAATCCCTTCTCCATTGCTTTTGGCAACATACAGACTGGGGAAAAGCAGACCGATCTGACATGAAGGGGACCCAGGGGCTCTCTCTGATGTGGCCAGAGCCTACCCTCATCAGCACCCTTCCCACCGTGCCTTGCCACGTGGGCTCTCTGCGGCCGCGTCCCACATCGGCTAGACGTGGGTCACCCCCAGCAGAGCTCAGTCCGCCAGCCGAAGGCTTTTTCCTGATTAACTGAGTGTGGCTCTGCCAGGAAGCTCTCTCCTCATCCTCTCGCCCTGCTGGTCTCCCCCAACTCCCGCTGCCACAGTCTGGCATCCTTGGCACTCCCTAGGTGCGCAGGCACGGGCCATGCCCCTCACCCCCAGCCTGACAGCCTCCTGGGCCGAGACGCTGCCTCGGCTGGCAACTTCTCTACTCCCAACCCTACCCCACAATACCAGCTCTTCTCAGGACAGGTCCGTGTGGCCCCAGAGAAGCAGAGGGCAGCTGGAAGTTGCAGACTGAGAAGACAGCCCACCGAGCTCCTGGACGAGCAGTGTCTGTCGTCAGCCCAGCGTGCGTCCTCCTTGGTCTCTGGCCCCGGGGAGAACACACGTGGGAAGATGTGGCTGGGGACCCTCACAGGCTCGTGCAGCTGATGCCGTCTCTCTAAGATGAACACAGGAAAGACGGACACTGTGGGGGCCTCCATCTGCGTCTCCCTAGTTTCTTGGCCTCCCTGTGCAGGGAGGACCATCTACTGGTCTCTGAATCAAATCTCATCAGCGCAAGCTGTTCTCAAGAGAGGCTCCTGGCTTTTCCTTGACCTAACACAGTCCAGTAAGTAAAGACCTGAGATCAGAAAAAGAATATCCTCTAGGACCATTAGACACTAATATTCTCCTTCCAGCTTCCCTGGTCAGAAGAACAATTTGAGGAAGAAGGTGAGGAAAGGTGCCCAATTTAGAGGGGCATTTAAAGGAGGAAGGCAAAGGCAGCATCGGTCCAAGGTCTAAGAATAGAGACAGTTGGGAGGCTCTCTGCCATTCCCCTCCAGAGTTACTCATGATCAGATAGACAGAAGCATTGGTACTTCTCTCCCCAAAGTCATTTTCCGAGCAGTTAATATAATAAGTTAAAACAATCACTCTCTCCAAGTGCACTGCACACTTCTGGCTGGCTGTCACGGCTGTGAACATCTAGGGACTGAGCAGACTCTGGAAGTAGGCTGGGCAAGGAACGCAGCCCGAGACAGAAGGTAAACCGCTCAACGCGTCATGATTTCCAAGCAGAATCACAGAGCAAACACAGCCCAGTATGGTCTAGACATCAGTTGTCCCTCCCCCGCCCCCCCCCCCCCCCCCCCACAGACTGCCCATGTGGAGTGGTTCCTTTCCTGTCCTCCTGGCTTGGAAACTCAGCTGAGCTTTCTTGAGCCCCCAGTACAAAATCAAAATTGTGAGCTCCCCCATGAAAAGGGCTTGTTTAACCTACTGTCCACCATCAAAGGCCCCATCACCAACCAGCGTCCAGCTTGGTTCATGAGGAAGACAGCACCTTTAAATTTTCTTTAATGTTTATTTATTTTTGAGAAAGAGAGAGGCACACTGCAAGCAGGGGTAGGGGCAAAAAGAGAGAAGATACAGAATCCAAAGCAAGCTCCAGGCTCCAAGCTGTCAGCACAGAGCCTGACGTGGGGCTCGATTTCACAAGCCTTGAGATCAGAACCTGAGCCGAAATCAAGAGTCCGACTCTCAACCAACTAAGCCACCCAGGTGGCCACTGATCAAATCACATCGTGATAGACGAATCCCCCATCACACATCTATAGCACTTAACAGACAGGGCCTGCATCAGCTGCCCATTGTTGCAGTAACAAATAATCCCACATTTAGTGACTCACAACAACACACATTTATTGTCTTACAATTCTGGATGTTAGAGCCAGAAAGCGGCCTTATGAGGCTAAAACCAAAGGCTGCATTCCTTTTAGATGCTCTAGGGGGGAATCTGTCTTTTCCAGCATCTGGAAAAGCTGCGTGCACTTCTTGGCTTGTGGTCCCATCACTCAAACCTCAGTTTTAATTGCACCATCTCCTTCTCTGACTCTGCCCTCCTGCCTCCCTCTTAAAAGGACCCTTACGATTATACTGAGCTCACCAGATAACCCAGGATAATCTTCCCCCCTCAAGATCCTTCACTTAATCATGTTGGCAAAGGCTCTCTTTTTCCTGGTCAGGTAACACTGTTACAGGTTCAGGGATTAGGACGTGGACGTCTTTACGGGGGTGTATTCACCTACCACAGGACATTACCCCAGATGGTACATGGATTCGTGTAAATTCTCACCCAAGCAAAATTCCCTGGCAGCTAACCTGCCTCCTTGGAATTTACAGAGTGGGAGAGAACCTTCAGGAAAACCTGTACGGCCAACATGTCCGGTGAACCCCCGGTGTTTGGTCTACGTCCGATCTCAGTTATTTTGAAGTGGTTTATCCCAGGTGACTACACAAGGAACATCAAACAAGGAAGGAAGTGCCGCTGTGGGCCCGGGGACAGCCTGGCGTCCCTGGACCATCCTCTTCTTTTTCCTCATGGGACCAAGGCTGTGGGATACAGGACGGGGAGGAACAGGAGGGCTCTTGTTCAGCTTCCCTGCAGATGTCCCTAGGTGCCCTGACAACGTGAGACCTACTGGAAATGGCTCTGCCCGCTGACAGAAAGGCTCGGCCATACCCCCGCTGCCTTGGGTGCTGCAGCCTTAACACAGTGCTGAAGAAGTATTCATACTTCAGCCCCTGGGCAAAGCAACGCTGCTCCCAGAGAAAGGGGTGTGCCCCGCCAGCTCATCTTGGCTTCGAAGAACCGGCTGCTGAGCTCGTGAGATGTGTTACTCACAAAATAACTTCAAGACTCTTAGAATGGACAGCTACCACTCTTAACTGCCGGCTCCCCTGCCGGCCCTGCCTGTGCCACGTTTATGATGCCTGCGCTCCAACGATGACTGCTACGTCCCCGTGATGTCAACTCTGACCCGACTTGGCCGTTAAGCAGGCCTCCCTCTCCTGGGGCTCGCACAAAGGAGGCCTGTTGAGAGGCGGCGAGGTTTCCTGACCACCGTTTCCTGCAGCATTGCTCAAGCCGCTGCATATAAAGTTTTTACAGTGACTGATCAGACTGGGGCCTGAAATCACGGAATGGGATGCCGTCTCCCCCCAAACCCTCTTTGCTTGATTAGCTATTGTATCGTGCTGGTGCTCTTTAGGACCTGAAATAAAAGCTCATGTGAATTTCCAAGTAATAAAATTCACTCAAGTCGCTAAATAGGGGCCCACTGGTAACCACTTCCTGTAATAAAATCCATATGGCAAGCTAGACGAACAGCACCAAAGACTCAGGTTCTTCTCTTTTTGGAAATGCAGCAAAACCTCCGTCTGACAATGTTCTGTCCTTTGACTGGAGGACAGTGTGTGGCCAGTCCCCTTCCTTCCTCCATGGAGTTGGAATCCAGGGCCTCCAAGCATCCAACAAGTGGCTTCAGGGTCCCAGGTCTCTGTGTGACTGGACACTGCAAAGTCTTCACCCAGAGGCCGTGGGTTTAGTGCCACTTGTCTGCTTTCAAATTTAAACTCTTCCTCCAGACTTGGGCCCCTTGGTGACCTGGGCTGCCTCCTTCCCCGAGATGCTTGGCTTCCTTTCACCCCAGCACACACCTCTGCTCCAGCCTCTTCCCTAAAAATTCTCACTGCCCAAGTCGGCCCCATGCTGAGACGGTCCTCTCTGCTCCAACCACAACTATGTTCCCCATTTCCCACTCTCGTCTTCACCCAAACAAATGCACCAAGGGACCCATTTTGGCTGGAGGGACCCCTTGTCAGCTCCAGCCAACACAGCCCTCTGCCCCTCCCTTTGTGGCCACCTCTGGCACTGAATTCCTGGGGGTCAGATGGTAGCTCTCTCTCGGGTCTCGGTCCATGTACACATGTGAACCACAAGGCTGCTCCTTCTCAGTCTCTGAGAATGGGGATGCGTTCTACTGCCTCCCCTTTCCCTGCCTGAGGCCTCTGGACCTCTTCCAGGTCAGCTCCTCCGATGTTGCATGTGATGTTCCAGGAAGGGACCCTCTTGTCCCGGATCATGAAGTTTTATATCAACTCATGGTTTCCTATCCTCATTTCCTGTTTTTGAAGTCGCCCAAAGCAAAGGCCACATGGAAGAGTTGAATGCGCACGCAACCTCTTCTGCCTCTGCAGGACCGGGTCAACGGCTGGGGCTGGGCATGGGGCGCCGCGTGACCCCACGCTACACCTCACTTTCCCCCCCACAGCCTAGCCGCCCATTCCCTATCTACCCCAGGCTTCCCCTGTGCTCATTGGCGTAAGGTTGCTGTGCTACCACATCACCACCCTCTTAAAGCCAGACCTTCCCCGAGGGAAGAATGGGCCATCGAGAACATTTGCCAACACACAGCTATGCGGCCTATGCCCTGTCCTGTCACATAGATGAGAAGGGTGTAGGTACTGAGAGCCAATAAGCCAAGGTTATGACTCATCGTTGACAGGGGTATCAGCCAGGAACTGCTGAGGAACGTTACCCAGCTACGGTTAACTGGTCAGGCAAATGCTTCTACACAAGGCTGAACAAAATACCACAGCCAATGCCACTCCGAGGCCAGCTTGACATTACAGCTGGGTCTCATCTTGAGGGAAACCAGGACTAACAAAAGTGTGCAACTCTTGAAACCCAGGGTTCCGAGATGTAGAAGGGCTATTTGCTCGGTACAGGTCTTTGGTCACCTTCCAAGAAGCAATTATGTGCGGCCTACCTCTATGCTTAATTAAGTAATTAATTCACTGTTACATCGAGTAGATAATACACACACATGGGAAAAATCAAACAGTACTAAAGACTTTTTTGTTGTTTGTGTAACAAACACCATGGAAGGACACCATGGAAGGAGGTATGGTGTAGAATTTGCATTAATCTCTTTTTGTCCATGGCAGCAAACACTGCTGGGTGTTTACTCAACTGAACCCAGAAGGTACGTCCTCTTAGTTCACTCAACCCTTACCTTTGAGGCTGGGTGTGGTCAAGCGAGAGCCAGCTGTCATGGATCTGGCCTTGACAAGCTCCCAGGGAGCTGCCGGTCTCTCCCCTGCTCTGCCATGAGCCCTAACTTCTCCTGATTCATACCAGGATTGATAATTGCCTAAAGCAGTCAGGGTCACAGGCTGGGATATTTCTTTTCTATGTACATTTTCAGGAAAGAGCATTTTCCCTTCCTTCGCAGGTTATGAAGCCGAAGGAGAAGTCTACTCAAAAGCAATGTCCCAAGCAATACATTTAAAATTCCCTAACATGGGAAAGAGTTCAAGAGAGTGGCTTAGAAGCTCTTAATCCTCCTAGTATGCAGACAAGAGGAAGGTCAGGCCCTCAAAAGTGGCCCAGGAGGTTTCTCATAGCACTTCTTCCTGTCTGTAGCAGAGAGCCAGCTTTGAGATCGGTTGACTGTTGGTGCCAAAACAGATTAAGCCTCCCAGGAATTCTGTTAGGACATGCATGCCACCCTATTTCCACCAGGCAGCACAATTGGAGCGAATGCCACCTCCCTGGATGCTGACAGAGGCACTGAAAAGCCCTGTTGTAACCACACTGGTCCACACCCCATTGGCACTCTCACCACTGTCTGCATGGCCTAGATCTGCAAATAACAGCAGGTAGCATTTACTGAGCATTTACTATATGCAAGGCACCTTATTCAGCCTTAAATGCATTCCTTCATTCAATCCTCATGATGATCCTGTAAGGCAGTCCTTTGTTGTTGCCGTTTGACAGATGAGGCAACTGAGGGTTCCAACGGTGAAGCTGCCTGTCCAACTAAGTGGCACAGCCAGCATCTGAAGCAAGGGAGCCTGAGCCTATGTTTTTAACACGTTTGCTGCCTCATAACATGCATGTTTCTAGGCATCCAGTCTTTTGGGGGTGTTTACCTTATGACTGCAGAGCAGGAGTGCTGTGTAAGTTCACCAGTGGGCTCTCTTTCCTAGAGACACAGGTCAGTGGCATCTCTACTGACTCTGTACCACTTGGTGAGTATTGAGAAGCATGCCCACACATACATGCACACACACACGATGGTTTATGCTGCTTATAATCCCACAGCAGCCCTGAAGAATGTATCCAAGTCTTGTCAGGAGCCTTAAAAACGCAAACCAAAGTTGGCCAGCCTCCTGGGGCACCTGCGTGGCTCAGTCGGCTAAGCATCCGACTTCAGCTCAGGTCACAAACTCGCTGTTCATGGGTTCAAGTCCCGCGTCGGGCACTGTGCTGACAGCTCAGAGCCTGGAGCCTGCTTTGGATTCTGGGTTTCCCTCTCTCTCTGTTCCTCCCCTGCTTGCACTGTCATTTTTCCTCTCTCTCTCAAAAATAAAGATTAAAAAAAAAGAATTAAAAAAAAAAAGTTGGCCAGCCTCCTAAAAGCGCCCCTCCCCAGGACACAGCTGTGTGACACGTTTGCACATGCATCTGCGTGACTCCTTAGGCAGCCTAACCTTTCAGAAGGCCGGCCCTGGCCCAGGGGCCCTGCAACTGGCTTACGTGCAGTGTGCCCTCTGAGGTGGCTGGCAGTCTCGAGTGCTTACAGATACTCACGTTGATTTGCCACAGATCTTCCTCTGGTACCATTGCTTGCAGTTGGTGAAGTACTTCTTGTTGGTGCCTATGAGCTTCTGCACAGCACACACGTTGGGGCTGAAATAAAAGCAGTGGTGTCAGCAGGACGGTCGGCACCTCTACCTGCCTACCATGTCCTTCCCGCCATGTGGGCCTTCCAGGGTCGTTAGAATGTTCTAGAATGGGTCGTTAGAATGTTCTAGAATTGTCATGGGAATGTTTTAGAATGGGTCATTAGAATGTTCTAGATATGGAGAAGGCACAGTCATGTCAGTGTTGGGACCTGCGGGGTGGCTCGGGGGCAGATACTGTCTCCCTTGATTTCGAGCTCCCCTGCAAGTTTCCTACCAAATTAAACCCTGTCAAAGTGTATCTCGCACACTGACATAATTTCATGGAAGTATCCTTTGACATAGGTAGTGGGTCCGTGTAAATAAAAGCATCTTAACATTTTTAGATCACATTACAGATTGAGAAAGCTAGCTAAGTAGTACGTTTGTGAAGCCAGGCAGCTTTGAGAGAAGCCCCCAGCCCTTCTCTGCACCCCCAACCCCCCTCTGAGCCAAAATGTCCACAGGCTCTAACTGGGCATCCCAGTGCACATAGCCAGCCCCTCTGTCATGAGAGGAGGCCAAAGTCTGAGCCCGGCACCTCCTAGGCAGCTCCACACAGACATGCTCCACATCCCTAAGCCAGGAGCCTGGCTCTGAACACTACTATGCTGGCTGAGGTGAGGACCTCGGTAGGCGACACTCTCCCAATGGACTCTCAGCCATTCGCTACTTAAGCCCCTGCCTGAGTCCACTGTCCCCAGAAAGGCTTCCTCCAGTGTCCCAGGTGACCCTCTCCTGTGCAAATCTACCCCAAAATACGGCCCTTGTTTGATGCTTGGTACCAAACAGAATCCAAAACTGATCAGAGTACATATCTTTCTTCTCTCCAATTACCCCCCCAAAGACCCTTGAGGGTAGGTGCGCTGCCTTGTTCTCGCTTTTACGTTCTACATGGGGCCCAGCACTGGGTCAGGGTGAAGCAAGAGCTTGGAAATGACCTTGCTGAAGATACTGTTGCTGGGACCACCCACTCGGAGGAGTTCTCGGGAATGCTGGAAAAGCTCAGTGCAACGCCCAGGGTTCTGCTGAGAAGCCCCCCTTCCCAGAGCTGGGGGGGTTTGTTGGTGTGTCTTTTAACCAACGTATGGAGTCGTGACCCAAACCATGCTCGGGCCACGCAGTGGTAGGATCTTCATTAGGAGCCCCGGGGGAAAGGAGTTAGCTGTGGCTGTGTAGCGGGAGACAATTGGGAGGGGGTCTCCCTGACCTGAGGCAGGAAGTTCCTCGGCTGAACCACAAGTCGGAGGAAAACAAAGCGAAGAGACTGAGGGCTTCCACAAAACCTCTGTGTCCTGAGAGATTCAGGTGTCATTTTTATATATCACCTCCACTTTAAAAACGTGCTTAGCAATCATCACTTGTTGCCAGGAGGCCATGGGTACTGCAGCAACAGCTACACCTACCATCCCCATCATATTAGCTACAGGAACGCGGTCAGCTCTCAAAAAGTCAGAATCGGGTTATTAGGTAGGAGGGCGCACTGACCTTTTGCTTCTCTGCCCTCTCTCTTCTACCATATGGAGGTCACTTCTTTGTCCAGTTTGTGGCTTAGGAGGCAAAGGTGCACGGGCCAAAGAGGCACACTAAATATTCATGGGTCGGCATAAGAAGCGGAGGGCAAGGGAAGTCGGGGGGGGGCGGCAAATCACAGGCTGGCAGGGAGGTAAGCCCGTGTCCCCTTAGTCCTAGCTGGGTCTGACCAGATGCCCACAGTCTCCAGAGGATTCTAACCGAAGCCACCTTGCTCCTCTGTTTGCCGCCTGGGATTCACAGGTTACAGCCGTCCCCAAATAACCCCTGGAGAGTCCCCGCTGGCCACACTCCAGCCCTAGGTACTGTTTATTGCTGTACACCCTCAGAAGTTCTTCTATCTGCCCAAGCAGGAAACAATTACTGTCGATGAATTCCCTGCAACTTTCCGTAGGCGGCTGGCGAATCTTCAGTGAGTCTCTTGTGGATGTGGCTCTAACATTCCTCTGTGGAGTGAGTTTCCACTGCTGCGGCCCCTTTGAGACAGGAGCAGAGGCTGGGGGTGGCTCCCACTCACAGCAGCGGGGGGAGGGGTGGGCTGTATACACAGGAAATCTAGGCTGAAGTTTAATAGAAATGACCTAGCCATTTCTGGGCCCTCTGCCTCCAGCACAACAGTTCTGCTGTTCAACTCGGATTTGAAAATCAAGCGCTTCTTGGGGCACCTGGGTGGCTCAGTGGGTTAAGCGTCTGACTTCAGCTTAGGTCACGATCTCCTGGTGTGAGTTCGAGCCCCACATCGGGCTCTGTGCTGACAGCTCGGAGCCTGAAGCCTGCTTCAGATTCTGTGTCTCCCTCTCGCTCTCTGCCCCTCCCCCACTCCTGCTCTGTCTCTCAAAAATAAACATTAAAAAAAAGAAAAAAAAGAAACTCAAATGCTTCAGGAAATCCAGTCCAGTTTTGGATGTTGGGAGTCAGAAGTGCAAATGCGGGGGCGCCTGGGTGGCGCAGTCGGTTAAGCGTCCGACTTCAGCCAGGTCACGATCTCGCGGTCCGTGAGTTCGAGCCCCGCGTCGGGCTCTGGGCTGATGGCTCAGAGCCTGGAGCCTGTTTCCGATTCTGTGTCTCCCTCTCTCTCTGCCCCTCCCCCGTTCATGCTCTGTCTCTCTCTGTCCCAAAAATAAATAAAAAACGTTGAAAAAAAAAAAGTGCAAATGCGTTTCTACTTCTCTGTCCGTATTTCTTTTCCCCTCCCTGTAGCAACATGGATGCAGCTGGGAGTCAAGAGGTCACATCATAGTCTCTACTCTCCGAACAGCTTCCCATGTTGGGACTAAGTCACTCCATCCCACTAAGCTGCAGTTTCCCCACCTGTAAGATGGGAACACGAACGACCGACCTCCCGCGCTGTGGTGGAGATGGGGGTGTGGGGTGATAAAACGCTGTCCGTGGGCAAGGCACACTTCCTAGTTCTCCTACACGTCTTGGAGCATGCCGCATTGCCTGAAAAGAGCAGATTTTTCTTCCCTCTCCGCCACTTCTCACTTTGAATGAAGGGTTGGGGCTTGAACAGGGTTACCCATTTTGCACAGGGTGCCACACCTATGTGCAAGGCCAGGCAGTCCCTCGGAATTCTCAGGGACAGTTAGATCACAGGAAATGCAACCGTGCCTGCAAGCGTTTGGTCACAGTTCACCTGCCTGCACACCCACACTTTACTGGGGAGGGTGTGTGTGTGTGACTTCCCAGACCATTCTGCCCATCCCCGATCTCCATAGGCCTTCCTAGAGGCCTTCCTTTGCA